>NC_083286.1:37731378-38046589 GCF_963506605.1 Zootoca vivipara
TAACACTCCCACAATATAGGCTTACAGCACAGTGATAGAAAATGTATAGCTCTTGCTGTTGCTGAAGCCACATTTTAAGTATATTTGCTCATCTTTGTTGAATTTCGAAACCTGAATTCAACATCAGATGTATCATTTAAAACAAGAAAGTCATCAGGATACATTGGCGATGAGTGGCAGTTCTAAAAAGTAATTTTTCTCACCTTAAAGTTATTATACACAAACACACACCTCATTTGAATTCCAGCACAGCAAATGCTATTTAAACATAAACTAAAATAAAACATGACAGAAAGAGCAAACTAAAAATACATTGGTAAAGTTTCTTTCCAAGTTCTATTTTTAAGTTGATTTCTTCATATTTTTCATTTATGCATTATAGTTCGGAATATCAAAAATAAAAGCTGAGTGATTGTACGCTTGAAAGCATTCAATACACTCACACAGTAACAAATGTCTAGTTTATTTCCTTCCCTCTTTTCATACCTACTGTATATAAATGAAGGATTCCCAGTTCCCATCTTATAAAGAATTAATGCCTGAATTTATTTATTTTCTTGCAAACCACGACCATCCTATTCTTTTTTCTTTTGTTACAGGTAGGTAGCCGTGTTGGTCTGACGTAGTCAAAACAAAATTAAAAAATTCCTTCCAGCAGCACCTTAGAGCTCATACCAATGACAAACTTAGTTGGTCTCTAAGATGCTGCTGGAAGGTGCATAAATTTAAACAAAACTAAACATATATTTTTATTTTTCATATTTATTTTTTATTATATTTTAAAAGTATACCTATTCAGTAAAAGCATATAGTGCTAATAAAGAGGATATGGGAAAGCTGCAATAATTTTTCACAATTGTTACATTATTTCATCACAGTTGTACAGTCTAATCCAGGCATCCCCAAACTGCGGCCCTCCAGATGTTTTGGCCTACAACTCCCATGATCCCTAGCTAACAGGACCAGTGGTCAGGGAAGATGGGAATTGTAGTCCAAAACATATGGAGGGCCGAAGTTTGGGGGTGCCTGGTCTAATCTGAGAAGACTTAGTTGAATGCCACCCATTGTGCCATGGGGGGGGGGCAGACCTCAAGTGCCTTTATCTGATTAAATGTTTATTCAGCACCATAATTAAAAATCAGGTTTATTTAATGTTAAGAAGTTCAAAAGGAAGCAACTTTCTGATTGTCACAAAGGCCAGTCATCTAGCACAGGGCATATACTCCCGTTAGCTACAAAACAGGATTAATATGTTTCCTCCCGAGCTCAATCTGATGGGATAAAATTGTACTTCTGTTCAAAGCACTTGAAATACATTTCACAGTAGGCTCACTGCTAACAATTTTTATGCCTGGCCACACCCAAATTTCCTCTTAGTGTTGCATGACATAATCTTTGGGTAACAAAAGTACAGAAATGTTACCACAATCTGGCTCTCTGAATGCAACATCATTATTATTATTTATCTTGCTATCCAAGTTTTTCTCTCTCGTTAGCTGTAAATAATCTCATGTAATATTAAGAGGATTTTAAAAAACCTTGATGTAGCTGAGGGAAATATGCATAGGCTAACTGTTTCAGCAGTTCTTCGCTGCATTAACCTTTTAAAAAGCCTTGTTGGCCTTGAACTGTGGAGTTTGTGCCTGCTTACAATTACAAACTTAGAGAATAGATTGGCAGACCAATTATATAAATCATGTTGCAATTGTAGAGCCCTCCTGAAATTTTGAGTGCTCTCTTATTCATGTAATTTGCTTTTCTGTATTGATTTGAATGTCACTATATACTAGAGGGGTGCATGGGGTGTGAGGGGAGGGGCTCTACGTCTGGTGTGGGGCACATTGTGCTCCTTCTGGGGTTGTTTGTCCACTTTTCCACCCTGCACTCAGTTCTCACTTGTGGCTCCTAGAAGCTGTCAGCATGCAACAGTGGCCACACTCTGGGAAATGGTTTTGACTGGTAAGATAAACCAAGTAAGGGTAGTTGATGAGTTTCAACCCCTTGTTGAGTTAGGTACTTCCCCTGTATGCGAAGACAGGCTCTGGCAGATTGAGCAGACGAAACCAATAGTGGGTCAAATAGCTAAGAAAGCAGTTTCTCCATGTGTTGTGGAGGGAAGGGGGGCAAATGGGGCTAATCAACTTGGCAAGGTAGCCTCTGATCCGAAACCTCAGATATCTTCAGAAGAAGAAAAGGCTGAAGAGTAAACCCTACACAAATCCGGAGTGGAGTTTCTAAGATGGTTGGATGGGGTCTTGTATGCCTCATCCTGGCAACTCCTGCAGCCAAGATGGTGCCAAACATATTGCTCTGCTTTCCTTTGGACCACATCAGTGAGGCCAAGAGTGGAGTCTTTGTCATCTGCACAGCCCAGGACCTCCATACACACTGCCCAGGCTTGTGCCCCAGGGAGGTCACTTCAGTGCTGCTAATGCATTGGTCTGACTTCACCCCCAGAGGCACACTCCCATGTCTCCCAAGACAGATGCCAACAACAGTATACTAGAGAATGCAGTATACAAGAAATGGAAGCAGAAACTGCCAATGTTCACTTATTCATCCCATGTCTGTAATGGAAATCAACCCAGTAAATATGATCAGTATTCACTTTTGTTGCTGTCAGTCTGCAAACAAAACATAAACTATTGCCTCCCCCTCCCCATTTGCATTACTTCCTTTTCATTGAAATGAATGAAATGAAATAACATAATGACTACATAATTCACATAAGTTACATAATTACTTTCATAAATTACTTGAGGTGTGTAATTTCACCACAGCAGTCAATGAGACACACAACATAGTTTTGGGTGGAAGACAAACTGCACCGTAATGGAAACAGTGCTGCATGTGATTAATATAGGGCAGAATAGCGTAGAACTGTACACATGAAGCATATCAGCATTCATTATTGAAAGTTTCTCATTTATTTTTACCAGTTCCACACTATTTTCTTTGCCCCACCTCAGGGGGGGGGGGGGGAGAGTCCGCTATATAGAGGGAAATCCTTGAAGTCTGAAAGCCAGTCAGCTTGACAAATGTACACCAAAAGAACAAGCAAAACTCTGAACGGTATTAAAAGCACAAGTAGTATTTTGGTTTTAAACAGCCTTGAACACTCAATACACTCTACAATAAATGAAACCTGCTCGGTGTTCCTTAACATATGACACATTTCAGAACATCATGGATATGCACATAATTTCAGTATCCAGATGCATTTCCAGCTGCAGGAACAAAGACTTTGACTTACAACAGAGTATAGATGAAAAGAATATATACCTAGCCATACCCACAATACAGAAATGCTGTCCATTTGTTTACCCATTACCAGTAAATTTCTGTAAATTCAAAATATTGATCTGGACACCCCTATATGGAAGCAAAGAGGGGCCATCGACTTTTGTTGTTTGTTGCTGGGTCCTATTCCCTGAAATCAATAAAAGTTACAATGTTCATAAACTGCTACAGAGATGGCTAATATTGTAGATATGGGGAAGCTTTTAGAATAAATCTACTTTCAGTTATTGTGTCAATGTTTTCAAATATTGAAGTAATCCTAGTGCATTTTCACAGTTACCTAAATATACTCCAGGAAATTTCTCACATATCACATTTGTGAAATAATTAGGGCTTTATAAAAATAAAACAAAAGCTATTCTACTTTCAGGTCCTTATTCTACAGCACACATCACTGTAACAAAAATAATCTGCTGCTCATAGGCAATCTACAGAACATCAATCCTTGTTTAAAAAGGTAAAGGTAAAGGGACCCCTGACCATTAGGGCCAGTCGTGACCGACTCTGGGGTTGTGCGCTCATCTCGCATTATTGGCCGAGGGAGCCGGCGTATATCTTCCAGGTCATGTGGCCAGCATGACAAAGCCACTTCTGGCAAACCAGAGCAGCACATGGAAACGCCGTTTACCTTCCCGCTGTAGCGGTTCCTATTTATCGACTTGCATTTTGACGTGCTTTCAAACTGCTAGGTTGGCAGGAGCTGGGACCAAGCAACGGGAGCTCACCCCGTCACAGGGATTCAAACCGCCGACCTTCTGATCAGCAAGCCCTAGGCTCAGTGGTTTAACCACAGCGCCACCTATTCTACTTTCAGGTCCTTATTCTACAGCACACATCACTGTAACAAAAATAATCTGCTGCTCATAGGCAATCTACAGAACATCAATCCTTGTTTATTTCCCAACAAAGAGCAACAAGTAGGTGAGAATGTATCTTTTGCGAGAACAACTCTACTGATGAAAATGTATAGGCTTTCAAGCTCTACAATTCCTCAAACAACTTAACTCAAATTGTGCTCGCTTCGGCAGCACATATACTAACTCTGTACTCAAATTAATGCATGTGTAATCAACCCAGCTTTAAGTATGGATTTCAGTTTTTCCATGCAAGTTTGCTCAGTTGCAGAGACTTATTTACCCACCTGGGACATCTTGAGTTGTTGTTTTTTGTCTCACCTGGGGAGTGTCTGTATGCTTGCCTATGTGTCCTATGAGAAGCAAAACCCTAGGAGGCTAGGAAAGCTGGAAAGCCCTAGACCCTAAAACCAGTCAATCCACAGTAGTGACTGATCTCTAACACACCGAGTTTAAAAAAATGAAACAATTAATAATGCAAGTACAAAACTGCTAAAAGGACACGGGCAGCACTGTGGGTTAAACCACAGAGCCTAGGGCTTGCCAATCAGAAGGTTGGCGGTTCAAATCCCCACGACAGAGTGAGCTCCTGTTGCTCGGTCCCAGCTCCTGCCCACCTAGCAGTTCGAAAGCACATCAAAGTGCAAGTAGATAAATAGGTACCGCTCCGGTGGGAAGGTAAATGGCATTTCTGTGTGCTGCTCTGGTTCACCAGAAGCGGCTTTGTCATGCTGGCCACATGACCTGGAAGCTGTACGCCGGCTCCCTCGGCCACTAATGAGAGATGAGCGCCGCAACCCCAGAGTCAGTCACGACTGGACCTAATGGTCAGGGGTCCCTTTACCTTTACCTTTACAAAACTGCTAAGTATCCAATGCAATTGCTGTGATGAGATATTTTTAATTGTTATAAAGAACCTCAATTGTGTTAGACATTTTTACTATGCTACTAATAATAAATTCAATTCAGAATCATGGGTTGAATCCAACACAGACACTGCAGAAGCAGAAGAAGTCATGTAAAATAACTTTCTCTCCCTTTTGTCTCCCATGTGTGCGGGCACGCACACAACCACACACCCTGCAAATCTGCTCCAGGGCATTTGGGGGAAATTCAGAGCAGAAGTGGAAGGAGGAGAGAAGGATTGTTCAATACATGCAACCCATGTGTTTATATTTCACAGCTACAAAAAGTGGCCGCTATTACAGTATTTCCAGGTAAGCATGTATAGCAGGGATGGAGAACCTTTTGGACTCTAGCTCCCATCAGTCCCATTCACCATGGCCAACAGTGAGGAATAATGGGAACTATAGTATAAAAGCTACACTTCGCCATCCTTGGTGGATAAGACTGCAGCCTTTAGATATCATCATTTCCAAGCATGAACCATAAAGCCATATGTTTTTCAACCGTTTTTTCTTTTTCATTCTATGTTTAAACTGAACAAAAAACTTAGGAAACCTTTCTAGCCACACTAATGAACTGAAGTGTCAGTGCACACATTCTTAAGAGCATTAGTTTTCTGGGCCAGGCCGAGGGCTCATGCAGTTCAGCATCCTGCAAGAGCAAACTCCCTTACCTGTGGTTTCTAGCAATTGTTATTCATTATTTATTTTTTATTTATTCAGAAGCAAACTGCCTCTGACCATGGAGACAAAGCATAGCCATCTTCCTCGGGCACAGGAGAAGGTGGCAGAAAGCCTTGCTTCACTGAGTGTACAATAATTAAATGGATAGGGGATCCACAGCTGCAAATTGCCCTCTATGTATGCCAACCAATAAAACAGTCTCATTCTGCCACATTACTGGGCCAGCCCTAGCTGGGCTAATAGGTTTGTCGGGACTGTAGCCAAGATATTGTTCTGTAAATCATTGTCCCATTTTTTAAGATGTTCTAGTCAATCACAGTTTTATTAAGAGTAATCGGTTAGAGTAATTAACTTCCGTGCATGTGCCAAAAATGGCTGCTGATTTTGAGCATCTAGCATGCGGAATGCAAACTGCAAAGAGATAAAATCATCACAAAATCTCATAATATTATTGATTTGATAATGAGCAGTGGATGCACTTCAGATCAAGGCAGTTTTCCTCTGAATATCACAAACTGGGAAAATTCATTCTCCAACTTGTTATTTTTGAGCTTTTTGTGGTATCACCAATTATACCTTTATCAAAATAAAATAAAATAATTCCTTCCAGTAGCACCTTAGAGACCAACTAAGTTTCTCATTGGTATGAGCTTTCGTGTGCATCCACACTTCTTCAGATACCTTTATCAATTACAGAGGCACAAACAAAAGCAAGAACCCTGGAATTGACAAAGGCCAAAGTACAGACTGTTGCATAACTATTCAATGTATCTTTCAACGTGACATACTTGGCACTTCAAAACAAACATTTTCTAGTCTGCTTTATCCAAAATCAAAATATTGTTCTTGTATTATAACCAAAGAACACTAAAGATAAAAAAGGAGACTGTAATATCAACAGCAACAACAACACTTGTCCCTTTAACCTGAAACACAAATTAGATATACAAGGGGCATTCATTAAAGATTTTTCCAGGCCCACTTCCGGTTATCGTAAGAGGATGAAACTGCACATGTATAATGATACATCTCTCCATAGGTAACGTAATAGTTTGTACCTCTGAACTCCTAACAGTTTCTCTGTTACGGGTGCTAATATGGAGTAACGTCTGATAATGGAACCAGTTGAATGCAGAGTGGCCATCAGGTTCTTGCACACCACGGGAGATGTTTGATGAGATGAAAGGGACTTATAGGGAGGATGCCCCATCATATGACATAGTCAAGCACTGGTATCGTCAGTTCAAGTGTGGTCAGACTTCAGTGGAATGGCTCCCATTCCTGGGTGACCACACCCCTCCATTGATGAAGACACCATTCGGCAAGTGGAGGCCGCCATTTTGGAGGATCACCGCATAACTGTTCGCAAACTAGCTGCAGATGTCAAGATCAGTGTGGGCTCTGTAGTAAAAAATGATCCATGACCATTTGCACATGGGAAATATGTCTGCATGGTTGGTTTCCCGGCTGCTGATGCCTTTCCAGAAGCAGGAACGAGTCACATGCTCACAGGCTCTTTTGGCCACATGTCACTTCTAAATTACTCAGGACAAAACATGGGTCCATAATTATGACCCAGAGACTAAATCCCAGTCCAAACAATGGAAGCACTCTGCCTCACCACCTCCAAAGTAGGCATGTGTCCAACTGCCAGTGGGCAAGATCATGCTCATGGTCTTTCGGGACCACCGTGGAGTAGTGATGATGGATTTCCTGGCAAAGGGTACTGGGACATACTACAGAAATTGCAGAAGGCCATCAAAAACAAGAAGCATGGCATGCTGACCAAAGGTGTCCTTTTCCTGCAGGATAACGCACCGGTTCACAACTCGCATGTTGCTCAGACAGAAGCACGGTCCTGTGGCTATGAAATCCTTCCTCACCCCCCTTATTCTCCCAACCTCACACCATCAGACTTCCACTTCTTTCCAACCATTAAGTTATTTTTGAAGGGCAAGCTTTCTCCAAATGATGAATGCTGATTTCTGAGGTCAAGTCATTGCTTCTGACACAACCTGCCTACTTCTACAGACGAGGACTCCACAGCTGCATAAAGTGATGGGAGAAGTGTTTAACACCTGCTGGTAGAGAAGGACTAATAACTATGCCCAGTTTCGTTTGTCTCAGTCCACGGGAAGTATGTCAGGGGAAATCTTTAATGAATGAATGCCCCTCGTAATATGCACACAGTGCCATTAATTAAAACATTTTAACACTAAAAAAATTAAAAATGAGTTCCACAATAATAACATGGAACCTTTAGTAACATATCTCTTGAAGTTCGATCAAATGAAATTCTCAACAAGAAGAATATACCTTACAAAATACTCTTCCAAAATCAGTTTAGTCAGCTAAAAATCTCAAGCTAAACAAGAAACAGAGTGAATTTGTAAATACCAATTTAGCACATATGCAGACTTTATAAGGTAGCAACGTACAATTAAATAGCAAAAATCCTCAGCTAATAAAAAACTGAGTTGCCCCAAGCAGCCAACCAAGAACACAACCAAGCCAGGAAACTTGTAGATTTGTATTATTCAATAATTGCTTCAACATCTGTGCAGCTGAAAGGAAGGATACTAATACTGAACTAATAGAAGAACAATCCATTATTACTCATGCCAGATGGAGACTGCAATCTAGGAGACACTCTGAGTCATTCTTGGTGTGATCAGATCCATAGAGACATAGTAACCAACACTTCTCTATAACCTTATAATGCCCTTCCATGACAGCAGAAATACAGAGCAGTGAAAATCTTCTTAAAACTAATCCCATTTATCCACTCAAGATATTCTTCAAATGTATGCTCTGCCTTCAAGAAAGGATATCAAGGAAACATCTTGCAGTTGTAAATTGCTGCTAGGTCAGATTCCCTAGCAAAGATTTCTATTTGAAACGTGATTTGGGATATAACAATCTAGATAGCCTCCTGCTGAGTTCTGAGATAGGAAAAGCCAAACAAAACCAAGAAAAGAAGAAAAGAAAATATTTCCATAATGTCATTTTCACCCTAGTACATTTTTCTGGTTGCCTTGTTTCAGGCTAATTAGGGCAGTAAACATAGAACTTGTTTCCATATAACGTTTGTCTGCACTTGGGGGGGGGGTGAAATTATTTTTGCAGACACACACACTGAAATTGCTTTGTCGGAATTAGTCATATATGTGGATTTTCAAGACAGAGCCAATGAAAGGGATATTGTGATTCCTGCCATGTGCTTTCATAGCATTTCCAAAACATTTCATTAGAATATCTCTTTATCACTATTTTCTGTAGTGACCTTTCTGTGGGTGTCTGCTATAGAACTCCAGGACAAAATGAGGACTTGGATGATGCCTTCCTAGAGCAGATTACCAAACATTCAAAAAGGAGATAGTCATGGGAAACTTCTAACTACCCAATATCTGTTGGAACAAGTGTTAGACACTGAGATATGAAAGCTAGGAGCTAAATGGCACCTTAAACCTAGATTATAGGTGCAAAAATCAAATTTCTAGGCCCACTTTTTATAACAAGAATGCAAAGCTGAAAACAAATGAACTGCAGCTGAAATCTTATATTTATTTTTCACATGGTCTAGTCCTCATCTGAAAACTGCAAAAAAAACAAAACACCAAAGCCATGCTTTCCCTCCCTCCCTCCCTAGTATTCTTAAGAGGGTCTCTTCTCCAATCTTCAGAGAGTGGCTGAAAGTGGGGAGGCAGAAAAAGGTCCTCCTTTCCTTCCACTCTGCAGTTTTCACTGGAAATCCTAGGTGCAGTAGTGCGCCCAGAGCTCAGAAACTGCTTGCGCTAATGAAATTCCTTGTCACAAAATGCATCTAGAATGGGAGTTTCGAACGCTGGTTGGAACTCAAATTCTGCAAGAACATAAGGTCCAACAAATTCCTATTGTCTCATTGCCAATTTCATTTGCCAGAAGGTGGAAGAAGCAACAAGGGGATCACCTCTCTTAGACCTGGTCCTCCCCAACAAGGAGGAACTGATCAACCAAGTGGAAGTACTGGGGAACCTTGGAAGGAAGAGGCTGTGTTCTCTTGGGTTTCACTGTATACAGGAAAAGGAAAGCTGAGTGTAAGTCTGACATGCACTCTGGACTTTAAAGAAGGGTGATTCAAAAAGCTTAAGAAACTAATGGGAGAAGTCCCATGGTCAGAAATTCTCAAAGAGAAGAGAGTCCAAGATGGATGGGAGCTTCTTAAAGGTGAAATATTGAAGTTACAAAGGCAGGGAATTCTAACAAGAAAGAAAAATGGGAGACGTCTAAAGAAACCAGTGTGGCTACATAAGGAGCTTACAGATAAGCAGAGATGTAAGAAGGGAATGTATTAGAAATGGAAGAAATGAGAAATCACAAAAGAAGAGTATACACAACTAGCCAACAGTTGCAGGGAGAAGGTCAGGCAGGCCAAAACTCAGAATGAACTCAGGTTTGCAAATGAGGTTAAAAATAAATTGAAAAGGTTTATTTGGCAATGTTTAAAGCAAGAGGAAGAACAAGTGGTATTCCCTTTGTATGGCAAAGACTGAGAAATGCTACTGAGTGACAGTGGGAAGGTGGAACTGTTCAATGCCTACTTTGTCTCTGTCTTCACCCAAAACGAAAACAGTGTCCAACCTGGTGATAACTGAACAATGCAAGCAAGGAGCTGCAGCTCAAAATACAAAAAGAGGTGGCAACTAGCTCCTTTAAATGAATTCAAAATTTCCAGGACCTGATGCACCCAAGGATGCTAAAGGAGCTTGCAGGTGTAATCTCAGGGCATCTGTCTATAAGCTTTGAGAATTGTTGGGAAACTGGTGAGATCCCTGAGGACTGGAGGCAGGCAGATGGTTTCCCCATTTTCAAAAAGAGGAAAAACCAACAGATAACTACTGACCGATGAGCTTGAAATTAATGCCAGAAAACACTTTGTCTGTTAGCACTTAGAAATGGATGCTGTGATTATTAAGAATGCAGCATGGTTTTCTCAAAAATAAGTCATGCCACACAAATTCCCTCGTCTCTCTCATTTTGCTAGTTTGGGCTGAGTTCTCCAATCCGTTAAGGTCATCTTGAATGGAGATTCTGTATTCTGCTGCATTGGCTTCCCCTCCCAGTTTGGGGTCATCTGCAAATTTTATGAGCATCTCTTCAATACCTTCATCCGATTCATTGGCTAAAGATGTTGAACAACAACAGGCCCAGGACAGAATCCTGTGGCACCCGATTTGTCACTTTTCCCAGATGACAAGGAACCATTAATGAGCACTCATTCAGTCAGACAACCAGCTACAAATCCACCTAACAGACATCTCATCCAACCCACATGTTATCCAGCTTCTCTGCAATAATATCATGGGGGATTCTGTCAAAAGCTTTACTGAAATCAAGATATACTATGTCCATAGCATTCCCCTAATCCACCACGGTAATGTTCATGAAAGCTTTGAAATATTTCCCTTGTTCAGCACATTTAAGTTCCACTTAAGTTAACTCACTTTTGTAGTGGCTGGTTCCACTAGTCTCTGGCGATGTCTTGTTGAGCTGAAATGGCTCTTCTGAGGTGTCCCTTCCTGACAGTGAATAAAAGGTGGCAAAGGGGGGGCGGGGACAAAAAGGGAAAAGATGGTTTATGGGAAGGGATGGAATGGAAAATGACCAGGGAAGGGAGAAGGAGACTATTTAACTAAAGTGTACTTTTACTCTGTTTCTAAAAAATCAATAAACAATTGCAACATTAATGTAAAGATATAGAGAGAGTCAGTAATAACACAATGTGATAACTTTGGATGGATCACATCCATAGTAAAATGATAATTCTGTTAGTTTCAGTGGGAGACATTTAAGCACTTGCTTAACTCACTGAATTCAACAGATTTTCACAGTGCTTAATGTTGGATTATATCCTATATGTCTAATAAATACAGTTATTTTTAAAATGCACCTGCTATCCATATTAATTTTATTATAGGTAGCCCTGAACCAAATCTTTATTATACCCTTGGCATTAACAACTACTGTCAAAAGCACAAGATAAAAATAATGTACTAAGATTTAATATATAAACATTACATTTTAATATAAAAATAACTTTTAAAATCTACATCATTCAAAACTAACAACTGCTTTTAATTATTAAATTAGTCATTTCCTAAACAATACACCTTTTAAATATGTTAAATTAATGGATTAAACCCATTTGCACTTACTTACACACTTGTGCTGTTGATAAGCAAATTTTGTTTATAAGAGAAACCATGGCACCTTGTAATGTTTAGAAAATTGGGGTGCTAGAAAGTTCTTTTTTATATCAAGTGACATTTTAAATGTGAACTTTAAGGCTGCAATGGTCTAGGGCAGAGATGGGGAACCCATAGCTGCCAAGTTATCCCTTATTTTAAGGGATTTTCCCTTATGCTGAATAGGCTTCCTCGCGAGAAAAGGGAAAACTTGGCAGCTATGGGGGAACCTGCAGTCCAGATTTTGGGGAGACTACAACTCCCAACAGCCTTGATCATTGGCCATATTGGTTGAACCTGATGGAACATGGAGTTCAATAGAATCAGGAGGGCCACAGGTTTCCATCTCTGATCTAAGTCGGTATCATCTGCTTGGTATCTCCATAATATTCTACCTATGGTATACATGCAAAATGCTCTATCTCCACCTTCACACACCAACATCCAAGAGATTTTAAAAAATCAGCATGATGTGGATATGGAAATGATAAGAAAGCAAGTTAAAACTACTGTAATATCACATCAGCACTTTAAATGCATGCAGATAGGGCCTCATACATACAGGATTCACAGGGAATCGGGGAATCATGATCCATCAAGTATTTAGCACATGAGATTTAAGGTAATTCCCACTTTGTATGTTTCATTGTATCTTCTCAAAATAAACCTAGCATTCAGAGCATAACACAGAGCATGTGTTTTTAAAACACATATTCACAATATATCTTGTGTGTCTTCATTATATCACAGTAGATCTGTATTTATTTATTCCAGTTTATTAAAATGGGGGTCTGCCTTCCACCCATTCCAAGGCTCCTCCTCTCCCAGATGTTTCCCAAGCAGTCTCAAACTGTGTGCACCCTTCTGGTCTCTCTTCTTCCTTCCTCATTATTCTGAGCATTCTTGGAGTAGGAGAGAGTGTCACAGCAGGAGAGGGAGATCCCCTGGATTCTTCAGCAGCCTCTGGACCCTGCTCCTCTGCTTCAGCCTTGGAGTCTGAACTGCTGTCACAGGCCCTTTCTGCTCCGTAAACCCTGTTGCCCCTTCAGCATTCAGCTCCTCCTCCCAATCTTCTCCCTCTGACCTCTCCTACATGTCCTACCACCAATTCCCTGGCTCTGAGCCTTCCTCCCCTGGGGGTTCCCATGGGGGTTACCCGGCTGGTGCTTCCCACCACTCTTCTTCAGCCAGCCAGTCCCGGATCTGACACAGCTCTGAACACCTGGGTTCTCAGTATAACACCTAACCAGACTAGAGGCACTATCAAAATTCATAAGAGTACATACTACACTTGAGAGCTGGCCTGGAGGGCCAGATTCTGGCATGAGGTCCTGAAAATAGGTTGACAATACTCTTGGTATACTGGCCAACCTGCTACCCAATGGCCTCCATCACTGAGCTGGCTGAGTTGTCTCCAGTGTGGTGATGGAGGAGTCCAGGCCTGTGGTACTAGACAACTTCAACAACCCAGCCAAAGATTAATGTAAAGTTATGTAGCAGTGTCTAGCATCTTGCCAATGTTATCTATTCACTTGCTATTAGACAAGGTCTTCCCATCAAGTGCTGTGATCAAGTGTCATAGGGGTAAACTCATTGCTGTGGAAGACACAAACCAACCAAATCAGCTTACGACCAATCTTGACCTCTACCCAATGCATGATACCACCCTTCCAGCCAGTGTTAACATTTGTAGAATCTACTCCAATGGCCTACAGCCTCTTACCAATGCCCTTATTCGTTAAATCTAGAAGATTATGAACAATAACCTCAGTTAGGTTTTCTCTCCTTGGGCCTTTCTCCAGAGTGCAGAGGTGGAGATATCTTCCACCTGGCTCACTGCACACAGAATAATGCTGTTCTGTGATGATGCTGGGGGAACTGCTGATCCACACTGTCTGCTTTCAGAACAACTTTAGTTGTATCTTCATGGGCCTGTCAAAGAAGATGCGGTCCAGTTCACCCTTCTGGCAAAGATTGTCAAATTCCTGATCCAGGGATTTCATAATGTTTTCTTGGGCCCTCTTGACTTTATCATGATCAACTATAAGCCTCTTGTCTTTTTCAGTGATCAAGCCAGCATCCATAAAGGTGGCAGTAGTGATGGCAGCTGTAGCACACAGGCCAACACTGTGTCTGATGCTCTGCAGAACAACATTTCTGTATTTCTAATGTGTTGAAATCTGTCTTTTTATTAGAAGTGGAAGGTGTACTTGGTTTTCCTAATGACAATTCATAACTTCCCTCATTTCCATCTTGGGCATCAGCCATTTATTATTCATTTTCATCAGCAGAGAAAATATTTCATTTGATGATATTGAAGCATCCTGCTTACTCTTCTGCTTATATTGAGTAAGACTTCTCTCGCCTTCTTGGCACTTCCTCTTTTTGACTTGTCTGTTATGCTCAGGCAGATCTGGCAAGCCAATCAGATGTGGTCCAGTAGAACCAGTCCTCTCTCTCTGACTTTTAATGAAAACAATTTCCTTCACAGGGATCTTCATCTCAATAAGGCATATACAGTTAATGTGAGCTTCTTTTTTGCAACTAACAATATGTAAAATATGTAGAATATAAAAATAATAAAAATATCAATATACAACATTAACTGCAAGAACTTGGCATCATTTTTAATTATTTTATGCAATTTTACACACATTTTCTCCACATTTTCTTTTAATAAGACCAGTTTGAAGTTACTGGTAATTCCACAAAAACATAAACATGTCAATATTTTTATGTAGTTATTTACCCTGCAAAACTAACCAAAATATGTTCTGAATTGAATGTAACAAGTCATGTTACAACTTTTTAGCACCCCTCATTTTTGGAATTTGAAAGTGGAAAAATTCAACACGCCCTATCCTATATAATAAAGTCCCTGTGTCCCTGTGTCCGCGCTAATGTGCATGTGCCCCACGGACACAGGGACTGGACGAAGAGGCGGGACGTACACGCGCACGCGTTCTCTCCCCCTCAACCCTCTGCCTCCCATTCCCCTGCAGCGGCAGACCAAGATGGCGGCATCGGGCTCCGGGGCCGCAGCGGCGGGAGCCCGGTCCGGGTCCCACGGGCCGCGGCCTCGGAGCCCGATGCCGCCATCTTGGTCCGCCGCCTCCGCCTCCTGACAACCCTACCTGGCCGTGGGACACGATGGGAGAGCGCTTTGTTTAATTGTGTTCCCGGCGCACCCCGCAGCCGAGCGCAGAAAGAGAGGGAAGGCCGCGGCTCCGTCGCACCTCTAGCACCCGTTTTCTTAACGGGCTGAATGAGACTAGTGTTATATATAATTATCAACATAAAAATATTCCTTCCAGTAGCACCTTAGAGACCAACTAAGTTTGTCATTGGTATGAGCTTTGTGAGAACTGTGCATGCACACGAACTCATACCAATGACAAACTTAGTTGGTCTCTAAGGTGCTACTGGAAGGAATTTTTTAATTTTGTTTTGACTACGGCAGACCAACACAGTTACCTACAGTAACTGTAAATATAATTATCAAGTTACTGGTAAACATAGTCTCTTCACCATCAAGAGTTTACAGAAAAATGTTTTCTATGCAGTAATTCATTTGATGCATTAACAAAGCTGTCTGGAGAGATAATAGCTCAAAAGAAATTATCCTTCAATAAGTGCATTTCCCAAAGGTCATTTTATTACTAAGACAGATAATTGGCACTGCTACAATCTGACAAACTATAGTTCTATGCAATGGGAAGTGGCATGAACATGACATATCATATGAGCAGAAACTTTCCTTAATTTATGCAAGAAACAAGTGTGTATATCAATGGTAAAATGTATTTGAAAATTCGGTGGTCAAATATCTCAGATTAGGCCATAACCTTAATGAAAATATATAGTATTGTTAAGAAAAAATATATCAAAGGAGGCAGAAGGGCAATTACTCTTAGAAACATATTCATGCAATTAGATGAGAGATATACTTTTACTGTATTGTCAAACAGTAATAAAGTAAAATAAAAAGAAGTGTGGGTATCTGAAGAAGTGTGCATGCACACGAAAGCTCATACCAAAATATAAACTTAGTTGGTCTTTAAGGTGCTACTGAAGGAATTTTTTTATTTTGCTTCGACTCAGACCAACACGGCTACCTACCTGTAACCAGTAATAAAGTAATAGCCTTGTCTGGAAGGTAGAAACAGAAGCAATTACTTTTAAATTTGTCCAATTCAATTTGAGAACCTGGCATGCACAATTTAGGTAACTTCTATTAAAAATAGTAAGAATGAATATTGGTCCATATCCAAATTCTGAAAACATCAAATATTGATAATTCTAAGGAAAGTACAGGACCGTGAAAATGGTGCTTGGTACAGGTCCAAAAATGCAATGGAATTGGATTCAAACCATCCTTGGATACCTCTATAGAGACATATTGCTTGCTAAAGGATTTGACATGAAGGAACATTAAGTTTGTGGTTTTCCTTTCAAACAGAACACCAAACAGTCAGCTTTGTAACATATTGTACACATTATCAAGAAATGTTGGTGCAATTATCAAAAGGCATTAATGAGAAGTACGATACAAGCTGTAGACATTTAGTTTGGCCAAATGCCAAACGCTCCAGCTATTAATGTAGCAGCTCTTTTTTTCTGCTACACGAGGCCACTAGACTACAGAAGGAGTGAACCCATGGGAAACAGTGTTAACTCTTTTGTGAAGCTTAATATAGCTTTAATAATAGTACAATTGACTGTTACAAATAAAGAGCCTTTGAGATAGCTTGGCAAACACATGATGATAGATAAATGGCTTGAAAACATCAGACAAAGCAAGCAAATACACTGCTCTGTTATGCCAATAGAAGCATCACCTAATCAGAAAATAATTTGAGCAGTGAGCCCAGTATAGAAACACAATCATAGTGTTTTGTTCTGATGTAAAAGCTTCTGAAAAAGATCACGTACTCAAGAAATAAATTCTTCCTGTTTGCAGTTGAACCTGGTTGTGCAGAGAGCTGGTTCGTTGGTTCCTTGCAACTCATTTCCACCTGCCTCTTCAGAGCAGTTTAAGGATGGGGGTAAAAGTGAAAAATGTCCATGAGCATACATGCAGCATTTTTAATTTTTAGCTCTCCCATAAAGCATGTGTGGCAGGATAGGCAAAACAATATACTGGTTTTGTGCTTTTGCATTGCTGCAGTATATTTTTATGATACAGCATTGTATAAATATGTTTATAAATAGATAAATAAATAAATAGATAAGTGGTGAACTGATGTTTAATTCACTAATACACCTGTCAATGGCATTCCAAACAAGGGAGGAAGCTACATTCACCTCACTGGGGATATATGCATTTTGACTCCTGTTTGCCAAAACTGTGGATTTAAATTGTGTGGCGCTGAAAATGAGGTCAAAAGGTATGTCATCTGAAAGCCACTGCATTATTCTGTTTTAGAAATGTGCACAACAGCTATTGATGTGCATCATTTAAGCATTATAAGAACAATGCAGAAGTTTCCTATTGTTATGACAGAATAAAGATGTTTAGCATCCAGAACAGTACTCAACTAAACCTGTAAAATGCATCTAAAAACTGCAAAACAGTGAAAACTGAACTTCTGACCTACTATAAAAATATTAGATTACATGCAGCTATGGTTTCAGAGTATGCAATCAAACTTTTGTATGCTCAAGTGCATAACTGAGAATATTAAGAGTATTAATGGTGTATAGCCCATTACTGTACAAGAACAACAAAAATCCATGTGGAATATATGAAACAAGACCTCTGCCCCTAGGGGAAAACAGTGTTTAGCTCCATTCTGATCCATTTAGTATATACAAAAAATTCTCTTTATTCTTTTTTTTAAAAAAGGTCTAATGACCAGGTTTTCTTTCCTGTACCATTATTATCTTTCATTACCATGCAATTACTGTGGTAAATACTGATTAAGGTAAAGGTAAAGAGACCCCTGACCATTAGGTCCAGTCGTGACTGACTCTGGGGTTGCGCGCTCATCTCGCATTATTGGCCGAGGGAGCCGGCGTATAGCTTCCAGGTCATGTGGCCAGCATGACAAAGCCGCTTCTGGCAAACCAGAGCAGCACATGGAAACGCCATTTACCTTCCCGCTGTAGCATTTCCTATTTATCTACTTGCATTTTGACGTGCTTTCGAACTGCTAGGTTGGCAGGAGCTGGGACCAAGCAACGGGAGCTCACCCCGTCACAGGGATTCGAACTGCCGACCTTCTGATCAGCAAGCCCTAGGCTCTGTGGTTTACCCACAGCGCCACCTGGGTCCCTAAATACTGATTAGGACAACTAATTTCTCAATAATCAATGAAATCAGCAAAAGGAACATTCCCACACAAAGTCCCTGGAATTTTCTACTATCTCACTCCTCATATATAAAACATTGTTTTTCATTAATACATATAATAATGCTTCAAATCATTTGTGCACTTCCAGGCCCTTACCAAAAAAAAAAATCATTTCACTATGAGCAACAGGATGCAGAGCTTCCTTTCCCACCAGAACATCTAATTACCCTAGATTTCTGAGACCAGGACTGCTAAAAATTAGGTCAGAACTCAATCTAGACTATTGTTTATAATTGTGTGCTTGTTATGAGTTTCTTTTGAGAAGCAATTTTGTAAGCAATCTTTATTTGATTTCATTGACACTTTGAGTACTTATTCTCTCTCTGCTTCACACACAGGGAATGGTGGGGCGGGGGGACTGGATTACAATGCAAAGGAACTATCTGTGTACACCTAGGGAAACTCCACACACCGTGCAATTTCCTTTGAGTTTTCAAACAGCTTGTCCTGTTGGCTGTTGGGAGTTCTACCTCTTACATGGTTCCCTCACCCACTCAAATGACCCATTTGATTCAGTGGCGAACTGTGCTGCTTGGCTGCCCGGGGCAGCACCCCCTGGGGGCAGGGCGTTGCTCCGCAGTGTGCGCGTGTCACGACACATGCGTGTGCGCCAGGACGTGTGCGCATGTTCACACATGCGCAGTCCGTCCGGGGTGGCGCTGCTGCTTTGCTTGGCCGGCGCGCTCTGAAGCTGCGGCCCGGCAACCCACTCCGTAGCGTGCACTGCTTCTTCCTGCTCAGATGGTGGAGGCAAGAGGTGGGCCAGGGGCCGGGGCGCTGCCCCCGCCAGACTGGTGCTAGGGGCGGACCGCCCCCTACGCCCCTCCCTTGCTACGCACCTGATTTGATTACAACCTGAATCTGCAGTTTGATCATACTTTCTGTGAGAGCAGAAATATGCCCAAACGTACTTTGTTGTTTAGTCGTGTCCGACTCTTTGTGACCCCATGGACCATAGCATGCCAGGCACTCCTGTCTTCCACTGCCTCCCGCAGTTTGGTTAAACTCATGTTTGTAGCTTCGAGAACACTGTCCAACCATCTCATCCTCTGTCGTCCCCTTCTCCTTGTGCCCAAACGTACTATAAATGATTAAATCCCTTAATGGTTCCTTCACCTGGAAAAGTTCTTTGGAAGAACAAAAGTAAAAGGCCTAGATTGCTTCCCTTCGAACTTCATCCATAAGAAGAGCTTGCCCTCTCCAAACCAAGAAAGCACTGTCTCAGAGAGGCATCTGTGCAGCAGCCAGTGCCAGGCAGCAGCGCCCTCTTCTGCTGGCCTTCTTCACTGGGCTGGCTTGCTCTCGTGATGCAAGATCAGCAGGCCAAATGGCCTTGGCTTCCCCTGTATTGAACTGCCTTGACTGGGGAGTTTGCTGCTGAAACTGAAACTATCATAATTCCAACTGAATTCTAACTGTATATTTGTAGGATATGATGTATATTAAAAAAAGTTTTAAAAATCACAATAAAATTCTAATAATGTAAGAAAAAGCAAAGAACATGACAAAACACAACCAGATATACCCAATCACAATAGACAGAGTAAAAATCAGAGCCAGTTGCACCTTAGAAGACAGTGAGATGTGGAACAAGGTTTCAGAAAGTGAATAAAACTCCGTATTATGATGTGGTCTTGAGTTAAAGTTTGTAAGCCAACCCAGTACATTTTACTGGAAGACAAGGTATAAACAAATAAATGTATTAACAACATAAAATTGGGAGGCAGATTATGTGAAAGCAAACAGCCTCTTCAGATATCTTGATCTACACAGTTTAGAAGATAAGAAAAGTTCTGCTGGATCAGACCAAAAGCCTACCAATTCCAATACAGTGGTGCCTCGCTTAACAAACGCCCCGTAAGACAAAATTTTCGCTTAAAGAAAGGATTTTTCTAGCGGAGGTTGCCTCGCTAGACAAATTCGTTTTGCGAAAAATTCGTCTAGCGAATCGCGGTTTCCCATAGGAATGCATTGAAATTCAATTAATGCATTCCTATGGGCAATTTTTTTAAAAAAAAAAATTCAATGCATTCCTATGGGATTCGCTAGACAAATTTTTCGTTATAAGAATAGACCCGTGGAACAAATTAAATTCGTCTAGTGAGGCACCAATGTATCCTGTTTTCTACAGTAGACAATGAGATGTCTATGGAAAGGCCATAAGAACATGAGGACAATAACCCATTCCTGCTGTTGTTCCATCCAGCAACCGTTATTCAAAGGCATACAGCCATCATGATTCCTAGTCACTGAGAACATGCATTTTTCTAATTCCCTTTTAAAACTCTCCAAGAGGTGGCAACAGCCACTGAATTCCATAATATACTTATGCACTGTGTGAAGAAGTACCAGTTCTTCCTTTTGTCTGTCATGAATGTCCCACCTTTCAACTTCCCTAGATGACTTGGCCACTGTACTCCATGCTCTAGTACAGGGGTCTGCAACCTTTAAGACAAAAAGAGCCACTTGGACCCGCTTCTGAAGGAAAAAAAAAACTGGGAGCCGCAAAACCATTGCGACATTTAAAACAAATATAACACTGCATATATTGTTTCTTAACTTAATGCTATATATACAGGATCGTGCAGTCAGCTGTCAATCTGAAGAAAAAAAGGACTTTCACTTAACAGTTCTTGTGCTCAGGTCTTGCTTGTGGGTTTCCCACAGGCGTCTGGCTGGCCACTGTGAGAACAGGATGCTGGACTAGATGGGCCATTGGCCTGATCCAGCAGCCTCTAAAGAACACACTGTTCTCCACTCCCAGCCTAGTTCCCTGACTCCATTTCTAAAACTGTCCAAAGGGGTAGCGGCTTCCTAGCATGCCTAGATGTAAGCCCCTCATCCTATACAGGCTGCCACCCCTGCTTGCTCCACTCGCCATCCCCTTTGCCAACCCTATTTTCCCCACAGCTCACCAAACCCTGCCCCCTTTACACCTAACCGAAACCCACCTCTCTTTGCACCTCACCCAGCCCCTCACCCATCTCCCTGCCTGAAGTCCCTCCCCTCCCTGCTTGGCCCAAGCCCCATGCCTTTTCAAAAGAGGGGGAAAGTGCTTCAGAAAGCAGTTTGCCAGACAGCTGTTTTCATATGAAATTAAGGTTGCAAACTTCTTTCACCACTCCTGCTCCTTTGAGCAACAGTCTGGCCTGGCAGAAATTAACAATCAATACTGTAGAGGTGTTGTTGTTTTTTCACAGCACAGAGATAGCTTATGATTCATTTCCTCTGTATGTCGGGTGCAGGAATTGTTTAATAATAAGAACCAGTTGCTCTTTACAGTTTGATGGGTCAGTGCGTCTGGCTGTTAACCACAAGGCTGGTGGTTCGAGCCTACCCAGGGATGGCTCACAGCTGTGGGCAGGATTCCTGCATTGCAGGGGGTTGGGCTAGATGACCCTCGGGACCCTTCCCATTCTACAATTCTATGATTGTATGAAATAATCCTTTAACCAAATATTAAGTGATGCTTTATTGCATTCTCTGGATTTTTAATACAGCTGTTCCATGCTCAAAACTAATCCAGTTACAGAGCAGGAAAAAAGGCATGGAAGAGTATTCCCTTTTCCAAAGGGAAGGAGGGGGGAAAGGCAGAGCGGGCGAAGAGGGCGGGGCACACACACAAACCACAGGGGAGCAAGTAGAGGTGGGGAAGTGTAGAACGCTGGCTGTGTAAAGCAGCCTTTGTCAACCTGGTGCCCTCCAAGAGACTTTGAATCAGCACCAATCAGCAAGAGATTTACTGTATTGAAGTATGTATTGAAGGGGGAGAGAGTTGATATTGCAGCTATAGAACAGAAGCAAGCAAAAAAGGGGGGTGAATGAAAGAACAGTGCTCAAGAATGTGAAGGGTAGGTTTATATTGTAGCAGAGCAGAAAGAAGAACTTATTCAAGCTCCAGTTCTGACATGCAAGGAAAGGGGGCAGGGGAACAAACAGTCTCTCTCTCTCTCTCTCTCTCTCTCTCTCTGTGTGTGTGTGTGTGTGGCAAAGGGGGGCAGAGAGAAGAAGGATGCAATGAGGATGGGGGGGGGATAGAAGAAAAGGAGGACCAGTTTGAGAGGGAAACACCGTGAGGGGGGGGGAGTGAAGCGAAAACTGAAAATCCTAAAAGGAATTTGGGGGGGGAGGAGTGTGGGGAAAGAGAGAGAAGCATGGGAAAAGGGGTGGAAAGAGAAAATAAAAGAGAAAAGTCACTATCAGGTTTGGATTGGAAAACAGCCTTGCATCCTGTGGAATACACTTCAAATGGTAGATCTTGTTAAAGGAAACCACTTTTTTATCATTCAAACAAAAGGTCAAAACACCCCAACATTTAATTGTTATTTCCTCCGTCCTGTCATCAAAAGGGGGCAAGAAAAAGGACTTTATACATTTTATGAATGAGTAACAGATGGGACTCTAAGACTGAGGAAACCCCTTTTTCAGCTCCTGACTTCAAAGGTGCTATGTGTTTACACTTTCAATTGACACTCTCAATTGGGAGAGATCAGATAAGACAATAGGTGTGCATTCCAAACCCGCTGATGTTACAATGGACTGATCAACGAAAAGCAGCCAGCAAGGAGGCTTTACTTTAACAATTAATATAAAATTGAGATTTTAACCGATTCACAAAATTCCAGTGCCAGCTCCCCTTTGCTACACAGAACTCATAAATAAAGTGAACCAAGAGCACTCGACCACCCTCCTACCCCTCTTTCCCCCCTAGGAAAGAGACGAGCCCCCACCCCTTACACACCTCTCCCGCTCGCCCCACCCCCGCCTCCCGAGGAGGCGGCAGCAGCAGCAGCAACAACACCATTTCAGCGGCTCCTCAAAAGCTGCCCTTTCTCGCAGCCGCGCCCGCCTCTCTCCCAGCAAGCGTGTCTCTTTAACCCTATCAGGGCTGGGCTATCCGTGCCTCCGTCACCCAACTCTTCCAGCCTCGGCAAGTCCACCATTTCGGAGCCGGCGAGTAGGAAGCCCCGATAGGGTTAAAGAGGCTGTGTGAGCCAGGCAGGGGCAGAGAGCCACGGCAAAGCTGTAAAGGAGCCGCATGCGGCTCCGGAGCCGCAGGTTGCCGACCCCAGCTCTAGTAACTTCCAGATTGGATTATTATAATGCATTCTATGTGTGGCTGCCCTTGGAGATGGCTCAGAAACATTTTGAACCAAAATGCGGCATGCAGATTACTGGCCGGGATTCCTTTCATATCTCATATAACAGCTGCACCGGTTGCCAGTTCACTTCCAAGCCCAATTCAAGGTGGTCAAGTTATTGTTTAAAGCTCTGAATGACTCATGCCCCCAAATACTTAAAAGATCGCCTCCTTCCCTACAGACCCTCTCTGGTGCCAAGATTGGCAGAATCAGCACTCTTAGTTGTTCTATCACTCTTAAAAGCTTGGGGGGGGGGGTGATGGTCCAGGAGGGGGCATTCTCTGTGGCAGCCCCACATCATCTGTCTCTGTCAACAGTGCCATATTTTATGCCATCCAAAGTCTTATGGGAAGTTCTAATAGGAGGGCATAACAGCATAAATGATAATAGCTATATCAGAATTCATCAGATACTGTTTCCTATGAATAGCATTCCAAGCCACTGTCCCTTGAATATATATGCTAGATGATGAAAGAGACAAGTAACAATTCTACAAATTATATAAAATGTTTGGGCCTCCTCATGACTCAAGGTGTATTTAACCAACAAGCTATAAAAGGATGCCTCAATATCACACTCCCACATCAAAGGCTAATGCATATAAAATAATGTGGTCATAGTATCTCCCCTGCCAGGTAAGTAGCATATAACAAATATACTCTGGTTTCTCTTCAGATCACATACAAAATATTATGATGTTGAGGATATACTTGCACCAGGAGTTGAGATCAGCTGAAACAATCTAGTCTACAGGACCATTTATCAGACATGACAATTCCACTAGACAGCACCATACACAGAGGCACTAGCAAAGCAAGGGTAGGTGGGTGTGTTTTGCCACCTACATTGCTATGAAATTCTGTTCTTTAAAAAAGATGCTGCAACAGATTGTCTGCTACATACAGGTACAATATGTGCCCCTCAGCTGCCTCTCTGCTGAATAATGTATGCCTGATATCTACATACATTAGGAAGGTCTCTGTCCTTCAGCCAATCCTCGTCCCAAAATTCATGTTCCTTCACACATTAGGAGAGAAAAAATGTACCCATGTCTTCTAAGGCATCTTAAGGCAGCCCTGTTTAGGGAAGCTTTTAATGTTTGATGGATTTCTGTATTTTAATGTTTTGTTGGAAGCCGCCCAGAGTGGCTGGGGGAACCCGGCCAGATGGGCGGGGTATAAATAATTAATTAATTAATTTATCATTATTATTATTATTATTATTCTAAGTTAACACACACATCAATATCTGCAATAATTTTATACGGACTCAGATATATTCTTATGAAAGCTTATACAGAGTGTTAAGAACTCTCAGGGAGGAGAATATAGTAACTGATACACCTGAGTGTAGAGGTGCTCTTTAATAAAAGAGACCATAAGGCAAAGTGACATCAGCAAACCTAGCCACGTGCCAACAATGCTAATTGATGCTTCAGGGACTCATATTTTTCATACAATCATACAAGCACAATGGTAGAAAAACAGAGTGCAATGCATAAAGAAAAGGTGAATAACAATAAGATAGTGTGCTTTAGCAAGTACTAAATGCATACTGGCAAAGTGGAGGATAGGTCTTCCCTCTAGGCATGATACTTGCTAGATTCTGACACCTTAATTTTTTTTAATAAAAAAAGAGGGGGAGAAGTATACAGATTGTTTAAAACTTTTTGAAAGCATACTACAGAAGTTAATAGCAGAAGAGTGTAGTGGTGTATTTTTTGAGAAATTGCTTGATTTTTATTGAAGATAGAAATGTCCTTTACAATAAAATTAAAAAACCCGATTGGTTTTATGCAAGCACTATATTTACTAAAAATGTAACAACCTTGGCTTTCTAAATCCTATATTCAAGAAATTTGTTTATACTTCCAACAACAATAATAAGCATAGTTCACTTTAGCCACAGCCATTCCAATGTTTTAGGATACATGAGTTCAACATGAGGATCTTTATTATAAACTATGATTTATCCAATAGTATCAATGAAAACAAAGGAAACTATTTTTTTAAAGGCTCCAGAGTCCAGAAAGCAATTTTCTCAAAATGCCTCAACCAGCTCAAGTTATCTAGCATTGATAGTTTGTAATATAGTATAGTTGGTACATGAAAACCACTCACTTTATAACGCTGAACAGTTAACAAAGCACCTTTCAGTAAGGACTTTCAATTAAGAGCTGAAGAGTTTACAAAACTCCCAGCACTCTAAAAATATACCAAGCTGCAATTTAAAGCCCCTCCGTACTATACAGTATACTGAAACAATGGGGCTGCATAGCAAACATGAGGAAGGAAGTTTAGTCAAAGATGAATGACCAAAGCATATTCATTCCTAAACAATAGAACTGCAACAATGAAGTTTAAAAGTATTGGTACACCCACCTTCAGTTGTAAAATTTATATTACTTTGTTTAAAATTCATCTATCAAATGTTGGTTCATATAAAATATTGAAGTGCTTGTGCTTAATACATTAATGTGTTTTTTAAAAAAATACTTTTAAAATTATTTGCCACTCACAAGCCCAGACAACAAAGGTATTAACATGCCTGAACAGAAAAAATATAGTAACTTTGAAACCTTTACTGATAGGACAAGTATTCTGAAGTTATTTATTTTGGCAATGTATTCAATGATTGCCATAGTTTTGTTTATATCCCCCCCCCAACAAAAAAGGTCCCAGTAGTGTAAGTTCCCCACACACACATTTGTACAACAAAAATGAAAACACATCCACCTATGAACTGGAAATCAATCACACACTAGCATAACTTTGTGCTTTATTCAAAAAACATAATACTACAAGTTTCAAACTTGCAAAGAAAAAAAAAATCTCAGTACCCATGTATGCTATTCAATTCTGATAATAAACCTTTAAGGGTTACCAACATTTATTGAAATGCTAAATGGTTCCACACTTAAGGTTATTTTTGCACATGTCAGTCATCACAATGTTACTAAATATCACATTTGTAGATCTTTAGTGTCAGCTTATATTAAAAATCAAAACTTCTTTCCTCAAGGAAATGTTGCTAGAGAGAATTATTTTTCACCCCTCCCAGGGAAGGAAGGCAGACAGTTTTCTGACAAGGAATTCATTGATGAGCCATCTATCACGCTGTACTTGTGGCATGACACCCAACACTTTAAAATTACCCCTAGGTTTTTGCATAATACATGAATGCAAATCAAACTTTTACAACAAAATTCCTCACTGAGAAAGCATAACTCATGAACTAGGTAACCTACCTGAAGCCCTCGTCTCCTCAGAATGCTGGACTCGTCCATTGCTTCCCTCATTCCTTCCACAACAATATAGTCATGCTGTACTATCTCAGACTTCAGCACACTTAATTCAGATCCTAGCAGCTGCTAAACACTTACATCACAGCTTATCTGATTGGAGAGGAAAAGTCAGCTGACTACGGCCAGTTATTCTCTCAGTAACTTCTGAGCTCATGAATGCTTGCAGTGCTGTGTTACAAAGCAGCAAGTGGGCTCCAGACACCTAGCACGTTTATCTAGGCAGGAGCAGCTATTCAACAGAGGAAATCCTGCAAGAGCACTGCTACGCTCCGAAAACAATAACCCCGGCATCCTGTGCTAACAGCAAACTGTTTTAAGCACAGACTATAGGTCAAGCTTTTGAGAGGAAGTGTAAGGTCAAAATGTCTGAGTTAATCAGCAGTGACACCTCAAGAGAAGGCAAAAGCCGATAGAGGGGGAAAACGAAGCATAGCTGGTCACTCAAGCAGCACAACAAAGTCTGGCTCTCTATCGTTTCAATGACATAAAAGGTGTGGGGAGGGGGGAATGCAGAACACGAGAGATGTATGGCAGCTTTCCAATCAACACTGGTATTTATTCTAAAAACATTAATGCAAAATTGTTTAGCTTCCTAGAATGTATGCTCTACCTATATATTTCAACGCTTTTAAAATATTAATATTAATAGTATTAATACCTCATAAAATACAGTCATCGGTTAAACAGTTAACCTATGCTAAGGAGATGAAGTAGTAGATACAAATATTATTTCTCCCCCTCATCATGCATAATTTCACACTCTGTTTCCACTTGTTTACTCTGATCATTTCCATTTTATTCCAGTTCAAGACTGCAAGGAGCTGAATATTAAGTTTTTATTGCTTGAATATTGCCACAGCAATAGTGATACCACAATGCCAGATTATTAGAAATCATCTTTCCCCGTTTTCAGATTCCTGTATTTAGGCAATGCGGACTAAGTATCAAAGAAGAGAAAGAGGAACCAACTTGCCCCTTAACCATAGTCACACATCTTTATCAGAGTTCATGATTTCTGGCCAAATGAATTTCAAAAGGAAAAAGAGAAAGCTATTTGATTTGCCTTATCAGTACAGCTGAGGTTAAAGCAATGATTGATTTTTTTTGAAGCTGTCATCAGGCTATTAGACTTGATATCAATTGATTAGAGTGTGTCATTAAAAATTGCTTAGGGATTTAACAGTCTATCCGCCAACTAAATCAATTGCATTTCATGCTTCAAAAATAGGCTCTGCATCTCTCTTTAGGTTTACAGGACAAACTCTTGTGAACAAGTATTTAATTCCTAACTTAAGAGAGGATTCTTTCAAAAATACTAATGAGTTGTCATGAAGATTATTCTTATGATACCATTTCAAGAGCTGCTTCACATATTACTTCCATTATATGAGTGTACATACTTGGGGCCCTGGAAAGAACACCTACCAAAATCAGATAGGAATGCCTAGCATGAGAATGGTTTTCAGTCTGGTGCACACATCAAGATGAATCATAGAATCATAGAGTTGGAAGAGACCACAAGGGCCATCCAGTCCAACCCCCTGCCAAGCAGGAAACACCATCAAAGCATTCTTGACATATGGCTGTCAAGCCTCTGCTTAAAGACCTCCAAAGAAGGAGAAGGAGGAGACTCCACCACACTCCTTGGCAGCAAATTCCACTGTCGAACAGCTCTTACTGTCAGGAAGTTCTTAATGTTCAGGTGGAATCTTCTTTCTTGTAGTTTGAATCCATTGCTCCGTGTCCACTTCTCTGGAGCAGCAGAAAACAACCTTTCACCCTCCTCTATATGACATCCTTTTATATATTTGAACATGGCTATCATATCACCCCTTAACCTTCTCTTCTCCAGGCTAAACATACCCAGCTCCCTAAGCCGTTCCTCATAAGGCATTGTTTCCAAGCCTTTGACCATTTGGGTTGCCCTCTTCTGGACACGTTCCAGCTTGTCAGTATCCTTCTTGAACTGTGGTGCCCAGAACTGGACACAGTACTCCAGGTGAGGTCTGGAGATGACTCCAGAAGTATTTGGAAACTACAACTAATCCAGAATGCGGCAGCTAGACTGGTGACAGGGAGCGGCCACCGAGACCATATAACACCGGTCCTGAAAGACCTACATTGGCTCCCAGTATGTTTCCGAGCACAATTCAAAGTGTTGGTGCTGACCTTTAAAGCCCTAAATGGCCTTGGTCCAGTATACCTGAAGGAGCGTCTCCACCCCCATCATTCTGCCCAGACACCAAGGTCCAGCGCCGAGGTTCCCTTCTGGCGGTTCCCTCACTGCGAGAAGCAAAGCTACAGGGAACCAGGCAGAGGGCCTTCTCAGTAGTGGCGCCCGCCCTGTGGAATGTCCTCCCATCAGCTGTCAAAGAGATAAACAACTACTGTACCTAACATTTAGAAGACACCTGAAGGCAGCCCTGTTTAGGGAAGTTTTTAATGTGAGACATTTTAATGTATTTTTAATCTTTGTTGGAAGCCTCCCATAGTGGCTGGGGAGACCCAGCAAGATGGGCAGGGTACAAATATTACTATTATTATTATTATTATTATTAGTTCACAATATATAAACACTGATAGTCATTAGCATTTTTACAAAAATTAAGCATGTGAACATCCTGAAGCAAAGGCACTAAGAATACACACTTTTATACTAGAACTATAAAGTAAATACACCAACATTCCATCAACAGTTATATGGACAAACCCAGGAAACCCTTTGGATACGTTACTAAGCAAAGTCAAATTTTGTTAAAGAGACTGACTAAAACATGGTTACAGGTAGGTAGCCGTGTTGGTCTGGATCGAAGTAAAATAAAAAAAAAAAATTCCTTCAGTAGCACCTTAAAGACCAACTAAGTTTTTATTTTGGTATGAGCTTAGTTGGTCTTTAAGGTGCTACTGAAGGAATTTTTTTTATTTGACTAAAACATGGAGACAAATTTATTCCATTTTCTTTTCCACTGCCTCCCCCACAGCAATGATAGGTTGAATTTAAGACATGCCCATCAATTTCCCTTCTAGATCCAAATTATAGTAAACAAAACTTGCCCATCAATTTCCCTTCTAGATCCAAATTATAGTAAACAAAACTTAATTACATTAAACCAATTTATTATTATTATTATTATTATTAATTGGGTGGTTATTTATGAAAGACATTGTCATTGCAAACAATACTTTGATGTGCTAAAATGTCGATTAAGATGTTATCTATAATAAGTGACAACAGTGTTTCTATTGCACTTATAAACAACCCACAATATGCATGGGGGTTATGTTCTGGGTCATCATGTGCGACAGGGCACGCATAAGCCTGCCCCACCCCCACCCCACCTGCTTTTCCAGCCACTTGGAGGTCGCTGTGATGCATTTGTGCATGCACAGTTCTGCATCAATTAGACATGTGTAATTCAGTCATTGCCTGTGTTTCCAATTTTTAAATTCATGGGGGAGGGAGGCCCTAGTGAAAAGAATACTAAAACATTGTGCTTGTCCACACTTCCTCTTGTCCTGTGCCTAGGAAGCATGGGTCTGAGCTGTTTTCTGCTTTGCCCACATTTTCTATGCATGGGTCCAAGTGGCTTTCCTTTTGCCCCACTCCATTTCCCAGAGTAAATTTGCTCTTTAGCGGTAGATCGGAACAAATGGCAATCCAGATAAAATTTCTGTTTGCTCTGATTGAGTGCTAAAGAGCAGTTTTCCGCAGGGGGGCAAAAAGAAGTGTGGATAAGCCCATAACTCATATTGATTAGAAGCACACCAAGGTCATAGCTCAGGAGCAGGATAATCCATATAAAAGGTAAGGTAAAGGACCCGTGGACGGTTAAGTCCAAAGGTGACTATGAGGTGTGGCACTCATCTCTCTTCAGGCCGAGGGAGCCAGCTTTTGTCCAGACAGCTTTCCAGGTCGTGTGGCCAGCATGACTAAACAGCTTGTGGTGCAACAGAACACTATGACAGAAATCAAAGCACACAGAAACGCCATTTACCTTCCGCAACAGCAGTACCTATTTATTTACTTGCACTGGCATGCTTTCAAACTGCTAGGTTGATAGAAGCTAGGACAGAGTAATGGGAGCTCATCCCATCACACGGATTCGAACCACCAACCTTCTGACTTACGAATTTTTCTCCCAATGCATTCCTATGGGATTCGACTTACACATTTTTTCGACTTACAAATGTGCGTTCGGAACGCATTAAATTTGAAAGAAGAGGTACCACTGTAGTTGTATTTTTTTGCTTTTGTTTTGTGGTAATGTATTCTATCACAGTTCCTGTGTTTGAAGAATTTGCTTTTTTGTTATACAGTACTGTATTCTGTATGCTTTATTTATACCATTCTTTCTACAATACGTATGCCAAGTGTTATTCAATTATTATTTTTAATGATTAAATTCCTGCCAAATAAACAACTATCCTTCATTTGCTAGTTTACAAAACAAAAATACTGTCAAAAATACTGTTTCTCAGGCTTTGTTTACAGAGGCATCATAGTGAGATGACAGACCACCCAGAAATATTGAAGGAAGGGAAATCACATTTCTGATACACATCTACCTAAAATAGGAAACCAGTTCAGAAGGCAAAAGTCTAAGCAAAGGACCTCTCTCCCCCATTTACTAGTTTTCCATTTCCACAGAGCTTTATTGATGAGAAAGGTAAATTTAAGTTAATTCCCTCCACTTCAGTGCTCTGGCACCCAACCTCAGTCTGTAGCAGTTGAGAACTAGATTCTGTGATGACATCAATGCAGGGCCTATTTGTAAGGTTTCCCCAACAAACAGATACTGTAAGTGCATATGGAAATAAATTGAAACTGAACCTGTTATTTTCCCCTTTCTATGGAAATTAAGTAGCACCCACCCTACTAAAACAACTACTGACATTTTAAATTCTTGGTTCCAGCACACCTTTTTCAAAATCTCTGCAAACATTTGCGAAGTGAGGAATGAAGAGGGACATTTTTGCAGTAGAGGTGAAAGGTACATTTCTTACCAAAGGCCAATGTGAAAGATAAAAATACAGGTTAGTATTTAGCCATTAACAAAGTCTACGATGAGGATTATGACAATCGCACCATCAAATCTAGCTTGAAAAAATATTGATTTCCTGTCAGAAAGCATCACTTTGAGAAGCAGGCACACATACATAAAAATTATATTACATGCTAGAGGCAAAAACTTGTGAGACAAAATAAAGTGTTGAAAGAATGGCTCTGGGCAATAATAGAATTGAAGAACCAGTAAGATAAAATGACTGTCTTTGCTGCATACTTGTGTATTTTGACCAGGTGTGGGATGCTAGTCTTAGATTTGGAAAGTTTGTTGTGTCAATTTGTTGAATGTTGTACAGTGGAATTTAACTAATTTTTTCTGATATAACATATGCAAACTGTCAGATACTACAATCAGATGTCCATCATTTCACAAGCAACACAAATATCATTATAAATGAACTGTATTTTAAAATTCTACTGCATTAAAAAAGTGATTTACAGATACATCAGTCCCTCATTCATCATCACACAGTCATGTTGAGCACCCTCTTTGTATTTGTGAAAAGAGAGAGACAGAGACAGAGAGAAAGAATTCCTGGATGCCAATATCCAAGTTTGGAAAAAAATACTCTTTGGTGAGAAGCCCAACAGAAATTTAAAATCACAAAACATGTAGCAAAGTGTGGGAATAAAATCTTAAAATGTGCCCTTCAAAGCAAGTTCCAAAAGTTAGTTTCCTTCTTCCCCCAGCACAGGAAAGGACCACACATTTGGCAAGTTAAAACATAGTTTACTGTGCTTACAAACTCAGATTCGTGAGCTCCAGAAAGTTGCACAGACAGTAAAACTTTGCTTAGTTACAAAGTGGCGAGTGGTCCTAAATTATTCATGAATTCAAGAGTGGCTGGTGAGAGCCATGCTGTCTGAACTTGAGCAACCAGCTCAAACCTTTTTACACATGGTGCTCCTCAAGTAGACTGAAGGGGAACAAAGACTTTAAGCCTGCATTAATTAAACTTCAGCATGTTGATTATATGAGGCCAGTTATTCCACACTTTGGGACAATGACACTTGTCATTGCTGCTGCCAAATTTAAAATCTGGTTCCACTACAACTGTTGATTATTTTTGTGTGGTTACATATCCCTTGGGGCATGCTGTGACTTTTAACACCATGTCAAACATTTACATAAATATCACCCTAATCCATAATGGTTACTCTAGGCTTATTAAATTAGGATGCCACTGTCTGCTCTTGATATAGAAGAAATACAACTGTGCAGTACTTGTGACAACACAGGTGAGAACCACTGTGGAAGGAATTCAAAATTGCACTAAGAGATTGTTCTGTCAGTGCAAGCCTGCCATGCTTGCCTGATATAATTCCCTCTCCTTTCCTGAGTGCTTTTGTAGAGGTTCTCCCAATCCCCTCCAGGTGAATTTCCCAGGGCACACAGGGGAAGAAGGGAAAATCCTATTGTGCAAACAGAAGCCGTTCCACGGGCTTCTGCTGATGGGGTTCATTAGTTGAATCCTACCCAGCATTTTAAATATTTTTACACCACCTTTCCGAAAAGAACCATGGTGATATACAACAGACCAAGAATAAGAACAGAACAATCTGGGAGCAACACAGGAAACAGTCCACTCATGCATGCCCCTTAAGCAGGCTTCTGCAGGTGACGCCATCCTCAAAAGTGATTCTCCTTCATCCTTAATAGACACACACGTTCATAATGAGACATGTGGCCCCCAAGGGCTTTAAAATGCTAAAACCAACACATTGAATTGACCCTAGAAGACAACTGGCAGCCAGTGCAGTTATTTCAGTATCAGAGTAACAATATCCCAGTGCTAACTGCCACATTTTACACAATAGCGAGTTCCTGAGCTTGCATGTGAGTTTGTAGCCTTCTTCCCATTGAGCTATAATCAAGGATGTGACTTTTTAATTTGTAATTTTAATTTTTAGTCAGTTTTGTAAAACCACAAATATTTACAAAGAAAATTATGAAAAAAATGAATTGGAAAGATTACATTAATAACAAGCTAAATTGAATTATCATCTCAAATAAATTTTTTGGATCATGTGAAGTATGTGCTTTGTTATACCAGAATTCAGTAAGCACTGCTCACTTCTGTCTCAGTATATTATGTTTCTGCTTTTCACTCTTAAATAACTAGTAAGCTTTACCATGGGTAGTATAATCGTACAATTTTGCTTCCTACAGTATTCCATTCCTGCACCACATTGTGACTTGGGATAGACCCTGTCAGTGAGTGACTGCAATCTGTTGAGAACTACATGGGTGAAGACTTTCCCCATAGTACTCAGCAGGGCGATTCCACAGTAGTCATTACAGTCATAGTGGTCACCTTTGTTCTTGCCACAATGCTGGAGTTGCGCATGTCTTGTGGCACATATTCTGTTTCCCAACACTGCAAGAGAAGGCTATGGAGGTATGTTATGAGGAAGGAATGGAGGCCGGCTTTCAGCACTTCAGTTGGGATTGTGTCCTGTCCTGATGCTTTACCACATGTCTGAGAGTTGATGACATTCTTCAGTTCATCAATGGAGGAAGGAACATCCAGTTCTTCCAAGACAGGCTGTGTCTGGATACTGTCAACTGCTGTGTCAGAGACCATGTTTTCCAGCAAGTACAGTACTTGGTGGTGCTCTGCCCATCGTTTCAACTGCTTGCTGCAGTCTGTAATGATTCTCTCCAGATAAGGTTTTCATTAGTGCAGTTTTCTTGCCTTTTGGTCCAAAGGCTTTGTTCACACCTTCATACATTTTGCAAGTGTTGCTTCTGTCAGCAGCTAGTTCACTGCTCTGACACAGCTTTCGCCAGTAGCCATTGGCATATCGTCTGGCAATCCACTGGACATCACTCCTTGCCTTACTCAGTGCAGCAAGCGTCTTCTCGCAGGGTGTACACTTGTAGTTCACAAGAACCTTATGCTTCGTAGTGATAACAGGCTCCACGTCCTTAATGGTGACCTCAAACCAGTCCAGTATTTGCTGCTCTCTTTTGCCAAAAGAGGACATAGCTGTGTTGTGGGTTGCCTCTTTGATGGAGTTCCACCTTGCTTCAACAATGTCTCTGGTGCAGTTCAGTAGAGCTGTCACAAAACTCAGGTTGAGGCCACTTTCTGCTTTGTACTATGCATCCTCTTTGGCTAGAGAAGGATCTTGCTTACCACCAGGGAGTGATCCATGTTGCAGTCAGTACTGTGGTAGCTCTATGTGGTAAAGGAGTGACAATCAAGTCCAGCTGGTGCCAGTGGCCCAACCCTGAACGTCTCCAGGACACTCAATGTTTTGCATTAATAGAGAATAATGTGATGCAGAGGCCTTGATATGAGCACAGTAAAAGCAGCCTTCGTCAGTTCTTGTTCATGCTGCTAATACCAAAGTGGCCTTAGAAGTTGTTCCACGTGTGATGAGCAAATATGTGTTCACAGGCTGGGATCCTCATGACTACCCAGCTGACTAATGCTTTAGTGCATTGTATCATATAAAATCAGGGGTAAGATCTGCCGAAGACTGCACACACTATTCAAATATTTTGTCTGGTGGATAGGTAGAGTGCTGGTACCAGGTGCTGGCAGGACCCCAGGCAAGATGTCTTAAAATGTTTGGGGAACATCAATGGAAAGTTTTTTTCTAAGTCTCATAGATACCAGGTAGTGGGCAGTTGGTAAGGAGAGAGTTAAACCTTTCCTTGCTATGTGTTGTAGTGCCAATGATCTCTCCCCCACCCCCATAAACACTCCTATAAAATTCCAGACACAGTTGCTAGCTACGTATTTAATGTTATTGTGTAGCATGACTAAGAGAAAAAGGACAAATACCTTTCATTACCAATAATTCACAAATTATTATACCACTCTGTAATAATAGTACTCCTATGTTTCCTCATAGACTAAAAACAACATAATAGACAACATAAAAACAACATAATACATTAGAAACAGGGTTTTTCTGCTTGATAGTGACACTTAGGAACACAATATTCTAGTGGACAATTTCTCTTACTGTTTTCCTTCTTCCAGATCCTCCTCCACCAAGTTTAATTTCTATTGTAGTGACCTCCAGCAATTTAAATTCCAGCTTTTTATTTAATCGGTCACCATCTCATGGTTTATAATGAATCAGAAATGCCACAAAAGGCTTTATCACTATGACTAAATGCTCCAGGGCTGCAGACAGCTGTCCGCAATGCACCTGTTGGCTAAGATAGAGATTCACTAGCTGTTGCTTGTATCACATCATCCCCAATACTAGTCAGCAGCAACAAAGCTCCTATAAGATTCCATGGCCACTTTTAAATCACTGCTTCTTTACAATTGTGTGTGAGTGCCTTTTTGAAAATCAGCAACTAAGGCATGGCTTAAAATTAAAGTGATGACTGCCCTTGAACAGCAAATCTGTATCCGTCTTTTAAAAAGTTCCAGCCCTCTACTACGACACCCACTTTAAATTAAAAAATATGCTTTTAAATGAACATATTTATCATTATGTAAAAAAAGAGCTCAATGTGAGCAATATGATCTACCATGCCATTTAAAGTTTACTGTTTTGGTTATAGGGGTTTATAATATATACAGTTTAGGTCTGAAAGCATCATCATCTTTTTCTGTCAACTAGAGGGTTGAATATCTTCCTGGACTTATTATTTTTGTCATATTGCCCATCACAACCTGATACAGTTAAGAATAGCAGAAATTAGGGTACCGAAAATTTACATTTCAAAAAGAAAATCATAAATTTTAAGCTATGAGTTTAGACAGCTTAACAAAAACATCCTAGTATACTTTTGATATATACCAAACTGTCTCCATACATATCACCTCATCAATCACACAGAAAGATGTTCTACTTTGGTTCCACATGCATCAAGTATTTGCAAATTTGTTTTATTAGGAAGTACAATTCATTTTCTTCCCTTATCAGTAGGAACAAGATATTTTAGTAGTATCTTATCTAAAACATCTGAACTGCTCCTGAAATATATTTTCCTTTTGAAATCAAACACAATTTGAGCACACATTTGGTATTATTATTATTATTATTACTATTACTATTATCATTATTATTATTTCCAGTTACCTAATCAAAACTTGGGGACAAGGAGGAAGGAAGAAACATTCCAGACTGCCTGGAATTCTGCAAAGCTAACCAACATAAGATCAGGCTTGCTGCATATTAAAACTCACTTTATAAAAAATCCACATGATGGACTTCATATCATACATTAGAAACTAGAAGGTTTCATCAACTGTAACAGTTGACTTAGCAATACAGAGACTGCCTGTGCACTGTAGCACTGTGCACTGAGTAGGAACTGTGTGCAGATTATAAATATGCTCTTGTTCCTTTCTCCGCTAGGCACTTCCGTCTGCTTCAATGGATTGTAGCGTTGCAGCAGACATGGGAAGCCAGCAGCCTGCAGGCCAATCTTGAGTCCAATTTTGTTCACCAGGCTGTTTTCCCCAACAGCAAAGTTAAAGGCAGCATTTCTCACCACTCCTACTCCAACACTGGGGAGACTGTGGGTGGAAATGCTACCTTATTTAAAGAGCAGGCAGAGAGCTTTAGCTTAGTGCCAAGATCTGAGATAGAGGATCCCTCTGCTTGCTCATCTCTAAAGAACAGGCAGATACGGTATTCCACACACACACCCAATCTTGTTTGCTCTTTAGAGTTCACTCTCTGAAGAGCAAGCAAAACACTACCTCTTCATCAGAAAGCTGAGGGGGGTAGTGGTCCACTTCCTGTTGCTTGGGAGGATAAATCCCAACATAAACAACATGCTTTCTTTGAAGTACATTTCATAATAATCAAAAGTCAATAATGAAAAATGATAAAAACATGAACTGAGTGCATAAGAATCCTGCTTCTCATTTAGCCAAATGCATTTAAATCTACAAGCTGAATTTCAACAACACATGTCTTAAAAGTCCAGCACTATTTTAATTCCACAGTACATCTAGACAAATAAGAGAAAATCTTTAGTTATCATATTTGTATGCAAGGGTGAACGGAGTCATCTATTTTCAGAATCCCAATATGGGTAGTTTTTATATGCATTTTGAAATAAGAGCTCTTGCACCTGTGTGGTCATTAGTTGAGTTTGACTTTAACAAATGAATATTGAAAACAAAAGGGAAGGACAGAGTACATATTATGGTAGTTACAGCACATATGATATAGACTAAACACAGCTCTTGTGCCACCTAGTGGACATCACTTCCACAAACTACTAGATTGGTATTTTTAAAGCAGTCTGCTAAATCCATTGCAAAAATCACCTCACCCATCTCACCGGCCAACACTCATTGCTTTGCATACACCAACACTCATTGCTTTGCATACACCAGAAATAACTGCCAAATTGATGGAAACCAGTATGGAAACTAATATAAAATCTTTGTTTCAATAATGCATAATCTTACATATAAAATTATTTCTTTTAAAAAGACTTATTTTTCTTAGTCAATGAAATCTCAACATTCATTTTGTGAAGGAGAAACCTTCTACAAACATAAAAATGCCGGAAGTTTCTAGTTCTCTATTTCAGTTCCAATCTGGAATGGCAGGTGTAAGAATCTGTAAGGCAGACAAGACACATACCAGAAGCATGAGTTCTGAAAAAAATCATAGCTAGTTAGAAAATGAAGATCTGCATGAAATTTTCCAGTTTGGAATGGTTCTGTTCCCTGTTGTGGTCAATCAGGAATATTCTCCTCTGCATGGGTAGTGCAAAACAACTGGAAATCATGCTTGAATATCAGATATAGGAATGTTGATTAACTGAGAGACATTTTTTCTAGGCTTTTTCTAGTTTTTTTCAGGTAACCACTATCACCATGTCCATTGTTTTATACTTTTATTTGTCCATTCTTCCTGATTCCTTCAGATGAGGAAGTTACAGCTAGCTACTTAATTAATGCTTTTTAACTAATGCTTGAGACTAGAGATACAAAAAGGACAGTGGGCCTTTTCCCTAGAGGCTATGTTACTTCTGTGATCCAGTATTGCTTTACATTTCTTATACCACATTTTAATATGGTTGTTTAATCCTTCAAATAGTTTTTTGTCTTCTTCCCCCTCAAGTGGCAGAAAGCCAAGAAAATTCCAATACATTTCTTTTATTTATTACTTGCCTTTATTGTTTGCTTGCTCACCTGCCAGGCAGGAGCATGACCCCAAAGGTTGCTTTTGGGAAGAATATACTATTTTTAGATAGTTTCAAGATGTATGCTTTTAAAGCCCTCTTGAGGTCATGGGGACTCTGGATATTAACAGACAAGAAAAGCAACAGTCTTTTCCCAAGTTTGTGCCACGACTGGGTTTGTTCTTGCATTATTCCTTGTGAAATAAAATATAAAAAACTGAGTCAGAAAGCTTTTGCCAGACCAAATCAGCATGAACTTTAACCAGAAGAGCTAACCTTCTAATCAAATTTTGCATCTGACTCCAGTATTAAGGGACTTTGCAAAGTCTGTGCCCTTCCTTGCGAGGAGGGATAGAAGAACAGGATATGCTTCGAGGGAAGGGTGCACATTTGCACCTATTTATTTATAAAATTTACACCATTCCATTCTGCTTTATATGAAACACATGAATAAGAATACGTAAGCTCACAGTGACTTTGAAAACAGCAGGTATACATTCAGTTATTTTGCCTGCCACATCCCAAGAACACAAAGCTGCTCACAAAATAGAATATAAAAAAAAGGCCAGAGTAATAACTTTAAAGCCTGATACAGGTCAGGTACTGAAGGAATTTTTTTATTTTGCTTCGACTCAGACCAACACGGCTACCTACCTGTAACTGATACAGGTCAGTTTTTAACTCTGGCCATACATAAGTGACGGACACAACAGCCTCTGCCAGTGATCAGAGGAAGAAGAGCCATCAGGGAGGTTGCACCCCGCCCTGCCATGAAAACCTTTATGGCAAGCAGAAGACCAGATCTCATTTATTTATTGAATTTCTATACTGCCCTTCATTCAAGGATTACAGGGCAGTTTACAATATAAAACCACAAAAAACATACCATTGTAACAAACAAACACAGGCACAGTTTTAAAAGCCTGGGAGAAAAGGAATGTTTTTGCCTGGCACCTAAAGATTATGTAACGAAGGTGTCAGGTGAGCCTCCCTTGGGAGAGCGTTCAACAAAAATGACCTGCTCTTGTGGAGCCACCCTCTGGACCTCTAGTGGAGGAGGCACACAAAGAAGGTGCCTCAAGATGATGAACGCAGAGTCTGGGGCAGTTCATATGGGGATAATAATTCTTTACCAAGAAGAATTCTCCCTCAGCTACCAACTGCATGTTTACTGCAAAAAGGAAATGGAAGGACATTCTGGACTCTGGCAACAGCAGAAGCAAGGAGGACTGTTGGGTCTTTTGTATTATTGTAATCTGTTGTGAGCTGCCTTGTGGTTATTTGATTGAAAGTCAGGGTATAAATCTTCAAAATAAACAGGCTCGAATAAAAAGGTATTGCAACCTTCAAAACACACACACACAAGCTGTAGCCAATAGTTGTCCTACTGAGTAAACCCATTCAAATTAATGGCCCTGACTAGTTAGTTTGGGTTCAATAATTTTAATGAGTCTAGTCCAGGCACCCCCAAACTGCGGCCCTCCAGATGTTTTGGCCTACAACTCCCATGATCCCTAGCTAACAGGACCAGTGGTCGGGGAAGATGGGAATTGTAGTCCAAAACATCTGGAGGGCCGAAGTTTGGGGATGCCTGGTCTAGTCTGAGCAGGACTAGCACCATATAAACTCTGAAAAACCTTGAATTTTTGTTGTTGTGAAACAGCCACTGAGCTCAATGTCCTGCATTTCCTTATTTTCTCAACGAGCTACCTTCCACTCTAGGCATAGCCATGATTTGTTCATTCTTTTTAATGCTCTTTTGTGGGCTCAGAAAACCTTATTATAGGGAGAAGAGTGGAGAAGCAGTGTGATCTCTCTGGGGTATGGATTGAAAAATATGCAATTGAGGCACCTAGCATCCCACCTTTCTCCATTGCTTGCCTGTGAACTTCCTGTTGCCTGTCCACTTCATGACCTCTCCCTTGCCCTGAGCCTTTTCTGCCTTGCACAAAGAAGTGGATTTGTCCTGCTTGCTACCTGGGAGATCAGCATCCAGCCACCACTCTTCAGTGTCCAGATGGTCCCTGACATCCAATTAGTCAGCCACATTAGGCAGTGGCTTTAAAGCTTTTACCTGGCTCGCCATATCCTTTGCTTCTCTAGTCCTGGGGAAGATGAAGGGGGGGGAATCTAACGCCATCCAGTAACCTAGGAAGTTGGCATAGTGACCTCTGGTGCTCGAGCAGAGGTATCTGGATCCATTTGTTCTTCAAGGTGATTGGAGGGGCCTGCTCCCATTCCTCCTCCTCTGAGGAGACGTTAAGTTTGAGATCTGGACACAAACCCCTTCCTTGTCCGTACAGCTACATCCCAAGAGCAGAACGAGTTTACTTTTTAAAAAGATTAAAAAGGCTAATTCCATGGAATTATTTTGTAAAACTTAGAACTCCCCATCAGGAAACACCCTCAGATAATAGAAAGATAATTTAATAGAAAGTAGTCTCTCAGCATGTCTATGAGATTGTCACAGAAGGCAGCATCTAAGCAGTCACAGACCATGTTGTTCACAGAACAAGTCAGTGTCTGTCTGTGTGACCAGTTGCAATAAGTATTTTAATTTTGCTGAATATATAGGCCATGTCAATTACCAGGGGCAGCACATCCCATTTTGCTGCCTGAGGCAAAAGAGGAATGTGCCACCTGCCCCATTGGCACCCCACAAGCCGCAGTGGGCGTCGCAAGCCTCTGTTATCTGTATTGTGTGGAGGTGTCCACAAAGTACCAGCAGCAGTGCCAGCTTCTGGCAAGATCTCACTGAAAACAGGTGAGACTTTTGTTGCTCGAGGCAGCTGGCTCACTCTGCCTCATGGGCGGGCCGGCCCTCTCAATTACAGTGTTGCTCAGTTATCAAGAAGCTCTTAGACCCACTTCAATACTCTTAAACAGCCCATTTTAACATAACAGTGTTTTCAACATTATTGCTAAAAAGCTAAAAAGACATTCAAATATACTTCCAATTAATGCTTCTGAAGGTGCACTTGTTTATTCTTGCATTATGTACATAAGGTATTTTATAACCTCTCAGGTAGGTAATTGAACCATTTTATTTGAGGAAGTAAAGCATAAAATAGTATTGAAGTACTCCTGAAATACATACAAATATCAAGAGTTATAATCTAATTAAAGTAACTATATCGGAAACCATTTTTACAATTTAGTAGGAGTTATCATTTTCAATTAAGTATTTGTTATTTGTTCTCTCCTAAACAAATTCAGTAAACTCCCCAGAAAGAAAGGCCATTCCTTTCAATAAGTTACTTTCAGCTGTGGAAACAGAGTACAGAGGAATTCTACAAAGCAAGAGAAGAATATTTCAGAAATGAATGTTTTGCTCTTTTCCAACAGCAAAGATGTAATAAGGTCAAATAAGCAGCATTTATGTAGACAAATGCTGACTGAGTGAAGCAAAACAGCAAATTACTGGTCAAGCATCAGCATTAAAATGTAATTCAGAAAAATTGAAGGGTATGTTAATTTAGATAACTTCCATCATTACATGAAAAGCCATTCTTCAATAGAACAACCACAATTCTATGTTTCTAGAGAAGTCACATCTAAAAATTGAAATTAGAATCTATGGTACTTCTTTATAAGTGTGTAGACTTTATACACTCATTCTCTACCTCAGACTCTTTACCATGAAAATGGACAAAAATATTGTTATATGTTTCATTTCCATACCTTTCATACTGAAACACTCTGTACATGTGTGAAGGGACTAGAATTTGAGTGGAGAAAGAAATATTATGTTCATGTCTTTTTGCAGTTTTCCTGTAGTCACTGTGGGAATAGAGTGCTAGACTAGAAAGGTCTTTGGTGTGGTCCAACCTGGCTGTTTTATTTTCTTATTTGTTACTTGACTGAACACTCCACGTTGCAATGTTTTGCTTCAGATACTACTTGATGCTGTAGTTCTAAGTGTATGAAGTTTTTTAATGTGATGATTTACACATAAAGCTCACTATCCCCATGTTTTCTCATACATAATTACATACACTAAAATATTTCCAATCCTACATTTATAGTGCACATTCCAGAACTCAACAAAACAGTTCTATCTTTCAGCAAAGTCAGCAATTCCTAGCCTGCCTACCTCCTATTATTATTAGTAGTATTAGTATTAGTATTATTATTATTATGACTAGCTCTGTCAGCTTGTCCATTACAGGCAATTCTGTACATTTCATCAGCCATTCCCACACTGTTGGGTCTGCTGCCATTTCCATTTTCTTGCCCATACAATTTTGGCAATACTGACAAGTGATTTCAGATTTATAGTTACATTATCCCCATTTACACAGGGCTAGGTCTCAATATATGCTCTATTATATCTGAGATATTTTGAGTTACTTCCCACCAAACAATTGGGCATTCCCATTACATTATGTAATAAATGGATATTTCCCACAAAACATTCCCAACATTCAGAGCCATTAACTGGGTGGATTTTATTTAACCTTGCAGGTGTTAGATACCACTTCAGTTGTGCATCTCCAACTGGCAGACTTGATGAGATTTTATCTACCTGTCTCCAAATCTGATTCCATTGAGGAACTATTCCATCTCCATGCTTTCATATCTAAATATATCTATCAGTTTAAATATATATATTTGAAATAAACACAAGTTCTTAGTACTTTCTTATTATCTATAATGAAATGTCAGGCCCAAGCTTCTTCTTTGGTTTTGGAGAGGTGGGGTGAAGAAATTAACACTAAGATTTAAAAAGTCTTCAGGGCCACACCAAAACTGAATACTTTTTGAGGACAACCTTACCATTCCATTCACCTGCAAGATGACTTTCAAAAACATATCCCCCTCCTCCTATAAAGTAGTGGTGGCACAAAAGTTGACTCTATTGCTAACATTCCTCTAACTTAGAGATTTAGTACAAGCTGCAACCTGAAGCTCCATCACCCAATTTAAAAAGTCATACACAGTATACCAAACTATGTTTTACTCGTTGTCATGATGAGCTTCAAATATACACACCAATGTACACATTCCTTTAGTAAACTACTTGCATGCACATAATGAAACAAAATAGAATGTCTTTTTTATATATAAATAAATAACACACACACACACACACACCCTAGTATTTGAAACTAGTGTATTATTAAAAAATGTGACTGCTTCTTTTTCTTAAATAGACTACTTAAATGGAAAAACTATACTAAAATGTGCTCCCAGCTGAGGTTTTATAGGAAAGCAAGTAAGGCAATTCAAAATTACAGCTCCCCCAGTAAACATAATTCAGATAAACTGAACATGTTTAGTACTATTATATACAGTAACCGACAACAGTTATGTGAAGGGCCCTGAATTACTGTATCGTTTGAAAACAATTTTGGATTATTTGACTGTAGTGCAAATAAACTCCTTGCCGCAATGTTACATAAACATTAGTTTCTTGAATAAACAAATATTTGAAAATGTAACTCACCAAGCTAGCTGTCAGAGAAGGTGCTGACTGCCCAAGAGCTTGACTGCGCATTCGGACAAGATTGGAAGTTTCTCCAGTTTGCCATGACTGTTGTGTAACAGCATTTGGCAGCAAGTACCTACCTGTCAAAGGTTTAGGTGGAAAAAAGTTGTCAGTACACAGCCTCTTGCACAGTTAATGGTCTGCAATATTAGTCCATGCACCTCACTGTAAATGGACAAATTTAAACCTCAAATGCTCCTCATAAGCTTCTGAAATATATATTCAGCTAGCCTTAGATATATGCACATACTCCAAGTAATAAATCTTACTGTGCAAATACAAATATAAATACAAACTTATCCCATTCAGAGAATTAAGAAACTGATGAACAAGAGAAGAAATGAGAGACTTGGGAATAGGAGGAATTTTTGGTTTATTTATGATTTGACCCATTGTTCCTAATGCCTTCTCTTTTTTTAACTTGCACTAAGAATTGGGTGTTCTTTCTCTCTAATTACTTCCTTTCTCCTGTTTCTTGCCTATTTGGGACACATCTAGTACATTTCTTACCCAGGGTAGATATACACATGGGGGACACACCATAAATAAGTCAGAAATTAAATCGTTATAACAAAAAGGGGGGGGGAAGTGATGTAAAAATCGCTTTTGCTCTCTGGCACCATCTGGTGTTGCATGTTTATAACAAATTCAAAACGTGTTTTTTTGACTTATGTAGCTGAGTCCCCAGACTCTGGCACAAGGAACCTGTTTCCAGGAGAAGTGCTGTGAGGGGAGAAAGACTCAATATTGACCATTGGGGTGGGGTGGGGTGGGGGTTGTACCTAGTTTACTTTATCTTCTAGCCCTTGGAGCCTTCAAAAGTAAACACTGAGCCTGTTGGGTCTACATACAAAACGGGGGTTGTTGCTATTCTGTTTTATTCTACTGTAAATCACTTAGAGATCTATTATTATTAAAAGGTGTTTCTTTATTAATGTATTTATGGTAACACCATCAGATCTGGACTACCTTGGGATATGAATGTATTGAATATTGCTAACTGATCTGCTGGTAAGTTTTATGCTCACTTTGATATATTTTAAGTGAATTGATAATTTCTGCAGTCATGTTATAAATTTAATAAGTATTATACCTGTATATTATTATTGTAGACTTATTTCCTGTGAACCAACAACTATTCGTGGAGAATGCATTATATAAGTAAACTGATTGACTTAAAGAAAGATATAGAGCAGCTGTTTTTAAGTAAACAATTAAGAAGATTGCCTGGTGCATATATATGTCTATATGTTTATGAATACATATGTGATATTAGGGCAGTTGGCTAGAAGATAGTCTGTAATAAAAAATGTACATTCTAGGTAAATCACCACATTTTCAAAAAGAACATTAAAACTGACCTGTTCTTGTGACATAAATACATGCTTGGCTGCTGAATCCTAATAGGAATTATCCCCCTTTCTTTCCAGAGACATGGAAATGGCTTTAAAAACAACTACGGTATTATCACAATAGCACAGAATCTAGACACTATCTAACCAGAACTAAAGACTTAAGGCCCATTAATTTCATTACTGATTTATTATTTTTATTATTTTTTAAAAAGAGTAAAAGCTTAAGGCTACAATCCTATACACCATTACTTGGATTAAGTCCTACTGACCTCTGAGTAGACATGCCTAGGATTGCACAGTAATTCTCCCATTGATATGAGTCTTAGAAATACTTAACTTTGACTGTAACATGCTATGTATTTAAGCTCAGTAATGCAGGAAGTAAATGTTAAGATAATCTGCATCAAACAGTGATTTCTTCAAATGACTGTATCTAACTTGAAGGATAGAAGCAGTAAGAGGATAAATCCCTTCTCAATCTGATCACCAGAGACCCTAGCAACTAAGACTCTAAGACATCACTTTTATTAGTACAAACTGCTAGAGCGCCAGCAGGGTGAAAAAAGAAATATGTAAATGTTAGTGTTTGTTTTTACAATAATGTATGCAGAATTAATGCAACCATCCCCATTAGACTTAATAGAAAAATAAAACAATTGATTAATTTTAAAACCATTGTTATGAAACCCTTCATTATTGTTATCTTGGCTCCTTGTAGTTACATCAAGAAACTTTATTTAAATCCAGTTTGGGAGGAATACCAGCAGGCATTTAAAAAGCATGTTACTGTTTAATTCATGCATCATTTGCTGCTTACAACTTAAGGAAATTAGCATCTGTCAAGTGTATTACTTAGCTGCATATGGTTAAAATTAACGGACAATGCTTCTTTCCCTGCCAGATTTAAAAGAGAGATAAACATTTCCCCCCAATCTGTCCATTAAAGCTGATATAATTCAATCAAAGCTAGAATTACAGATGACTTAATTGTGTTGTCCTTGGCCACTGCAGGAGAAACCATTGTACAGAACCCCCATTAACAAAATTCAGCACTTTCATGCCCCTTCCTCCACACAGTAATAAAACCTATCTAGCTCATATTATTGAGGTGCTAAAATATCCTCAGCAGTTTGGAATAATTGCCCAGTTAACATTTACAATTAGTGTTATTTTAATTCTTTGCTCTTTCAGAATGACTACTGTTATTTCACTATGATCTGTAATAAAGGAAGAAATGTGTTTCAGCTGAAACTTAAGCCACAATTAATGACATAAATGTCCATCAATGAAAACTCTTCAGAAATGGCTTAGAGAGTGGCAGAAGCATGCTACTTTGGACAAAGCAGCCTGTTTCTTAAACAAAAGTTTTTCAAGTTTCATGCATTTATTCGTCCAGTTTACAGCACATGTACTGAAACTGCCTTAAATTACATCCAGGCTGGGGAATCTTTGGCCCCAGATGTTGCTGTACTAGAACTCCCATCAGGCCCAGTAAGCACAGCCAATGGCTAGGAAGAAGGGAGCTACAGCTCAGCAACATCTAGAGAACCACAGGCTCCCCACCTGTGAGTTACACAAACACCAACGCAACTTTCACAAAGTTCAATTAAAACAAGAAGTATTGGGGAAAATAACACTCTGCCCCAACAGCACAAGAACACAGGAATAGTTCTTCTGCTGCATCACTCAGAGGATCTATCTAGTCCAGGATCCTGTTGTCAACACAAACTACCCAAAGGGTGCTCATCAATGGCTCCTCCTCATCCTGGAGAGTAGTGACTAGTGGGGTGCCACAGGGTTCTGTCTTGGGCCCAGTCTTATTCAACATCTTTATCAATGACTTGGATGATGGGCTTGAGGGCATCCTGAGCAAGTTTGCAGACGACACCAAATTGGGAGGGGTGGCTAATACCCCAGAGGACAGGATCACACTTCAAAATGACCTTAACAGATTAGACAACTGGGCCAAAGCAAACAAGATGAATTTTAACAAGGAGAAATGTAAAGTACTACACTTGGGCAAAAAAAATGAAAGGCACAAATACAGGATGGGAGACACCTGGCTTGAGAGCAGTACATGTGAAAAGGATCTAGGAATCTTGGTAGACCACAAACTTGACATGAGTCAACAGTGTGATGCAGCAGCTAAAAAAGCCAATGCAATTCTGGGCTGCATCAATAGGAGTATAGCATCTAGATCAAGGGAAGTAATAGTACCACTGTATTCTGCTCTGGTCAGACCTCACCTGGAGTACTGTGTCCAGTTCTGGGCACCACAGTTCAAGAAGGATACTGACAAGCTGGAATGTGTCCAGAAGAGGGCAACCAAAATGGTCAAAGGCCTGGAAACGATGCCTTATGAGGAACGGCTTAGGGAACTGGGTATATTTAGCCTGGAGAAGAGAAGGTTAAGGGGTGATATGATAGCCATGTTCAAATATATAAAAGGATGCCATATAGAGGAGGGAGAAAGGTTGTTTTCTGCTGCTCCAGAGAAGCGGACATGAAGCAATGGATTCAAACTACAAGAAAGAAGATTCCACCTGAACATTAAGAAGAACTTCCTGACAGTAAGAGCTGTTCGGCAGTGGAATTTGCTACCAAGGAGTGTGGTGGAGTCTCCTTCTTTGGAGGTCTTTAAGCAGAGGCTTGACAGGCCGGGCAGTCTTGAGCAGGTTGGGCGCCCTGGCGCTGAGGGGCGGAGATCGCACCGGCGCCCTCGCAGCACACAGCGCGGCTTCGCCGCGCCCCACCTACCGGCCCCGCGCCACCGGGACTCTACCTAGAGCCGGCCCTGTTGACAGGCATATGTCAAGAATGCTTTGATGGTGTTTCCTGCTTGGCAGGGGGTTGGACTGGATGGCCCTTGTGGTCTCTTCCAACTCTATGATTCTATGATTCTACCCAGTCAGAAGCCTACAAGCAGGGCATGAACACAACAGGCATTGAATGTTCCCAGTACTATACATGAGATTCAGCGCCTGCCTCTGAACATGGCTGTTACATTATTCTGCTATCATAGCTAATTGTTCAATTCTTCTTTAGAGACATCAAATTACATCTTATGGCAGCAAACTTCATAATTTAAATATGTGTTGTGTAAAAAGCTACTTTCATTTATCCATCCTGAACCTAATGTTAAAGTTAATTATACTGGATTCCGGTGCTATCTGAGGATCAGCTGGAGGGCAGGGAGAGGTATTTCCCATCACTCTCTCTACACCACTCAGTTTTGCATTTTCATGGTTTGTTCTTAGCTAGACAAACCACAAACTCAGATTAAGACATGACACTAAACCAAACCATGGTTTAGCTCAGGCTAGCACAGAATGAAGGGAGACGCAAAGCAGCCACAATGTTTGCTCCATGCATTAATATAAATGTTCACTCAACACTTAGTCATGGTTTGGCTTAGCATTACTTACAAACTGAGCCACTGACTTATACAGCAGAGAATTAGTTAGACTGCATCTTATTGCCTGAAATAACTGCTTGAAATTGCTACACAGCATAGTAACCAAATTAAAGGAATTTCACCTTTATTTTTATTTATTACTAGCTGGCCCAGCCACGCGTTGCTGTGGGTCATCCCTGTGATTCCCCCCACCCTGTCCTGATGCACGACGTATCCCACCCCTCCTCCCTCCAACCCCCGGCTCATCCCTGTGTTTCGGTAGGACACCCTTCCCTGTTTTCCCCGGGTAGTGTTGTCCCCTCCCCCCTGTATCGCCATACATTGACCCCTGTGCACGCATCGTGAACATTTTTATATATTTAGATTTTAAAAAATTGAAATAAGAACATGAGAAGCAGACGTTATTATTGTTTAATTTTATTTTGGGGGTTGTCATTTATTTTGGTGGGTATTGTATAATTTGGGCGTTGTTGTATGTTTTGGGGTGTGTGTGTGTGTGTGTGTTTTGTTATTTGGATTTTCTAATTTTGGAGTAGGTGACCCACAGCCCCGTAGCAACAGAAGGCGAGTTCCGAAGCACCTGAGCTGTTTGGTTCCATAAAAAAACCCAGGAAGTGGCAAGGGGAAGGTAGGAGAATGTAAATGGGAGGGGTGTTGGCCACTGCAAATATCCGAGGACTTAAACTGGGGAGAGAAAGTGCATGGTTGTTTTTTTAAAAGATGCAGAGGCTTGCAATCAGTCATAGTATAAAGTGTAGGTTAAAAGGTGCATGAGTGCCCTTACTTAAAATGGCCGCCAGAGCCTCGCATGTGACACAACGCCCGCTAAATTTTAAAGTAAAAACCCCTTGCTGTGCCCCCAAGTGCATTGCTGTGGGTTATCCCCCCCCCCCGGGGCTAGTGGGGGCCTGGCAGGGGCCTACATAAAACAAAGGCCGTGCTGCGGCCTGCGATCCATGCGCTTGCCCTTTCCCGCTCCCCCAGGCCTAGTGAGGGCCTGGCGGCCTTGCAGGGGCCTACATAAAATAAAGGCTGTGTTGCGACCTGCGATCCGGGCGCTCGCCCTCCCCCCCCCTGGGCCTAGTGGGGGCCTAGCAGCCTGGCAGGGCCTAGGGGTCTGGTAATGGTCGCCTTGGTGGTTTCCGGTGCTTGGTTGATGATATCATTATTTGGTTTGTGGGTGTGGTGTAGATTTCACAGGAAGGGAGGGGGTGTACTGTGGGAGAAATTCCACTTGAGGGCGCTGTTTTACTTGATGGAAAAGCAGGTTTCTACCTGGGCAGGTGTGAGATTTGAGGGATTTTTTTTCTGCAAACACTCGGGGAGTGGCATGGATTGTTGTGTCCAAATTTCAGGACGATTGGTCAAGCGGTTACGGAGAAAAGTGGAGCCCACACTTTCACCATTTTTACATTTATATATATAGATATCTAAATTAGGCAAAGTCAATTTCAGCATCCTAAAACATCTTAGCGTGATGAACAAAAACATTTAAGTTACTACAATGCAATGAGTACAGAGCAGTACTACAAACTGCTCTGTAATAGAAAGGAAATAAAGTCCCACATTTTAGTTCACTTTGAACCTAGTTAAAACACAGCGCTCTTCACCTCCAGCCCATTTAGAAAGCCATTATTTTCTATCATGAATTCCACTTTCAGCATAGCCTACTAAGCCTGTGGAGCATTCTCAATTCTGACAATTTAAGCCCGAGCCCAAGTGATTGTATAAAGTCCTTTGAAGTTACTTCAGCTCATGAAACCCATTCACTGCAGCAAAAGAGCTTTGCAGTTAACTAGTTTTCCTGCTCCATGACAGGAATAAATCATGCAGCATTGTTTTCTGCATTTAATATTTTAATAAAAGGAAATCAAGAGCCTTGACTCAGTTCGGCAGTGAATTATAACCAATTAGTTTGAACATATAAATTGCTGTTGATATATTTAATTTAAATAGAGAATTTGTTATTAAAATATATGGTGGTAATTCAGAAACTAACAGCAAAAATGGCTACCCACGCTGTACATTAAAAATTGCCGACAGTCTCCTAATACACTTAAATTTAGAATTCATGAATAATTTTATGAAGTGACATGATTGACAAGCTTCTCTCTTGAGATCTATAGCAGCTTCCAGATAGGCAAGTAGCTAAGAATGTGAAAGTGGCAGGGACAATCTAGTGAAAAAGTATACAGGTAATTTGACTTCAAAATTCTTCCTTTTCTTCCTTCTCCACTATCAACAGACTTATTGGGAAATGGACAACTCTCCAACTGACAAAGTTGAAGGGAAATAACTAAAGGTGGAGTACTGAAGGATCAAGTTGTCTGTTGGTAGTTAACTGATAATTTCCACTGTAAAGAATTTGCAAAAATGAACATGTTATCCATGGGAAAGTAGAGTTTTACTCTAACAACAACAAAAAGTATAAAGTGTAGGTTAAAAGGGGCATGAGTGCCCTTACTTAAAATGGCTAAAAATCACACACACAAAATCACATTATACGCATCACTCTCCAAATAGATAGCTGTCACTTCTGCTGGGCATGTTGACATTTGCTGCAGGACATTTTAAGATTCCACTGTGTTATGTACTGAGCTGAATCCTAGAACAATAGGATTCAGAATCAGCGGGAGCTACCCAATCCAACTCCAGGTGGAAGTGAATCCGCAACCTGATTGGCCTGCTGGAGCAGCCAATCAGGCGGCTGGCAGAAGTGAATCTGCTACCTGATTGGCCTGTAGGAGCAGCCAATCAGGCTGCAGGCAGAAGTCAATCCACAATATAATTGGCCCACAGGTGTAGCCCTGAAGTAGCCAATCACGCAAGGCCCATTGTGTAAATAATGTATATAAGCAGATGGTTTTGGGAAAAGAGCCATTCGTCTTCTCTTCTCCTCCTTGATGACTATGAGCTGAATAAAGAGCATGAAATTCACTCTCGACTCCGAGTATATTTCACACTGCTTGGTTTTTGAGTGGCACAACACAGCTAACTCTCAGCATGTATCTTCTATAGGTATCTGACACTGGAAATGGAGTTCTGATTCCTGAGACACACCTACCCCCAGGAGCCACAGCGGTACATTCTAAGTGTAATAATTAAAGGTCCATTGAGTAACTTCTTTATGTAAGTAAAGAAAAGAGCAACCATAAAGCTACCATGGTAGTAAATTAGCCTTGCATGTAAGGCCACAAAAGTTACTAACATGCTTTTTTTCTTTTTTCTTTACTAGCCTGCTGGGGCTGGCAGAAAAAGGACAGGGTTTCATCATTTTGCAAGAGCCAGCTGCAGTTCTAGAGTAGGTACATAGGACGAACAAAGTGTTCTGCCATTCTTCTACCAGCCTGCTCACTTGCCTGCATACAATTCCTTCTTGCCTATGACTAAGAAGCTAGGGTATATATCAGTGACAGGGGCCAAATGTGCCCTTCCACACCGTCTACCTGGCCCTTGGGACTCTTGCCACATCACACACACACCCCACTGGCCCTGCTCTGCACTTTCCTTGAGTAATTCTGCCTGGCTGGAGTGTGTCATCAATTTCTTATAATGATTCCCTGCTTGCTTGGATAGGGCGTGGGTAGAGAGTTGTGTGTAGAAACTAACCTTCTGTTCAAAGGCAAAATTTACATTTGTTGCTCTGCTCACTTTTGTCTCCAGTCCCACCCACCACTGAAATATGGTCTCAGGAAGTTACCCAGAAGGGAATGCAGGCCTTGCTAAATAATGGGCTGCAATAACCAGTACAATGGATTTTGGTGGGGAGCAGGAATAATTGCTAATATTACTTTACAGAGACAGTATCGTGGAGATTCATTAAAATGACTCATGGAGATATCAATCTGTGTTATCCTCTCTAAGTCATCTGTCTATAATCAGTACACAAAACTCTGAGCTTGACTGGTGTCTGTTCATATAAATATCAGGCATGTATTCTACAGCAGAGCATTTTTATTTTTTTACTAAGTATGTATGGGAATATATCCATCCATTTTTCTTACCAGTCAGAGCTCCTCCAAGACTTCCTCTTCTAAATGGTCTCCCATCTTCACTGAGTTGCCTTTTAAATTTCAGTGGCTTGCTGGGGCCAGAAGAAACTTCAGGGTTGCTGGATTTCCGAAATGGCATAGGTGGAGGTGACAATATACTATCAAGCTGTAAAAAAAAAAAAAGAGACAGAGATGCTGGAGTTAAAATCCATTCTCAACTTGAAATACAGGCAATCCCCATTTACAAGGGGATTGTGTCCCTGGCTTCCACACATGTTGGTGGAACGTGTGTAAGCTCACTCCAGCCACTTCCGGGTTGTGGCGATGTGCACATGCATGATTGTGCATGCACTGAGGAAGCATAAAACGGTCATTTTAAAAGATAGGTCATTTGTGTGTGTAAAAAAAGAACGCTTGCTAGCTTCAGAGAAGACCACGTTGCCTTAAGCTATTTAAACAAGGAGAGAGATGGAATGCTAGCAAACCTTCATCTGCCCGCAGGCGATATGTTCCCCATACGCACACGCACACACTTACACACGAAATTGAAAGAAATTTGAAGGAGGACTATCTGGTCATTGTTCACATCTCATTTTTGCACTTGGAAAGGGAAAGATAAAATATGATTAAATATAGTAAGTTTAAATCATATCAAAAACCCACATAGCCTATTTGAATTGAGAAGGCAAAATAAATGGCTGTGTAATGTGGAGAGATGCAACTCTCATACCACTTTCAATTATTTTAAAAATATTGTCTGTCAGCTTTTGTTTGAGCTACCTCTGTCATGAATCTGGGTGCCAATACATTGGCAGCTTTATGTTTTCCAAATATTTCTCATTATTATTTGCCAATGCTAATCAAAAACTATTCTGAATATACAAGTAGTACAGTTGTTATTTCAGGATGAAAGCATAGACTGGCTATACTTAAGCCTTGTTCATGGAATTTTAACTGGTAGCTATATACGCAGAAAAGTTCAAAATGCAGGTGACCATGCAATAAAGTCTCATTGGTCCTTTGCTGCAGTAGGCTTCTCTACATGGGAATTGGAACTTTGAATGGGAGAGAGAGAGAGAGAAGAGTCGATAGAGGGAGAGATGTAACAATTATAATTCATGAAGGATAAAAACAATACCAAGGCAGGTTTGCAAGCAAGTACTTACCTGCTAGCCTCAGGCAGAGTAAAAAAAAAGATTCCTAACAGGTGATGTCTGCTGCCTTAGAGCACCCAATTTGCAACAAATATCTAGTATGAAAATGTACATATTTTATTTTTATACATCCTCAGTATAAACCTACTTTTTCTGAGTGGAGTATTTTTCCACCAGAAGTCTCCTGGTTTGTTTTATGAATTAAAAGGTGATCACACCAAATTGCAACCAGTTAGGCTACATGACCTTATCTTTCATGTAACATTTCTTGTCCCTGGACCAAGTCATTGCCAAGTCACCTGGTATGTTAGCAATCAACGTTCAGAGTACAATCCTTTGGACACTTACCCATCAAACTTAACAAAGCTTACAAAGTAAACATACATAGGGCCATATGTTATCTGACTATATGTTGTTTCCTTCGCTAAGAGGGAGAAAATAGTATGGGAAACTTCTTTTCATACAACTCTTTAAGCTTTACTATTGTTGCACGCCACCCAAATCTCCAAGTGGTGCAAGACTCCAGGGGTTCCAAGCACATACCCAGGGTTTGGGTTTGCTTTTGGAATGAGGTACAGTGAAGACTGTTGTGTCTTTATGATATATGGTTTATTTACACATATATACAACCTGAGCCTCAGTATTAACACCCTAAGAGGTCCTTGTCACAACATTGGAGTCAGAGAGAAATCAAACACTGCTTCCTCTCTCCAGCTTGTTGCTTTTCTTCTAACTTCTGAGAGAATTCTACCAATAGGTTTTACATATATTTGGGGCTTATTAATCCAGCCTAAAATATTAACCACATTGCTTGTGGATACAGAAAGCTCGCCCAATTAAGCTCAACAAAATGGAACTTTCAATTCTACCTGTAAAAGGTACACTCGGGGATTTCCTCTGTGAATTCTGTAGTACAGTGGTACCTTGGTTTACGAACTTAATCTGTTCCTGAAGTCCGTTCTTAAACTGAAACCATTCTTAAACCGAGGTGCGCTTTCCCTAATGAGGCCGCTGGTGCCCTCCCACCGTTTGGCTTCCGTTCTTAGACCGAGGTAAAGTTCGCAAACCAGAACACTACTTCTGGTTTTGCGGGGTTCGTAAACCGAATTGTTTGTAAACAGGACTGTTCTTAAACTAAGGTACCACTGTATTTATAAATCTCATGACATAAACATTTGTAATACAGTATATGCATAACCACCCATAGATGAAATTATAATGAACTGGTCTCCATCCAGCAAAGTATAAAAACTTGCTTTCATGATGTACAGACAAACATATTAAGAATATTCACTTGGATTTTAAAGCTGGGAGGAATAACATCATGAAAACACACTACTGAATTTTCATACAGTACTTTATTCTGTTTTAAGCTCCATTTTAACTATATAGCAGTGAGAGGTGGAAAAGCCACCAGATGGCACTACATAATTAACGAAATAGAAACAATTCTATGTATCTCAAAACTTACTGTGTATTTAAAAGACACAGAAAATAAATTATCTTTAGACTAGACCCTCAGGGAGAAGAATTTGCATTGGCTATTTTGAATATTCGTAATAAAACAAAAATCTATTTATTTTTCCTCTTACACCATCTATTTCTCCATGAAATCAGTCTGTTTCCATCAACATAGGAGTGCTATTTTTCTAGGAAAAGGGGGTGCTGGAACTCATCTCAAGTGTCTCCCTTGTTCTCTTATAATGGCAGATTTGCCTGGAGAATGTCTTTAAACCTCTTTTGTTGACCTCTTTTGCACGTTCCATTTTTAAGTTTGGAATAGAGTACAGTGGTACCTCTAGTTACGAACTTAATTCGTTCCAGAGGTCCGTTCTCAAACTGTTCTTAACTAGAGGCGTGCTTTCACTAATGGGGTCTCTTGCTGCCGCTGCGCCACTGGCACACGATTTCCATTCTCATCCTAGGGCAAAGTTCTCAACTCAAGGTAACTCTTCCAGGTTAGCAGAGTTTGTAACCTAAAGCGTTTGTAACCTGAGGTGTTTGTAATTTGAGGTACCACTGTAGTTTCTTTGGATCAGAACCACATGATCAGCCCAACGAAGTTGATGTTGAAGAATCATTGCTTCGACACTGGTGATCTTTGCTTCTTCCAAAACAATGGCGTAGGTTCGCCTGCCTTCCCAAGCGATGTGTAAAAATTTCCAGATGGAATCTTTCAAGGAGTTGGAGATTAAGTTTATACGCGGTCCATGTTTCACAATCATATAGTAAGGTTGGTAGTACAATAGCTTTGTAAACAAGCATTTTGGTTTCCCTGCAAATGTCTCAGTCCTCAAATACTCTGCACTTCAATCGAAAGAAAGCTGCACTCGCAGAGCTCAGGCAATGCTGGATTTCGGCATCAATGCCAGCCCTTGTGGAAAGATAACTGCCCAGGTATTTGTGGTGCTGCAGAGGGGTTGTTTTGTGCTTGTTGGTGCAACACTTTGTTTTTTTGGATTTTGGGCGATAGGCCAAACTTTTTGTAAGCTTCTGCAAAGATATTTAGGATGGTTTGAAGGACATCCTCTGAGTGTGCACACACTATGTTGTCATGAGCATACGGAAGCTTTATGATGGAAGTTATGGTAGCCTCACTCTTTGCTTTCAGCCTACTCAGATTAAAGAGCTTTCCATCTGTTCAATATATGATTTCCCTTCAAAAAAAGTGTGGGATCATGGGAATGAAAATAATAAATAGAGTTGGGGTGATAACACAACCCTGTTTAATACTGCCTCACAGTCTCCTGACCTGACAGAGAAGGTCTTGTCAGAGGCAGTGTTGATGACTCCCAAGCTGCTCCTCCATGATGAGGCGACTGGCTCTAGGGTAAAACCACTCCTCAAGAAACCATCCCTGTATTTTGAAAATCTAAGTAAAGCCAGTTGCTAATCTCCCCTTCTTGGGCAAGGTTCTTGAGTGGGTGGTTGCAGACCAGATCCAGGCACTCATAGAAGAAACTGATTTTCTAGCTCCATTTCAACTGGGATTTAGTCTCAGTTTCAGCACAGATACTGCTTTGGTCACCCTGTATGATGACTTCGGTCAGGAGAGAGATAAGGGAAATGTGTCCCTGTTAATTCTCCTCAACCTCTCAACAGCTGGCTGGGGAGGAGACTTAGGGGGAAGTGGAAGGCCCAGATTGACAGCTTTACCAGAGCAGACTTGCCTATAGGTTTCTCTGTTTGTATTCTGTTTCCTCGGATAAAGCATCAATCTTACTGCTCATCGCTGAGCTTCCGTACTGACCTGTAGCTGAGCCAGCCCTGATAACATCTCGGGGGTCTTTCTGGATCCATTGCTGTTGCTTGAGGCTCAGGTAGCTTCGGTGGCACAGAGTGCCTTCCATCAGCTTTGGCTGATGGCCCAGCTGTGCCCCTACCTGGACAAAGATAACCTAACTTCTGTTGTCTGTGCTCTGGCAATCTCTAAAGATTACTGCAACACATTATACAAGGGGCTGTCTCTGAACATGGCTCAAAAACGCCAATCCTGGCCCAACTTCACTTGCTGCCAATTAGCTTCTGAGCTCAATCTGAAGTGCTCAATGACTGCAATACCTCAAAGACCACCTCCCCCCCCCCATATGAACCAACCTGGGCCCTGCGATCATCATCTGAGTCCCTTTTTCATGGCCACACTTCCATGACCTATCCGTCCCACCAAAGCCACCACTGTCTTGGACCCTTCATATAATACCTTTCATTGTTGCTGTTTAGTCGTGCCCGACTCTTCGTGACCCCATGGACCCAGAGCACACCAGGCACTCCAGTCTTCCACTGCCTCCCGCAGTTTGGTCAAACTCATGTTTGTAGCTTCGAGAACACTGTCCAGCCATCTCGTCCTCTGTCGTCCCCTTCTCCTTGTGCCTTCCATCTTTCCCAGCATCAGGGTCTTTTCCAGGGAGTCGTCTCTTCTCATGAGGTGGCCAAAGTATTGTAGCCTCAGCTTCAGGATCTGTCCTTCCAGTGAGCACTCGGGGCTGATTTCCTTCAGAATGGATAGGTTTGATCTTCTTGCAGTCCATGGGACTCTTAAGAGTCTCCTCCAGCCTTTCATACCACCCCGTAATCCTATGGGAGAAGACTTCCTTTGGGAAAGCTACTCTATTTCTTAAGAATTCTCCTCCTTAGCCTGGTTAAATACCAGGAAAAAAATAGAAAGGTTCCCTAACACAGAAAAAGTTAAGCATAATTTTTCATTGCTCTCAGAAAAATATTGAAAATGTAATCAATATTTATATTTATATTTCATACAAATTATTTTTTAAACTGTTGAATGTCTTATGATAAACCAAATATATATAATTAGACAAACACTAATTTTAAATCAGCCATAATATATTTAGAATACTTTGTATTTATAAGCAACTATTAACATATTTTTTATGCATCTCCATTGATTTAAACACTGGCTTATTTAAAAAGACAAAAAAAGTGACAGTTTCACAGCCACAGGGTAAAACCTGCAAGCTTGCTTTCAAAGTCACTTTCAATCTTAAGGAAAATAAATTAAGCACATATTAAAGAGGCATTCATATTCATGGTTTGTTGACACCACCATCATTTGGTTAGTGAAAAATGCTTTAATCTACAAAAGAGAATATGTATTCTTGGGAAGGAGATATTGTATTTACCAGGAATACTAATGAAGTCACCTCAGTTTAGTTCATTTACAAAATCCATTTCTACTCTGTCACCAACACATTTCAAAGCTACCTAAAATGGCTTAATTCGATCAGATACTATGTAGGCTTCAGAAAGCTAATTGTTCATTCAGGTCTATGCACTTCGACCCAAGCTCAATTAGATCTCATTTTCTCCTCTGTTACATTAAAGTATAAAAATACAAATACAATCTAGCACATTTCTAATCCCAGAGTAAAAAAACTTGAGCTGGAAAACAATGGTTGTGGGCCTGTTCTTCTAGGACTTTTTCTTATCCTCTAGTTATTCCCATTCCATCTGAGGGAGCTGGTGTTTGTCCACAGACAGGTTTGCGGATCATGTAGCCAGCATGACTAAACCACTTCTGGCGCAATGGGACACTGTGACAAGTGCCAGAGCACATGGAAACGATGTTTACCTTCCTACTGCATCAGTATGCATATCCACTTGCACTGGTATGTTTTTGAACTGCTAGGTGGGCAGAAGCTGGGACAGAGCAACGGGAGCTCACCCAGTCATACAGATTTGAACTGCCGACCATCTGATCGGCAGGCCCAAGAGGCTCAGTGGTTTAGAGCAGTGGTCCTCAACCCCCAGGCCACGGACCGGTACCGGTCCGTGGATCAATTGGTACCGGGCCACCCAAGGAACATTTAAATACATTTAAATAAAAATTATTAAATCAAAACAATCTAAATAAAATATAAACAATCAACGTCCCCGTCCCCCCTCAGCGGGCCGCGGTAAAATTATCAAACGTCGACTGGTCCGCGGCGATAAAAAGGTTGGGGAGCACTGGTTTAGAGCACAGTGCCACCCATGCCCCTCTAGGGCTTCAAGGGCAGCACAGTGGCTTTGCTTCTCCAGAGCATCTATTTGTTTCTGGATAATTATTTATTGTAGAGATTTGTTTCCTTTTGTTAGAAAAAGTTACATCTAATATGACCTCTTGCTATAGTTTTAAAGGACTACTATTCTATATTAGCATTCATATCCTATGCTAAATCACTTCACATCATTCTCACAGCTTCCAAATGCACCTATTTAATAGATATCATACCTTTTCACTTACTTTCTCTGCAAGCTGTAGGCATGGGTAGAGTGTCCCATTTCACCACTTGAGGCGGAACAGGAACATAGTGCCCCACTGCCCCTGAAGCATCTCTTACCTCTCTTAACCTGGTTTGTGCAACAGCACCTGTGAAATGGTGGTGGCAGGTTCTGCTGAGATCTTACTGAACTATCAGGAGATCTTGTGTGCTTCTTCCAGGGATGCCTGGAAGAAGCGGACCATTTGGATCCCTTCCAGTCGGGATTCAGACCTCATCATGGGACTGAAACTGCCTTGGTCGCACTAGTGGTTGATCTCCGGCAGGCTAGAGACAAAGGTGAGAGCTGTTTCCTAGTTCTGCTGGATCTCTCAGCGGCTTTTGACACCACAACCACAACATCCTTCTGGACCGTCTAGAGGGGTTGGGAGCTGGGGGCACTGTCATACAGTGGTTCCGCTCCTTCCTCCTGGGCCGTGTTCAGAAAGTGGGGGGGGGGATGAGACACCTCTCACTTGTGGGGTGCCTCAGGGTTCTGTCCTCTCCCCCATGCTTTTTAACACCTACATGCAGCTGCTGGGAGAGATCATCAGGGGGCTGGGTGTTCTACCCCTCTTTCAAATCAGAACCAGTGGAGGCAGTGAAGGTCCTGTGTGTGTGCCTGGAGGGGGTTGGAGGATGGATGGCAGCTAACAGATTGAGGTTGAATCCTGACAAGACAGAAGTATTGTTTGTGGGGGACAGGAGGCGGGCAGGTGTGGAGGACTCCCTGGTCCTGAATGGGGTACCTGTGCCCCTGAAAGACCAGGTGTGCAGCCTGGGAGTCATTCTGGACTCACAGCTGTCCATGGAGGCGCAGGTCAATTCTGTGTCCAGGCCAGCTGTCTATCAGCTCCATCTGATACGCAGGCTGAGACCCTACATGCCCGCAGACTGTCTCGCCAGAGTGGTGCATGCTCTATTTATCTCTCGCTTGGACTACTGCAATGCACTCTACGTGGGGCTACCTTTGAAGGTGACTCAGAAACTACAACTAATCCAGAATGCGGCAGCTAGACTGGTGACTAGGAGCGGCTGCCGAGACCACATAACACCGGTCTTGAAAGATCTACATTGGCTCCCAGTACGTTTCCAAGCACAATTCAAAGTGTTGGTGCTGACTTTTAAAGCCCTAAATGGCCTCGGTCCAGTATACCTGAAGGAGCGTCTCCACCCCCCATTGTTCTACCCAGACACTGAGGTCCAGCACCGAGGGCCTTCTGGCGGTTCCCTTGTTGCGAGAAGCCAAGTTGCAGGGAACCAAGCATAGGGCCTTCTCAGTAGTGGTGCCCGCCCTGTGGAACACCCTCCCATCAGATGTCAAAGAGAAAAACAGCTACCAGATTTTTAGAAGACATCTGAAGGCAGCCCTGTTTAGGGGGGCTTTTAATGTTTAATATTGTATTTTATTTTTCTGTTGGAAGCCGCCCAGAGTGGCTGGGGAAATCCAGCCAGATGGGCGGGGTATAAATAATAAATTAATATTATTGAAATCTCAAAGGATTTCAGTAAAATCTCTCAAGAACTTAGAAGACATTGCCAGCCCTCGTTTCACTCTTCCTTATAAAATATGCCATGTGATTGAGGCAAAAATATTCACTTTATTTGTAAGGATGTGCATGAGTGTAGCTATCAAGTCACAGGAATAGACAAAGAGGACGAAGGCGGGGAAGTTAGGCATAGAAAAAGCAAGTTTTCAATACTTTGAGGAACAGAATCATTTTAGTCAAGAAGATGCCAAGTAGAAGACCTTTCCAGTTGCATGGAGCAGCAAGAGAAAATGGAGTGATTACGGAAAGATTTTAGGTTTGACCCAAAAAAAGAAAGGCAGATGAAATAAGAGCACAAATACAAACCAAAGGTAGTTAACTAATATGCAGTGAATGTAGTGGCCTTCCCTGCACATATTTTGGACCTCAATTCCCATCAGTCTTAGCCACCACTAAGACAAACATAATAATTGAAGGACAGAGGCAAGAGGAATGCCTTAGAGCCACCCATGTTGCATGACACAATGATAAGCAGCATACATTGTGTTATATCATATCATTGCATTAATAGTGACCATAGTTATACTGTAGTATAATGCAGTCAGAGTTGTATTCCACAAGAGTTAATTAAAAAAGGGAAGCCAATATTCATGAAAAGTGGCAAGTAGCATGAAAATATCGTCCCAGTACTACCGCAATTTTCTACCAAACATACAACTCACGTCCCCTAAGTCAGCATCTGCCAAACCATGTTTAGTTTTTTAAAACATCAAACTATACAAATTGCTATGTTACCGTGGATTTCTTTTCAGGAAGCAGTTTGTTTACTTAAGGTGCTTGCATAGGGAGTTAGTTTCCTTGGTAAAATTAGTGATGTTTTCTGTTGATTCTTACCTTTATTTCTCTTAAAGGAAAGACGTCATTTGATTTCCTCACTACAGCTACAACACACTAAAAACAAATCTACAAAAAATCTACTATAAATTACAATGAATGAAAAAATAACCAACATGTAGAAGTACTTCATAATTTACTGTTAATACTATGTAATGCCAAGCATCAAGCTAGCAATTAAGTAAAATAAATGATAAAGGCATCTGAATAATGTATCATTTCCATATCCACATTTTTATCAAGACATAAAAAAAATAGTATTTTGCCTAGCTTATCAAGAGTTCTACCATAATCCTAGGACTCTCAAGAAACTGCACTTCCTTTCCAAATGAGAAAAGAAAAAGAAATAATTTCAAGCCCTATAACTGTAGCTTGAAATAACAATAAAAAAATATTAAATGAGTGAAGATTATGTACCAAGTGAAAGAAAAGAACATTTCCTATTCTTGATGCTCTCTGGGGAAGCCCAAACTCCTTTCTGATCAGGAAGCAGAACAAGCGTTTCCACAATTACAGCAACAGGAAAGCCTGCCATAAAAACTCAAACCTCTAACATACTACCATCCTAGAAAACTATTTCAGAGAAAAACAGGACAGTCACATACTAGCTATACACCTATTCATCCAAAAATCCTTAGCACAGTATGAACTAATCTTACATTTCCAGTGTGTGAAATACTTCCATGAAACCCCTAGAAGTGTCATTTACAAATTCCCTAGTACAACAGTGATGACCATTCCTGGACTGAGAGAGCTTGACTACAATAGTTCAGGCAATGGTGACTTTAAAGTTGGATTACTGCAATGCACAATTAAATGTGGAGTTTCCCTTGCACTTGATCCAGAAGCCACATTCACTGCATAATGCTAAAGCATGGTTTCTGACAGAAGTGAGACCCTGATAGCATATAACAACTCAGCTCAGAGGTCTGCACCAGTTACCAGACTACCAGGCCAAGTTCATTACTAACAGTTTAGCCCTTAACACCCAGTATACTAACAGAACTGCAGAAATGATATTATTACAGATGCCACATAATACAGTACTCATTCCACACTTGTAAGAAATCAATCTTTTACTGAGGCAGCACTCACACTTTGGAACCCTGCCTACTGACATCAGAAAGCCACCTTCACCGTACTGTTTTCCAGTGCCCACTTAAAACATTTTTGTTTATGCAAGCCTATAGAGACATGTAGAAGTTGTATGCGTAAAATCAGCTGCTTTGATTTTAATCCTCTTTTGAATATTTAAACTGTTTTTAACTGCTTAGCAATAAACTGTTTGGAAGGTTTTTTGCAATCAAGTGGTATATAAAGTTCATGAAATAAAATGAGATAAGAAAAAAAAGAATTACAGTGGTACCTCGGGTTACGAACTTAATTCATTCCAGAGGTCTGTTCTTAACCTGAAACCGTTCTTAACCTGAGGTGCGCTTTCGCTAATGCGGCCGCCTCCGCGTGATTTCTGTTCTCATCCTGAGGTAAAGTTCTTAACCTGAGGTACTACTTCCAGGTTAGTGGAGTTTGTAACCCTAAGTGTTTGTAACCCGAAGTGTTTGTAACCCGAGATACCACTGTAACAAGATAATAAATAATATTTTTTTATATATATACCCCGCCCTCCCCGGTCAAAACCGGGCTCAGGGCAGCATCTGCAAAGGAATGTGTGGCTACAGTACCACATTAAAAAGGTTAAGGTAAAGGACCCCTGACAGTTAAGTCCAGTCGTGAACGACTCCAGGATTGCGGCGCTCATCTCGCTTTACTGGCCGAGGGAGCCGACATTTGTCCGCAGACAGTTTTTCCGGGTCATGTGGCCAGCATGACTAAGCTGCTTCTGGCGAAATCAGAGCAGCGCGTAGAAACGCTGTTTACCTTCCCGCCACAGCGGTACCTATTTATCTACTTGCACTTTGACGTGCTTTCGAACTGCTAGGTGGACAGGAGCTGGGACCGAACAATGGGAGCTCACCCCGTCACGGGGATTTGAACTGCCAACCTTCTGATCGGCAAGCCCTAGGCTCAGTAGTTTAGACAACAGCGCCATCCGTGTCCGAGAGTACCGCATTAAAGGAAAGGATTAAAGGCTGCATCTCATGCTAGTCCCACTGAAGAGCAGACACATGAAAGTTAAGAGACACAAGTGTAACTTAGGTTTATTAATTAAAATGGATCTACCCGTACTCAAAGTAGAATTGAGTTGGGATACAACCCTAAATAGTTCAATTATTTTTTTAATAAATAAATAATAAAATAATGGAACAATTTATTCAATATGAAGAATCCTGACTTGCTGTCTTAGTGCTCAAACCTTAACAGTCCTTAAGTTCCACAATAAATAATGTGTCTTTCAAATCCTGTTCTAAATAATATTTGTTTAGGTGTGTACCTTCAACTTCAAAAATTAAAACAGAATCAGCATATACCATACTTACATGCTAAGAAAAATTGTCTTAATAAAAAGCTTTCAGAGAAATGTCCAAGGGTTATTTATATCTAACTCAGATACTGAAGGAATTTAACTGAGGTGGATACAGTATTAGATACTAGCATTTTAAAGTTTCCCACAATCCCTTTGAGTATGATACCCCTGCAATAGAACACTCAACCTGTGAAACGATTTTAGATTAACATCAATTTGCCATTTCACAGCTCAAATGATTATATTTAAATAAATTTGCATAACTATTGTGCCTTTGAAGTATCAAAGGAAGTGCAAGCTATGATCACTTCAGAAACAAAAGTTACAACTCTTGTTGGAAATATCATTTTAAACTATTTTTTTCCCATTCTACATATTAAGTAGGCTAAAGAAGTAAGTTTGCCCTTAATTCCCAGTGCCACTAAATTAAAACTGGAACTTTGCAAATAATCAAGCTTTAAAATTGAAAATCTACTGGTGAAGCCACTTAAAACTTTCAGCGCTACTTATAGCACACTCATTAAAAACCTGTTTACAGTAAATTGAAGTTATTACAGGATATATACCCTTGTACCCACACTTTCTTCAGTAATCTTTATTATTCAGCCACTTGAATAACCACATTACTTATTTACCTTAGATGGTGGGTGGTCACGGAAAAATTCCAGGCCTGCCTGGAGAATACAGAGCATTTGGACACCTTCCAATTGGGTTTCAGGCCCCATCATGATCTCCAGCAGGCTAGGAACAGAGGTGGAAGCTGTTCCCTGGTTCTGCTGGATTGCTCAGCGGCTTTCCATACTGTCGACCACTAGGCCTGGGCAATGTATCAATACGTCGCCCAGGACCAGTATGAGGATCCGACCGTGATGGCTGCTTCACCCAGTGGTATATCACGAGTGAAACCGCCACAGCCTCTGCCACCAGCACCCTGAAGGAGAAACGAACTGCGGCCGGGCACTGGTGGCAGAGAGACTAAGGACTGGCAGCAGTTTCACTCACAATATACTGCTAGGTAAAAATGCAATCGCGCTCTGGCCATCATACAACTGAGGGAGGAACAAGCTACATTGGCCTCTGGCAATGGCATTACATCCAAACTATGGACTGCACAAACTTGATCATGAACAAAACTTCCCTTCAAATTGTGATTTGTTTGAAGTGAAAGAAACCACAATTCCCAATACAGATATGATGCTAAGCAAACAATCATGGGCTGTTGTTCTTACTCATGCTAAGCAGGAGCCGTCTAAGATCAACTACTATCATAATGTGCCAAAGTTAAGAGAACTGTGTAAATGTACAAGTGTGCAAGAGCACAATCCTACAAATTCACTCCACACACTATGACAGTGAAATTAGCACAGTGCTAATAGCAGCTTCAGGACCAGGATTTTCATTAGGACCACAGCAGGGGAGAAAAGGGTAAGTTCTTTCTCTCTTCTTCAGGCAGCCTCAGTTCTGATCAGGCTGCCTACACCTACTGTTTTGACTTTTTTTAAAAGAAGATGTAACATGTACTTTAGCCCTAAATTAGAAGCACATCAATTGCATCTTTACATTACACAGTTTATTCTCAGCAAGGCACATTTCTGCAGCAAAACACACACATTAAGCAGTTGGAATTATCTCTGTGCAAAATAAGATTTTAGATTCCCCAGAGCAGCTTTGAGGAACACAAAAATAACAAACATTGGAAGTTTTTAACTCTACTGAATGTTACAAGCTTGGGAAGAAATAAGTTTTACAAAATGCTTTAAACTGCAATAAGTAGCAACAAAATGTGTTTCCAGTATAATGAAACCTCTTCAACCTCAATGTATGTCATGCCAGACTTTATAAATTCTATGTAAACAAAACAAAACAAAACACAACCAGAAGCTTATATACGGTAGTACTACAAGCAAAAAGATCCATCAATTTAAATTCCAGCTGTAGGTGAATTGCAATGCTATAGAATTCACCATGTCTCCTTTTTATATATTCACATTTTAGAAGAGGCCAGTTATTTTGTACTCTGGTATCTCTACTCAAGTACAAAATATAAAGTGATGATTGGCCCTTAGTATTCTAGACAAAAGCCTTGTCTTGAAGCAGGCTTGTTTTCTAGCTTCCTGGTGACTTCCAACAACCATTCAACATGAAAGCATTTATTTCTGTAGTACTGCTAATCCCTTCAAGGTATAAAACAAATATTCCAGATTTATGCATTACTATTATGTTATGTCAAACATTATGTTAAAAAGATCAGTTTCATTTATAAAACATGACAGCTGTGATTTCATTAACATTAAGGAGCTGTTTTAATGACTCAGGATTGGATTGTAAAGATTAAAAACAAAGATTAAAAATTTAAAATTTATGAAATTTAGAATTAGAGCTCATCTACTCCTTCCTCCACAAGAAAGAACTCAACTTTTAAAAAATAAGTTCTATTAAAAATCAATTTGGTCTGTCTTATCACTCAAAGTGTCACTTTTTCCCATGTTGTCAAGTCTGCTAATCACAAGAACAAGCCAAGAAACTCAAACTTTAGATCAGCACAGTTGACCATATAATCTGTAAATAATCTCGAGCACAGGACAGCTATTTAAGGACTTTTTTGAACTTTGACAATGGAGAAAGTTCTCACTTTAGGATATTTAAGGAGGCCTGGACATTTACATCCCAGTGCTCATACCAGTGACATTTGCCGAATTTTTAAATTTTATTTTTTTTGTTACAACTGAGCCCCAAGTTCATTGTTGTGCTTTTCCCCCTTACTAGACAATGAATGTGTATCTGGCAATTTTGTACAGGAGCACTGACCAAACCACAGTATAAAGGAACATAAAAGGTCTTCCAGCCTACTTTTAGAAGCAAAACATGCATATTTTCCAGTTAAAATTTAATTAAGAGTTAGTACCTTTTGGAGCTATATACCCAACTGTATATATCCAAAAGCTTGCACATTACCCCATCATAAAATTGGCAATGTTTCTCCACTATAAAAGGACCTATTTACAGTCTGCTATTTATTTATTATGCCCACAGTGCCTCCTTTGCCAGAGAAGTTTGCTGCTACCATGTCAACACTTTCTTAGATGTCACATGAGAGTCATAGTCCACAAAGCTCTTCACTATTGCTATTGCTACCATTCTACTTAGCAATGCAGCTAAATGGGATACTTAGAAATATGGCATCTATTAAGTATCATCTGCCTTGCTGAGGGGCAAAACATTCAGACTTCACTGAGTGCATTGAACCAGGGGACGCTTACAATATACCGTAACAAGAATTATTGAAAACGGACAAAGCTGGAGGCACTCACACATAGGAAATAGTTATCTAGGAACCATCACAACAGTAAATCGTATGGCCTCTAGCAAGCAAAAACTCCTTGAAATCCATGTAAAAGGGCTTAGAGGTAGCAACAATTAAATGACTCTTCTATTAATTTTAAGCACAATTAAGTGCTGCATACCAAGACATAATAAATTGTATTGGCTTTTCATCACAGAACATGGGCTCTTATTTTATCTTTTATTTGTCTTTATTGATAGTGACTGTAATAGAAATGATAAATTAATATTCCTGTTTTTTGGTTCACCCACTGATCTCTCAAGCTACTTCCAATCATTACACTTCCACTCTAAGCTACTTTTGCTGCATTTGCAGCACCGTAATGACCTCCCTGGGGCGCAAGGAGGTCCTGGACCCAGATGACAAGACCCCCCTCTCGGCCCCACTGATGTGGTCCAAAGGAAAGGAAAGGAAAGCTTGGCTGCAGGAGTTGCCAGAAGGAGGCATCTAACCGCCTTAGGGACTCTTAGCCTTTTCTTCTAAAGGTGTCTCACAAGGCAGTGGGTATGGATTGTTCCCTCAGGGTTTACTCCCAAAGCCATTATCACAAACTAGTATAGCCACAAAGCAGTGGAGGTTTATGCACACAAACGCTTATACCCAGAACAAACTTAGTTGGTCTCTAAGGTGCTACTGGGCAATTTTTAAAAAAATGATTTATTTTATCAGACTATATCTGCATCACATTATGTTCTAGCCACACTAATCAACATGACACAGCTGCTGTATATGGAGCCATTTGAAGCTCAGCACATTCAGTGTAATGCCTGTGGCCAAAGCCATTTTATGAGTACTTTTCTTTTAAAAATATTTTTAAATTATTTTTTCCCAAAACAGTTTCCCCAAATATATATTGTTATCAGCTATGCCTATGAAATTGTGTATTACGTGTTTTAAAGTTTTATGTGTTTTTAATCATTTTACATATGTTTTTGTTTTTGTTTTAATTGTATCATTTTATCACTTTGGTTTGCCACCTTGGGATCCTCTGGGAATAGGGTAGGATAATAATTTAATAAATGAATGTTCAACCCTTTCTTCCTACACTATTTCCCTCAAAACTGCTATTATATTACCTATATGGCGCTGTGGGTTAAACCACAGAGCCTAGGGCCTGCCCAGGGGCGTAGCCAGGATCAAAACTAGGGGGGGCAAGCCATGGTCGTTCAGGGGCGGGGCCAAGGCACAGGAGGGGAGGGGGCCACGAAGTGGGAATGTGGGCGGGGCTACAGGGCCAGTGGGCCCAATGACATTGTGGCGGCGGCGGCAGCGGCCACCTTGTGCTTCTGGGGCTGGCAGCGTTGGCAGCTACCCTGCTTGGCTGGAGAGGATGGGAGGGTCGGGCAGGCGAGAGGGGGTGGCAGCGCGGGCGAGGGCGAGGCAAGGCACGGCCGCAGCCACGACGGCTCCAAGGCGTTGCTGCATATCAGCATAATATTTCAACCATGTCGTGGGTTCAAGCCCCACCTTAGGAAAAAATTCCTGCATTGCAGGGGGTTGGACTAGATGACCCTTGTGGTCCCTTCCGACTACAATTCTATGATTCTATTGATATATTACCATAGCATATGCATCATTCTGCTTTCTTGAATTGTCCTACTCCTAGGCATAGCAGCCAACTCCTAGAGGCCTAGGTGCCTCTCCCCTCCCCCCCCCAATTACTGGTAAATACCGTATTTGAAAGAGTCACCCCCCCCATGTTGATGGGCTTTCTATGTGGGGCTTATCTGCCCCCCCCCAGTATTTTATTAAGGATGGAAGAGGGAGGGCAGGAAGGAAGAAATAGAGAGAGGGATAACTCATATTTTTGGGTGCCTCTGGGTGACGCTGTGATGCTGGAACTCTGCAGCAAGAGGAGTCTTGTAAGCAGCTTTCTCTCTGCTTGATTTACAGCAGGCACGTCCAACAGGTAGATTGTGATCTACCAGTAGATCACTGGATGTCTGTGGTAGATCACTGGTAGGTCACTGGCACCCCTAAAAAAAGCTCACCCAAAATTTTCCTCCTCCCTAAAAAAAGTTGAACTATGACCTGAAGCCCTAAACAAAAATGGGCCTCCCTCCCTCCTAAAAGAAGCTCAACAAGTTTGACCTAAACCCCAAAAAACAGGGCTTCCCTTCCTTAAAAAAACTCAACAGCTTTGACCTGAACCCCCCAAAAGGGGGTAGATCACTCCCAGTTTTTAACTCTGTGAGTAGATCAGAGTCTCTTGGGAGGTGGCCACCCCTGATTTACAGTATGCAGATGCAGGAGGAGGGGCAGACTGGAACACCTCTGCTTTTTATAAACATCACTGTGTCTATCAAAGCTACAGCCCCCCCCTTTCTTATTCACTTCCTTTTAGCCTTAGTCAAATTGAATCCTCTGCACCCTCATTAAATCGTCAATAGAACTCTTAATGTGATTCCTGAATGCTCATTAACAACTCCCACTCAAGAACAATAGGGTGAATTGGTCAGCTATCGAAACTTGCCTGGGGATATCTGCTCCATTGTCTTAACTGCTTAACTACTGGTAGCCACTTTGCTTTATTTATTTGATGTGTTTTTGTTACAGCTGTGTGCCCCCCCCCAGCAAGCAGAGACATAGCTGCTCTTGCTAAAGCAAAGCCCTTTCCACTTCAGTTTTTGGAGGGGAAAAGTGCTGGTTATGGTCTGTAAAATACATTAATTTTTTGCTTCTAGGGGGGGCAGCTGCCCCCTCCTGCCCCCCTGCCTACGCCCATGGGCCTGCCAAACAGAAGGTTGACGGTTCGCATCCCCGCGACGGAGTGAGCTCCCGTTGCTTGGTCCCAGCTCCTGCCAACCTAGCAGTTCGAAAGCACGTCAAAGTGCACGTAGATAAATAGGTACTGCTACAGCGGGAAGGTAAACGGTGTTTCCGTGTGCTGCTCTGGTTCGCCAGAAGCGGCTCTGTCATGCTGTCCACATGCCCTGGAAGCTGCCCTACACATGCTCCCTCGGCCAATAACGCAGGATGAGCGCTGCAATCCCAGAGTCGGTCATGACTGGACCTAACGGTCAGGGGTCCCTTTACCTTTACCTTTATATGTTCCCTTGCAAATCAAACGAGAACTTTGCTGGGATTTATAGATACTGTGACCTGAAAAATGAAATAGTGCCCAGATTGTGTAATATCTGGTCCTTTTTAAGACAATCTTGATTTCAATTTGCCCTTTAAAAAGGCAAGGCCAGTGGGATTTCAGAACCACTGCACACTGCATCTGAATACTAAGAGCAACCTGCCATTGACTTTCAATTACAGCTGAAATCACAAACTAAGCAATGCTTGTTTATAAGAGAAAACTAAAAAGTCTGTTACAGAGGTTTCAGAGGAAAATGAAGTAGGTCACAAAACAAAGATTTCAAACACATTTATAACATAGTGAAAGCAGTTTGTGTCATAAGAGAAACTGAGTATTAACCTCAGACACTGTTTCTCAACGAAGTCCTACTCACTGTTAGACCGATAGAAATCAATGAGCTTAAACAAAATAAAAAAAAATCCTTCCAGTAGCACCTTTTTTATTTTGTTTCGACTATGGCAGACCAACATGGCTACCTACCTCTAATGAGTTTAAAGTTACTTACGGTAAGTCTACTGAATTTAATGGAGCTCTTCCAAGTATGACTAATGTTGGATATCACTCAAAATGTGAATGGTTTTTAAAGTCCCTATCAGACTTGCAGTGGAGTGCCCCTGTGCCTCTACTCTCCCCCCTCGTCTTGGACCTTCTTGTGGAAGGGGGGGTACTGGGATGGGGGGTGGGGGGTTCTTCAATGATAAAAAGGACTGCTTCTTCTGTCCTACTGCACCTGGGGATTCTCTGGTGGCAGGGGGATCTCTAGGATTGGAGTGGGGGAGGAGGGGGAGGGTAATAAATGTTTTCAGATAGGTGTCCCTCCCTGCCTTAACTAGAGATGCAGGAGATTAAACCTAGGACTTTGGCCACCTCATGAGAAGAGAAGACTCCCTGGAAAAGACCCTGATGTTGGGAAAGATTGAGGGCACAAGGAGAAGGGGATGACAGAGGACAAGATGGTTGGACAGTGTTCTCGAAGCTACCAACATGAGTCTGACCAAACTGCGGGAGGCAGTGGAAGACAGGAGTGCCTGGCCTGCTCTGGTCCATGGGATCACGAAGAGTCGGACAGGACTAAACGACTAAACAACAATAAACCTAGGACCTTCTGCATTGCTCTACCAATGAAATATGTCCCTTCTCCCAAGTTGTTGTGTTTTATTTGGGGGGGGGGGAGAGAAACCAAACAATAAAATCTGCCTAAGTATTTTCTAAAACATGTAATTTAAAAAGGATGCATAAAGTGTTTGTCTCACTCTGCCATTGAATTCACAGAGTGATGCTGGTACAGTCACAATTTCTCATTCTAGTTTACTTCACAGTATTGTTGAGGGGATTAAATGAGGAATGATTTTTTTTTAAAAAAAAACCCTACTCTGTAAATGTTACCAATGTCTCTTACCCACCAGTTATACTTACTTATTTACCCCTGAATATCAATTTGCCCCCCCCCCAAGTTTGACAAATAAATAGTTTGTCACAGAATAAGCTAACAAACTCTGATCCTAGCACCAGTTTTTAAAAGACTAATTAGATGCCAAAAACTGATCTGGAAATCAGAAAGTAGCTGTCAAAAAACTAATTCAGTGCAGGATAAAACAAGTAGAAGACAACACAGAACTAATACACACAGCTGACACAGGCTCAAATTATTGGGCAAATACCTCCAGAGAGAAGTATAATGAAGAGAACAGTAAACTTCCACTAAAAAAAATGATTACAATATACCGTAGTTTTCTTCATTTATGCCAAGTGTTCATAACTGCAAATATTAGATGGTGGGGATGGGGTGGGATTTTCATATGGGAACAGAATGACTGATGACCCAACAGATGGGAAAGAGATATTCTAGTCTAACATTTGGCTCAGAACAATCCTCTGCTGTGTTGTCTGCTGTCAGTGTTCTACATTTTATAAAACAACACATTAGTTAGCATTTTTTCAAATGCAATTCTGCTCTTAACACCACTTACATCTTTCTTGACTGGGCAGGAGAACTGAGTCAGTATGTCAATTCTGCCAAAGTTTCTGTTCTGCTTCCTCCTCATTACCATACCAACACAATGGTTTTTTTTAAATGGAAGAAGGTGCTACGTGGTACTACATCAAGGTATGAGTGACTAAAGAGCTGTATAGGCTTCTCAAACTTATTAAATGTTGTCACCAAATAACTGAGACAATACTGCAGAATAAACTGTGAAGTTTCCACTATAACTGGTTTCAGGTGGCAAGTATGGTCACTTATAATTAGCCTTATTTTAGAAGATCAATTGCTCTGGACTAAAACTGTGTATGAATCATACTGCTCTAAATCAGGTAAAAGGTAAAAAAGGTAAAGGACCCCTAGACAGTTAAGGCCATTCAAAGGTGACTATGGAGTGTGGTACTCATCTTGTTTCAGGCCAAGGGAGCCAGCGTTTGTCCAGACAGCTTTCTGGGTCATGTGGCCAGCATGACTAAACCGCTTCTGGTGCAACGGAACACCATGACGGAAGCCAGACACAGAAACACCGTTTAACTTCCCACCGCAGCAGTACCTATTTAACTACTTGCACTGGTGTGCTTTCGAACTGCTAGGTTGGCAGAAGCTGGGACAGAGCAACAGGAGCTCACCAACATCACACGGATTTGAACTGCTGACCTTCCAATCAGCAAGCCCAAGAGACTCAGTGGTTTACCCCAACTTGAAGGGGATGGCCTCTTCCATGATTGAGAATTCCATGGACAATACAGAACAGCTGCAGCTAGTTTGGGAGTAAGACCTGGACCTCACTTAAAATGACCTCTACCAAGATGCAGAAAGTTACTGTACTCTGAAATCACTAATGGCCAGTAACTGGTGTACTCTGATAATATTGAAGTTTGCTTTCCTTATGCTGGAAAGTCTGGGGCAACAGAGGGACCTTCATGCACATGTGGTGTGGTTGCCCTACAACAAGGGTCCCCAAACTTACCGCACTTCGGGCCAGAGGGCAGGGGAGCACATGGGAGTGCGCGCCCACACTATTTCCGGTGCACCTCCGGGTTGCAAGAGCACCGGAAATAGCTTGTGCGCATGCGCACGGGCCTCCTCCGCCCCAGAAGTGCACCGGAAATGACACTTGCGCATGCACGCAGGCTATTTCTGGTGCTCCTGTGACCCAGAAGTGGGCAGCCGCACCAATAAGAGCGAGTGGTGGCAGTGGGCGGCGGGGATCGCCACGGGCCAGATAAATCGGTCCTTCAGGCCATAGTCTGGGAGTGCCTGCCCTACACTTTCTGTATTTTGGTCAGAGGTATTTCACAAAGTTTGTGACATCACTGATCAGAACTTAGAAACTGGATCCAGCAATAAAAACAATTGTCTTTGGACATTGATCTCAGTAGTGTATACAATTTTAGAGTTCTTTCTCCTTGTTGCAGTCCACAAGGAGGTAGATTGGTAGAATGCTTGTGCAGAGAATAATGAAGTGTGACCAATTTGAAATACTGAATGAACCTTGGTGTTTTGCTACCTTAACTAGCTATTTAATTTGCCCTGTCTGACTAGTGGGCTTTCCCTTCCGCTCTTTCAGTCTTATTTTGCTGTTATGTATCTCCAACCTCACTCACCAAATCCTAACTTACCAAAACAGTGACAAACCAAGAAGAAGAAGAGGAAGAAGAGGAAGAAGAAGAGGAGGAGGAGGAGGAGGAATTTGGATTTGATATCCCGCTTTATCACTACCCGAAGAAGTCTCAAAGCAGCTAACATTCTCCTTTCCCTTCCTCCCCCACAACAAACACTCTGTGAGGTGAGGGGCTGAGAGACTTCAAAGAAGTGTGACTAGCCCAAGGTCACCCAGCAGCTGCATGTGGAGGAGTGGAGACGCAAACCCAGTTCCCCAGATTACGAGTCTAGCGCTCTTAACCACTACACCACACTGGCTCTCACCAAGATGTGTGTGTTGCCTTTCTCTAACAATCTTTCTGAATTTCCGTATAGTTTCAAATTTTAACAATGTCTTAAACCAGTCTCAAGAATTATTACATTTCTCAAATTCTGTTGCATTCTTTTCTTTTGTACTTTGCAGTCATTATTCAAACACTAGATCTAATTCCTTCAGTTTCCGTAGCATCAATGTCTATTTTGTTAAAATGCTGCTAATGTAGTTCTTTGGTACTCAGATTACAAGAGAACAAGCAAAGGAGCACTGATGACATTGAAGTATATTTATGAAGTCGTTTGACATAGCAATTTATTTCAACACAGGTGTTCTTATCTCAAGTACCACACCACCATAAAACTTGAGAATGTCACTATTATACTCAACTATGCATGCACGCAGTGTTAGCTTTTACAGGATGCACTGTGAAAATGAACTTGAGATGAACATTTTTAAGTAGGAGCTACATACATCTTCAACAATCATAAAGCGCTATAATAAACATAGAACTATAAACATCAGTTAACTATGGACTTTAAAAACAATGCAGTATTTTAAAAGTGATATGACATTTTAAAATGTCAGAGCAGGCCATGTGGAAAAGTACAAGGAAAGTGATGAAGAGAGAACTTCCATGTGTGTGATTTTATGAAATCCTTTTTATAAAATACCAAAAGTTAGATCATTTATACCAGCACTGGGGAACTTGCAGTGCTCTAAATATTGCTGGTGTACAGCACCAGCATCCCTGACTATTGGCCATAATGGCAGGAACTGGTGTGAGTTGGAAGGAAATATCATCTTGAGGGTCAGAACTTCCTCATCTCTGATTTATATAACTGTCACTAAGATATTTGTAGGACAGACTATGTATTCCCCCATTGGCTGCTTGATAGAGTAAACACCACTGCAGTCTATTGGGTGCTATGTACAATTGTATGAGCTATTAACTACCACCGTAGAAGTTCACACAGGTTTCACAGTCACTTAAAATAACAGAAAAGGTTATTCACTTGCAATGCAATTCCATTCATGTCTATTTAGAAGTAAAGTCAATGGTATTTACTCCCTAATGAAAAGTGTATAAGATTGTAACCCAAGGCATTCCATTGCTAACAAAACATTCAAGTTGGCCACTTATGAAAAAAATCCAAAGCAACACTATAATGTTGTTGTTGTTGTGGCATTGTTACTTTGGTCCCTTTTGTTTTCTATATCTTGTAAGGTAGATAATAAGCTGTGTTTATTTAAACACATGGGCTTATTTTTCAGGAATCTTTGTTTAGAACTAATTATTTTATCATATTTGTATCCCATCAATCCTCCAAGGATCTAAGGATAGTTTACTTGAGGTTATCCTATTGTATCTTAACAGAAAGGTGAAAGTTAGAAACTGGATTTTACAACGACCATCCAAAGCAAGCTTCATCGCTGAAAGGGATATTAGGGCCAAGCTCTCGCAGTCCAAGTCCATCTACTATACTATACTTCAATGTAACAAAAAGAAAACAAATAGAAGGAAGGAGCTTGGAATAACATTGTTGGGGAAATAAATATATGGATGCAAATTCCCTGCATTTGCTAAGTAAGGAAAGGGCCTTAACCAGCCCAATGTGAATTTGTTATTCTGAGGTTAAACACTATCAACCACCAAACTCTACCCACAATTAGAGCAACCTGCCTGAAGTTCTGTCTAATTGCTCTTCTCCTTTGTTGTTGTTGTTTAGTCGTTTAGTCGTGTCCGACTCTTCGTGACCCCATGGACCATAGCACGCCAGGCACTCCTGTCTTGCACTGCCTCCCGCAGTTTGGTCAAACTCATGTTCGTAGCTTCGAGAACACTGTCCAACCATCTTGTCCTCTGTGCTCTTCTCCTTACAGATAACAAAACAGAGCGGAACATGGAAAAGCATCACTTTAAATAAATTTTCAGTCTCTAACATTGCAGAAATGCAGTGTTTGAGCAGGTAATTAGATCTAATAGATTGAAATCATGCCAACGCCTGCAGTTAGAGCTCCAAAGAAAAAGTATTTCAGCTGTCACAGTATTAGTGATCCTTCTAACTAACTAGTGACAGCTCTAGAAATAAGGCAGCTTTGTAGTTTTCAGTGTGGTTTCAAAAAAATATGCAGTTTGGTTTTCTTTCCAGCGAGTAGTAATAAATGGGTTGGCAGCAGATAAAAGAAAATAGTTAACAAATCTAGAATGCAATTACAATCAAATTCAATATTAAGGGAAATAGATGTTCCCACAAAAACTATGCAAACATGGGGGGGGGGGGCAATTGTTAATTTCCTAAAGGATGCATCTAGAAATACCAGTTAGTGTACTACATCAAAAGGCAACTCCTTTTGGTGATCACGGACATTAAGTGACAAATCACTGTGCTACTTGGTAATGTCGGGGTCTTATGTGTTAGGTCCTCCCTTCCTATAGAGCAGGCATAGGCAAACTCCGGCCCTCCAGATTTTTGGGACTACAATTCCCATCATCTCTAGCTAACAGGACCAGCGGCTAGGGATGATGGGAACTGTAGTCCCAAACATCTGGAGGGCCGGAGTTTGCCTATGCCTGCTATAGAGCATACATACAACCCAAATCTACACAAGTGGGAAACCGCACACTGATTTTCTTTGCTCTTCCTAGATACAAGGTGCCTCTTGAGTTCTCACTATCATTGGTCTTCCCATGTCTCAATGAGACATTTTCAAAGCTATAGTCAAGACCACTTAGGAGTGGGGGAAGTTTGCCATCCTGCCTCATGCTGTTAGCCACCAATATTAAAAACAGGGAACAAGTTTTGCCCCACTTCAAGAGAATAACTAACTACTGAAACTACAACTAATCCAGAATGCGGCAGCTAGGCTGGTGACTGGGAGCGGCCAAGACCACATAACACCAGTCTTGAAAGACCTACATTGGCTCCCAGTACGTTTCCGAGCACAATTCAAAGTGTTGGTGCTGACCTTTAAAGCCCTAAATGGCCTCAGCCCAGTATACCTGAAGGAGCGTCTCCACCCCCATCGTTCAGCCCAGACACTGAGGTCCAGCGCCAAGGGCCTTCTGGTGGTTCCCTCACTGCGAGAAGTGAGGTTACAGGGAACCAGGCAAAGGGCCTTCTCGGTAGTGGCACCCGCCCTGTTGAACACCCTCCCATCAAATGTCAAAGAAATAAACAACTATCTCATGTTTAGAAGACATCTGAAGGCAGCCCTGTTTAGGGAAGTTTTTAATGATTGATGTCTTAATGTATTTTTAATCATTTTTGGAAGCCTCCCAGAGTGGCTGGGGAAAGCCAGCCAGATGGATGGGGTATAAATAAATTGTTGTTGTTGCTGCTGCTGCTGCTATAGAGCAAGCATTTTTTTCAGACACTTGCTGATATGCTGCACCACACATAGCATGTGATTTTTCATAGGGAAGTTGTGTCACCAAATACCACCTCTGGTTCTTCCACCTCAGAGGAAAGAGGCCTACTTTTCTAACCATACCACCAAACATCTCTGTCACCCAATCACCTGCTGGTACCAACAGTGGTCCAACGAAAAAGCACACACCACAAGGTGATGAAGGGGAAGAGGCAACACTAGATGCGCAGTGGCAGAGAAGCCAACCTGAAAGTAGGCAGAGGATCACTCTTGGTCCCCAGATTACTGTTTGCAAAACACTGGCTTACACTATTACAACAACTTATCTAGTGTTGCCCCTTTCTCTGAAAGAGTTGTGCTGCCATGGGCGTAGATGGGCGGCAGGGGGGCAACTGCCCCCCCGAAGCAAAAAATTAATGTATTTTACAGACCATAACCAGTACTTTTCCCCTCCAAAAACTGAAGTGGAAGGGGCTTTGCTTTAGCGAGAGCATCTTGGTCTCCGCTTGCTGGGGGGGGGGAACATAGCTGTAACAAAAACACATCAAATAAATAAAGCAAAGTGGCTACCGGTAGTTAAGCAGTTAAGACAATGGAGCAGATATCCCCTTTCAGGCAAGATTTATAGCTCACCACTTCACCCTATTGTTCTTCAGTGGGAGTGGTGTTCCAGTCTGCCCCGCCTCCCGCATCTGTATACTGTAAATCAGGGGTGGCCACCTCCCAAGAGACTCTGATCTACTCACAGAGTTAAAAACTGGGAGTGATCTACCCCCTTTTGGGGGGTTCAGGTCAAAGCTGTTGAGTTTTTTTAAGGAAGGGAAGCCCTGTTTTTTGGGTTTAGGTCAAACTTGTTGAGCTCCTTTTAGGAGGGAGGGAGGCCCATTTTTGTTTAGGGCTTCAGATCATAGTTCAGCTTTTTTTAGGGAGGAGGAAAATTTTGGGTGAGTTTTTTTTAGGGGTGCCAGTGATCTACCACAGACATCCAGTGATCTACTGGTAGATCACAATCTACCTGTTGGATGTGCCTGCTGTAAATCAAGCAGAGAGAAAGCCGCTTAAAAGGCTCCTTCCTCTTGCTGCAGAGTTCCAGCATCGCAGCGTCACCCAGAGGCACCCACAAATGTGAGTTATCCCTCTCTCTGTATCTTCCTTCTTTCCCTCCCTCTTCCATCCTTAATAAAATACTGGGGGGGGGGGCGGATAAGCCCCACATAGAAAGCCCATCAACATGGGGGATGACTCTTTCAAATACAGTGGAACCTCGGTTTATGAACACCTCGGTTTATGAATTTTCGGTTTATGAACGCCGCGGACCCATCTGGAACGGATTAATTCATTTTCCATTACTATCAATGGGAAAGTTCGCTTCAGTTTATGAACGCTTCAGTTTATGAACAGACTTCCGGAAGCAATTACACCCATGCTTCAGTTTATGAACATTTCAGTTTAAGTACTCCGCGGACCCGTCTGGAACGGATTAATCCACTTTCCATTACTTTCAATGGGAAAGTTTGCTTCAGTTTATGAACGCTTCAGTTTAAGTACTCCGCGGACTGTCTGGAACGGATTAATCCACTTTCCATTACTTTCAATGGGAAAGTTCGCTTCAGTTTATGAACGCTTCAGTTTATGAACAGACTTCCGGAACCAATTGTGTTCATAAACCGAGGTACCACTGTACAGTATTTACCAGTAATTGGGGGGGGGGAGGCACCTAGGCCTCTAGGAGTTGGCTGCTATGCCTAGGAGTAGGACAATTGAAGAAAGCAGAATGATGCATATGCTATGGTAATATATCAATAGAATCATAGAATTGTAGTCGGAAGGGACCACAAGGGTCATCTAGTCCAACCCCCTGCAATGCAGGAATTTTTTCCCAAGGTGGGGCTTGAACCCACGACATGGTTGAAATATTATGCTGGTATGCGGCAACACCTCGGAGCCGTCGTGACTGCGGCCGTGCCATGCCTTGCTCGCCCGCCCTGCCGCCCCCTCTCGCCTGCCTGACCCTCCCGTCCTCTCCAGCCAAGCAGGGTAGCCGCCGACACTGCCATCCACAGAAGCACAAGGTGGCCGCCGCCACGATGTCGTCGGGCCCGCTGGCTCTGTAGCCCCACCCATGTTCCCACTTCGTGGCCCCGCCCCTGAACGACCATGGCTTGCCCCCCCCCTAGTTTTCATCCTGGCTACGCCCCTGTGTGCTGCTATTTGTGGATCCTGTGACTTTTCAAAGACCTTATGTTCAAACCCAGGGCTCACCTTTAGCCCACACATGAATTACAGGACCAATTTTTAACTTTTTTCCACTTTGTATATGGTATGGTTGTGATGCTGTTGGTGCTAACCCACCTTAGGTCAGACTGCAAGCCAACAGTTAAAGATTCATGTTTTAATGCACTCTTCTATTACAGAATTCCTTTCTTAACAACAGTCCTTGCCACTTAAAGGCAGCAGAAGCATCAGAGCAGTTTTAAATGAAATATGCACCACAGCAGATATAATGACAAATGGCTTCTATTTATACTGGCAAACTGAGATTTATAGAAATTTTATTAGTCATATTTTAATTTATGAGACTTATGAGAAAATAATTCTCATTATGTGTTCTTCCACTTTTAGTATTGGCCCCTAGTACTAGGATTTGATCACTGCATTTGGACATAACAACTCAGGCGGCTCCCCACTCCTCCCCTGGCACTGCCACATGGCATTGAACACAAGCTTCTCCTTCCATTTTACATTAGCTGTAATTTAGTATGTTGCCCATAGTCTAAAGTGCAGTTATTCTTAATTATGCTTAATGAAAACAAGCCTGGATCATAAACAATATTTGAAGTTGGCTGGCTTCCATTAAACTAAGTTAAGATTAAACACAGTTTATCCAGGTGAGGAAAACACAGCAAACTGCAGTTACGGTAATCAAAAAGAAACACTAACTCCTTTTCACTGCCACATCTTACAGGAGGGGAAGGCCACAAACATTGGAGAAAGCTAGACTTGTTCTTATGTCAAGCTATGACTAAGAACCAATCCAGACAACGCCTTACTTTTTTCACATACTTCCTACTAATGTTGGCCAGGCCCAACAGTTTTTCCTTAACTATAAAAAGTTTGAGAGCTCCATTTAAAGTCAGAAATAGCTCTGTTCTACCTGAGTAGATATCCATTTGTTTATCTACTGCATATCATAGGCCAAGCATAGCATACGCTTAAGGTTCAATTTCAACCATGAGCAAATTTGCTGACTGCAACACAGCTGTGAAACAATACATGATAGCAATGTACACCAGAAACCTAACTGTGAAGTGACCTGGAATAATTAGTGAAGATAGTATAAAATTATACTGTATACCCAATAAAAAATTGCTTATGTACAAAATGGAGCAGTGAAGTTATGGCATCAGCAGTCACTTTATCAAAAATAAAGCCAGATTCTATTGCTGTCCCATTATTTTATCCATTCTAAGCTTCTTGCTCGAAATGGTTAACATTCATTGGCCATTCTGAAAATTAGAGGATGTAAACTACAAAAGGAATCTGAAAGTATACATCACCTGAGACACTTGTCACTAAAAAGTATTACCAGTAGTTGTGAAAGTGCTCACACTTCACATTAAACTACACTTTCTCATATGCATGATATTGACACATGCTGTTTTATTAATTTGGACATATCATTTTTCAAAATTCAGATATGAATGCATGTAGACTAAAGTGTGTGAGCACTTTCACACAATAGATCTATCACTTGCAAAATTACCCATTATTCCATAAAACTATGCTGTTAAGCTCTTCCAAGATTACTGTCAACTGTAAGCCAGTTATGAAATGAATGCTTGACACTAAGTTCACATCCTAGCAGCTATAACATACAGAAGCAAAATCCACAGGAAAAGAAGTTTTTCTACTCTGGTGTAGACTTAAGTTACTAGCAGTGTTTGAAACTCCCATGGTAGATGCGTTTTGCGACAGGAAACTTCCATTAGTGCAAGCAAATTCTGAGCTATGGATGCAGTACCGCACCTAAGATTTCAGATTAAAACTGCAGAGTGGAAGGAAAGGAGGACCTTTTTCTGCCTTCCCACTTCCAGCTACACTCTTAAGACCACCCCTCTTAAGAATATCAAAGGGGTGGACAGGGGAAGGGCTAGATGATATGAAAAATGAACATAATATTTCAACTGCAATGCCATTTGTTTTCAGCTTTGTATTCTTGTTATTAAAAAGTGCTCCTAGACTTTTTGTTGTTGCACCCATAACCTACATTTAAGGTGCCATTTAGGTCCTAGCTTTCATACCTCAGTTTCTAACACTGGTTACTAGGAACAGATATTGGGGCTACCTGTCTGCAAACACTACCTACCTACCCACCCTAGCACTATGCACCTGCTCAGGACCATTTCCTAGTATTTCCGGCTTTGAACCCCTAGCATTTGAGAACAGATGCCAAGGAGCACTGGCATAAACTAAATCCTGTTTCCCTACAATCTCAGCCCTTCTCTAGAACAGAGGGAAGCTTAAAATAGAGTTGTGTAACCTTGCAACCTAGTTCAGCCACTCAGGCAAACAGATTCTTTATTCAAAGAGGGCAGTGGCCAAGTTTGTGAACACAGAAGCAGCTTTCTTTGCCTAACCAGAGTTTTAAAAAGGATACAAGGCCTCTCTGCACATCTGTAATTCTTAATTACAGGCCCGGTCTTCAAGAGCTGCCACCCATACACACATTCACCCAAAATTCCTTAAGTTTCAGGACTCTCCAGTTAAAGCTACTGCCTCCTCACCAAAACTAAAGTAGTATGTAAAGACACTCGTGTGCAATGCTGACTTCAGAGGAATTCCTCTGGAATTTGTCTCCTGTTCACAAAGATTTCTGCCCCCAGAGGCTGCCTCCGTGAAAAGAAGCACGAGGCATGCTTATGTTCCACTTCCAACTATGTTATCCTGGGGTTCTAATACAGCCAAGCTACCGAAGACCACAGCAAGGCTATGACAACGAGCGCTCGGGCTACAAAAGCACAAGCCCCCTGCTGGGGAAAAGAAGATTTCAACTCTGCTGCTCTCGGGACAGTTTGCTCCGCGGCTGTGCCGTTTCAAGCAGCCACCGTGCACCAAGCACGTTGACGGTCGCTCGCTGACACCTACAATACAAACACGCGCTGGCTGAGCATTAAAGGGACTCCGAGGCGCAACCCGAAGGGGCGGGGAAGGAAGCAAGCTCCGGGAGCCTCAATTGCGGCAAGCCGCAGGGAACGCGGAGGAGGAGAGACATAAACACAGCCCCCTAAGTCAACCTGGGAGGGGCAGGCTCGCCCGTCAACACCGGGCAGCAAGCCCGGCCCTGGGCGAGCCCGAGGGGGGAGAGGCTGCAGCGCGGCGGGCGACGTCCAGCCACCCCACTTCCCGCCACAATTGGCCAGGACTCGCCCCGTGGGCGGCAACCGTGAGGCGGAGGAGCCTGCGGGCGCCGTCTTCCCTCCGCCGCCGCCGCACCGCCCCTTCGCACACGTCTCGGCTCACCCCGTCGGCGGGGAATGAGGTCTCCCTCCCCACACAGGGCGCGCACACGTATCCACCCGGCATCCTCGCACCTCCTCGTCCTGCTCCTCCAGCGAGGCGTCGCTCTCGGGACGAAAGAGACCGCCGCCACCGCCGCCACTAGCCGAGTCCTCTTCCTCCTCGCTCCCCCGACGGCGCTGTCCCTCGCCGCCGCCGCCGCCGCCCAACACATGGTCCTCCTTCTCACCGGCGAGGGGGAAAGCAGCCGCCATCGCCATCACCGCCACCTGCCGCTCGTGGGTGCCGCGGCTGAGGGGGGCAGCCCGGGCGAAGCACGTCCCGCCGAGCTGCCCGGCTGAGGCATCGCCGTCGCCCTCCTCGGAGAGAGTTTGCGAGCCTGACGAGCTGGAAGAAGAGGACGAGACCCTCCGGCCGCCGCCGTAATCTTGCCGTCGCTGCTGCTGCTCGGCGGAAACTTTCTCGCCCATCGCCGCCGCTAAGTGCTGAGGGGAGACAACCGCCGCCGCCGCCTGGGCGGGTCGAGGAAGAAAGTCAGCCGCCCGCCTTTTCCAGCAACGGCAGCAGCAGCATCCTCCGCCGGGAAGGGGAAAGGGGAACACCCGAGCCGAGGCACCGCCTAGCGGCTTGCTGCTGCTACCCGCCGCATCGCCCGCTGTCCCAAGCGCGGAAACGCCGCCGGCTCGGAAGCTTAGCTGCTCCTGGGAGGCAGCAGCGGGGAGCCTGAGCTGGGGCTCCGGGAGAGCAGCCCGCTGCCTCCGCCGGCCCCTGAGAGGGCTGCCGCCTTCCGCGGACCTGCCTCCGGGCCATGGGCGGGGGGTAAACGGGCAGCCCGCGGAGCCAATGGCGGAGGCGGTGGGTGGGCCCTGCCGAGGGAGGGCTCGCGAGCCCGACGCGAGTGAGCGGCAGGTAAGAAGAGCGAGGCGGGGTGCGCGAGGAAGGCGTGGAAAACGCCGCCGCAAAAACAGAGCGCGAGGCGTGGATCCTGCGCGCGCCCGGACTTGGGAACACGCCCTTTGAAAGCGGCGGCGGCGGCGGCAGCGGGACTGAGACTTCAGCTTTCCATGATAACGTTATTAATCAGTGCCTGGTATTGCGCTGCCCCGCTGCAGTTTTGTTTTTTGCAGGCATAACCTGACAGCGAGTCCCTGTACCCACTGATACGTTATTTATTCACGCGCCGCCTTTCTACCAAAAGGTATGCAAGGTGGTTTGCAAATATTTGTAGTAACGACCCCTAAGAAGTCTCGAGGTAGCCGCCGCAAAACTTACTTTTGAGTAAAGCTGCTAGCTAGGGACTGGCGTGTTAGGCGGTAAAGCTAAATCTAGAAATAATCCCATTAAGGTGGGTTCGCTTCCCGCGGCGCTTGATTGGGACCTGGCAATAGAAAGGGATGGGTTTGGCGCGGGGGGGGGGGGGGTGCAAGGGAGTTGCGGTTCTACAACAACCGTTTTGCGGGCGTGTGTGCGCGCATAATCGGGAGCACGATTTCGGGAATCAGCGGCTTGTGCCAAATGGGCTCTCAGATTCCCCCCACAGCTGTGGAGCTGGCTGAGTGGCCTTGGGCGCCTCTGTCTCAACCTCACCTACTACAATTGGCTCCATGCCGAGTCTAAAATGCTATTTGGAACTTATTGGGGGGCATGAAAATGATATGCATTAATAAATACCGGTAACCCATCTGGTTAGCAGGTTATTTATTTATTTAAAAATCACAATATTCTCTCGGAGATCGTCTTCACTATTTCAAAGGCAGAGGTGGGGAACCTTTTCAGCCCAAGTGAATCCTCCTGAGCAATCTCTCAGGGACCACTTTATTTATTTATATGTGGCTTATATGTCTAAATAGCAGGCAGTCAGTAGCAGGCAGAGACAGATGCAAAAGTGAGGCTGGAGGTAAGGACTCTTACCTTTCTACAGGTGCTTATGTTCCAACCATGCAAAATCTGGAGGTTTCTACTCATGCCTGTCCATCCAAGAAGTATCACAATAAGGGCAAAAAGCACTCAAGGGAGATCAGTCCAGAGCCAATGGCCTGGGATAGGGGGGGGCATACCTTGAGGAGTGTCCCAAGTGCTTGCCTGGGTGTCTGCAGAAATAATTCAGGCGGGAGGGGGGGCATGTTTGTGACTTGTACCTGCAGGTTGCTGTCTTACAACAACTGAAGCCCGAGCACCTCATGGTGCTGAAGAGAAGCAGTGGTGATTTAATGTATTGTATGGGATTATACATTTCAGAACTAACTTCTAACAAATTGCTTTATTTGTCCATTTAACAATAACAAAGTAAGGCGCTTGTCCATAGAACACTGTGGGATGCCAAACCAAATAAAAAAAAAACTAGCTTGGCTCTGTTGGATGCCAGGCATAAGGTCTGAAGCCAGACAGACTTTTTTGTTGTTGTTGTTAATGCCTATCCATCCATAACAAAGAAAAACACAATACAAAGTGGGTCACTTGTTAAACAAAAACTGGAGTCTTCAAGGGTCTTGGCCAAAACAGTCAATAACAAGGAGTTACTTCTAAACATGTTGACTAGCTGGATGGCTACATTAAAATAAATACATTTAGGATTCAGGTGAGGGAGCACCCATGAGAGCTGGCTAGAGAAGCCTAAAAGGTAAAGGGACGCTTGACCATTAGGTCCAGTCGAAGACTGCTCTGGGGTTGCGGTGCTCATCTCGCTTTACTGGCCGAGGGAGCCGGCGTACAGCTTCCGGGTCATGTGGCCAGCATGACTAAGCCGCTTCTGGAGAAACCAAAGCAGTGCACAGAAACGCCGTTTACCTTCCCGCCGGAGCTGTACCTATTTATCTACTTGTACTTTGATGTGCATTCAGCGCCTAAGCTAGAAATTCCCTACCCCTTGCTCTAAGGCAGGGGTCAGAAACCTTTTTCAGCCGTGGGCCGGTCCACCGTCCCTCAGACCATGTGGTGGGCCAGACTATATTGGGGGGGGATGATGAACGAATTCCTATGCCCCTCAAATAACCCAGAGATGCATTTTAAATAAAAGGACACATTCTACTTATGTAAAAACACACTGATTCCTGGACTGTCCGTGGGCTGGACTGAGAAGGTGATTGAGCCGCATCCGGCCCCCGGGCCTTAGGTTGCCTACCTCTGCTTTAAGGAATGCTACAAGAGGTCAGTAATCGCTCCTACGGCCCCTCCCAAAATTTGAAATACGTAGCACCCTTGTGTAACTTGAGCCAAAGATTAGCTACAAAACGTATTTTCAAAAGAATAATGGAAGAGACTGCTTATAACCAAAAACATTTTCGTTTGTTTTTTTACCAGCGAGAGTCAAACTACACATGGGGAGGGGGGTCCATATTAGTGATCTCAGTTCTCCACATCCTAAAACTGTAATCAACCCTACACAGGAATCTGTACAGAGGAACAGATGATGCCACATCTAAACTGCAATTTGGATATTACTCGACCAAATTCAGGACTCCTCCTATCCTGTTTTCAAGGTTTTTTTCTTTTAAGGGAAGATGTGTGTACCCTCCATAACCCACCTCTCCATCCCTGCTCCCGCCACCCATGCATCCAAATGAATTTAAATTTCAGTCCCATTACCTTTCATTTCAGAACTGGCTTAATGCCTCCTTTTAATTTCAGTCCTCTTTTTATGATCAACCCACTCCTTCAATATGAGATAAATCACACATCACTAATGATGGGAGATGTCCCAATCACCATCTCTTTACATATAAAAGATATAGATTGGATTATAGCAACTTCTTAACGGGTTTATTAAGGTAAAGTAGTAAAATTCCACTTATATGAGAAATTTACCCTCCCCCCCCCAGATTACAAATGATAACCAGTCAAGCAATATCAGGTGTGTGTTTTTAATGTTCCTTTGATGCTATTCTTTTCCACCACTTTTACCAGTGGAAAGTGAGAGAGTTCAGAGGTCGCTTTTACTTGTCACAGACCCCCAGATACAGCAACTGCAGTGGTGGAAGAAAAGGGAAGGCTAAGCGGACTAGGAGATGAAAAGGAAGCTTCCTCATGGGCAACAGCCTACTTGGGAGTAAGAGGTAAGTCTCATGAGCAAGGCAAGGGAGGCAAAGAGTGGGAGTAGCTGAAAAGGTACATACAAAAGTCAGAGTAATGAAGAAATTGAACTTTGTGGCTGTTTCCAGGCAGGAAAGAAGTAAGGAAGTACAGGGTTGCTATTTTTATTTGTTTATATAGCATATTCAGTGTGCATAGTGCCTTAACAGAGTGCAAGAGGACAGATCTTGGCTTGCCACAACCGCATGAATATACGGATTCCCAGAGAGGCTCCTCCCCAGTCTTTTTTTAATCCCACAACACACTGAGCTAAACCAAGGTTTGACTTAGCTTGTGAATAAGCTTTATCCTTCCTAAACACAATCGGCACCCAAGGTTTAGTCTTGGTTCGTGCAGTCCCAGTAAGCAGTCTCAGTGACATTCAAACCAGGCCCCTGGAAAGTATGTCTCTCCTCTTATTGATTCACTGTAAAAGGAATAAACAAAAGCTGTCCCTTTGCTTCATGTATTATTCAGCATTTGGAAAGGAGTTTGAACTTAAACTCTAGCAGTACAATCCTATGCATCTCTATTCAAAAGTCACTCCCACCTTAGTCACTTCTGGCCACATGACCCAGAAAACGCCGGCTCCCTCAGCCTTTAAAGCGAGATGAGCACCACAAACCCAGAGTCGTTCACGACTGGACTTAATTGTTAGGGGTCCCTTTACCTTTTTTACATGTGTGTAGGGATGTTTTACATGTGTGTAGGGATGTAGCAAGGGGACACGGGTGGCGCTGTGGGTTAAACCACAGAGCCTAGGGCTTGCTGATCAGAAGGTCGGCAGTTCAAATCCCCGTGACGGGGTGAGCTCCCGTTGCTCAGTCCCAGCTCCTGCCAACCTAGCAGTTCGAAAGCACATCAAAGTGCAAGTAGATAAATAGGTACCGCTACAGCGGGAAGGTAAACGGCGTTTCCGTGCGCTGCTCTGGTTCGCCAGAAGCGGCTTTGCCATGCTAGCCACATGACCTGGAAGCTGTGCGCCGGCTCCCTTGGCCAATAACGCGAGATGAGCGCCGCAACCCCAGAGTCGGTCACGACTGGACCTAATGGTCAGGGGTCCCTTTACCTTTAGGGATGTAGCATCTTGGAATAACCATACAGAAACCAAAGAATGTACAGAAGAAGAAAAAGTAATGGTGAGCGAAGGTAAGTAGCCTGAACCTTTAAAAGGATCTACAGTTGCACAGTGGAGGGTTGTTGCCACTGTTGTTGCCAGCAATGCCACAGTGCAGTGGGTTTGAGGGAGGGGGAAAACCACACACCTTACCCCCTTTTTCCAGGGTGGGGGAAAAGTTAGAGGATCTAGTGTTCTTTCCTTCAGATGCACACATTTTCCCCAACACACACAACTTGCTGTTAAAGGCTACTACTAAAGGTTGTTAAGAACAGAACCCATTGACAAAATTGGATATACAGTATTTAGCCAGAATAAATGTTAAAGGTGGGGTATGATATGGTGTTTTGAAAGGTTAAAGCCTTTCACCAAGAAAGAGAGATTAAAATGTGTCCCCTATTGCCAGTTGGGCCAGAGCAATCAGTAAATACACTGTTTGGAGGTAGTTTTGGTTCCCAATTATTGTCATAGTAGGTTTTCATAAATCAAAACTAAAAAGTACCAGCTTTGTACAGTGAAATCCTGTGCATATTTACTCAGGAGCAAATCCCACTAAATTGACTGGGTGCACTCATAAACATGCACAGGATTGCAGCCTTTAAGAATAGTTCCACACGTATCCCCTTCCTTTTGGAGGGGGTTCTAGAAACCCAAAGGAAAATATGCCACAGAAGTCTTTTTGAGAGCTAATGATTGCCACTGGGACCACATTCTAGTAATATATACCGTATATTACTAGCTGCAGAGGTAAGGATTTTTTTAATGTTGTGACTAGCCTAGTATGCAAATAAACACAGGGTTTGGGTATTTGGATTTACTTCAGGACTTGAATTAAACGACAGTTTATAGGTTTAGCCCACATCATTCAACTAAGTTCTAGTCAAAGTAGACCCATTGAAAGTTCATATATCTACTTTGATGATAGGTTGGTTAACTATAACAGTAACTCTTTTGACACAGCCAAAAAAACAAACCACCCCTCTCTAAGAAGGCATTATATAGAGAATGAACAAATAGCATACCTGTGTCTACATAAACACACATTTGAACCTTGTACTTATTATTAGTGGAGGTTTTTTGTTGCATTGCTCCAATAGGATGGAGGGCTAAATAAAGCCAGGGATGTGATGAGGCCAAAGGGTAGCACTTATGAAAATAATGAAGAGAGCTGTGTTGCAGGGGAAATCCTCCTGTATAATGTTAAAGGATCCCAAGAGTAATTTGTTTTAACATACTCATACTCTCCTCAGCAGGCAGACTCAGTTCTGTTTCATTATATTATTAGCAATAACAGAAGCAGCACTGGTGTGGTGCCAAGAGGCATTAAAGAGAATTCCAGGCCCATTGTAACTTGGATGGCACAGAAACATAATAAAATATAGTAGCTGTTCCAGTGACCTTACAATCTAATTAGGGCAAGATTGAAGAACGGTGATGATAAGCATTTGGGACTTCAGATACAAACAATTTCAAAATAATGTTTCCTGAGCTGGTTTTGAATATACCTCGAGTTAGAACTTAACAAATAGGTACTGTTACTTGCACTGGAGTTGGCATTGATATGCCAGTTTTGCCTTCTACAATGCAAAGATAATGCTTATTGTCATTCCTTTCAGGTAGCTGGGCTGGGGGTGGCCCTTGCAAAGGCCTTGGAGAGCTGCTGCCAGTCAGAGTAAACACTACTGAGCTAGATATGTTCTTTAACCAAGCATTTGGCTGATTGACATTCAAAGCCCTCTTACACGTGTAGTTGTGGAGGGGGGGGTTATTTGTTTGTTTTTGGTCTTATTTTTATTATGTATTTTGTGTTTTTGTATTGTAATTTCCAGTAGTCTCAGTAGAAGACAGTTTCATACATTTATATATTCAACAATTGACTGATATTAATAATGATGGATTCTAAAGGTATCTTGACACTATGGGATTCTAAAGGTATCTTTACACTATGGTAGATATAAACCAAACCATTTAAAATATTTAGACAAAACTAGCACCCTGAATTGTGTCTGAATATTTATGGAGGGGCTCAGTAGATTTTGGACCTGTTTATGTGCTGGTTTTCTAATGTATTCTAATGTATTTGCCTGTTCAGATGGAGGGTGCCATGGTCTGAGCTAGGTGAAAATTCTGGAAAGTAGATAAGGGCACATGACATAGAGCATGGTACAAGGAGTTTAGCTTCAAACATTATAAAGGCATGGATGGTGAACACTCCCAGGTAGAGATGAGAAATAATTTAACACATAAGAATGCATAAGGATAACATATAAGGGAAAAATTGCAAAGATGTGTATATTAGGGGAAATGGCATACACCATAGCTGCCAAGTCTCCCATATTCCCCGGGAAAACCCCGTTTTTCCAGCTGTTCCCATCTGAAACAACAGATTTTTTAGTTTTCCCCCGGTTTATTCTGGCGCAGTGGCCATTTTGGAACTGGACGGAGCATGCTCAGAAGCGACTTTTGATGTTGCTCTGCCCAGTTCCAAAATGGCTGCAGCGCGACTTCTGATGTGGTGGCCATTTTGGAACTGGGCACAGCAGCATCAAAAGTCACTTCTGAGCATGCTCCGCCCAGTTCCAAAAGGGCGGCAGCGCCACTTCCGGTCTGCTACTTCCGGTCCGGTCCCTTATTTTCCAGGCAGGAACTTGGCAGGTATGGCTTACACAAATGTGTGGATTGGGAGCAAGTTATACTAAAAAGCAAGTAAATTTTCATGAGAACTTAAGAAAACAGAAACTGATGTGGAAATGTAAACATAATGACTGGAAAAATGAGACGTTGAGACAAACCAAAACCGAGAGATTCCCTGTTCCCAGCCGTTGTCAACATCTGGGCTTGCAGGGCCAGCTGCAGATCTAGGAACATGCAAGTTGGCAAACCTGAGGCACCAGAAATTTTGCTTTCTCTTCAAGTCACAAGATTATATCTTCCTCTGATTTCAGTTCTTTCTGACTGACCTGCATTCTCATCACTGTTTCAGGATGTTGAGTTGGAGGAAGGAGCACAGAGCTGAGTGCCATCAGCATGACCCCAAACTTCCATACATTCTTGCCTAGCAGTTTTATATTTTTATTGGGGGGGGTGATGAAATTAAACTGCAAGATTTTTCACCAGGGTTCCAGGGAGACGGTTTGCAAAATAAACATGTATTTTAGGAATTAGATTTATCATGGAAAAGAGAGATGACTTGGCTGATAGTGCAGACAATTATTATTTACCTTTTCAAGTAATAGTTGTCCACATTGCCCTGGGGAGATTCAACCATTTTTCTTCTGTGGTTCTGTTTGCCATGCTTGACCTGGAGGAAGCACTTCTGAGGCTGAGCAAGTGTTCCTTACTTTCTTATGCTTTGGCCTCCCTGTTGAGCCTGTCAACAATATCACCAATTAGTGCCAATCCTCAAGTAAATAATAATATGAGTCCCTCTTAATTTTTAATTCTGCAACAGTTGCACTCATGGTATATAAATGTTTTATTAGGGAGCTCAGTAAGAGAGAGTTCATCCAAACCACTTTGATTTCTGATGTAGCTCTGCAAGATAAGAAGAAAGTGCCAGCAGGAAGCAATGCGATTGGAATGTGAAATTCTACATGTCTTTCACAGATATTGCTATAAGCTGTAGTCTCCATTCTATCGTGCTTCAAATTTTGCATTCTCTCTTTAAGATCCTTTGTTCTGCTCCCTCCTTCACCCACCCATGCCAGTTTTTAGTAGACTACAATGGTGCAGGAAGAATCTGTTACATAAGCCTATAGTTTTGCATTTGATGTTGCACCATTTAACAATTCATAAAACCAAAATTGTTGTTTAGTCGTGTCCGACTCTTCGTGACCCCATGGACCATAGCACGCCAGGCACTCCTGTCTTGCACTGCCTCCCGCAGTTTGGTCAAACTCATGTTCGTAGCTTCGAGAACACTGTCCAACCATCTTGTCCTCTGTCGTCCCCTTCTCCTAGTGACCTCAATCTTTCCCAACATCAGGGTCTTTTCCAAGGATTCTTCTCTTCTCATGAGGTGACCAAAGTATTGGAGCCTCAGCTTCACGATCTGTCCTTCCAGGGAGCACTCAGGGCTGATTTCCTTAAGAATGGATAGGTTTGATCTTCTTGCAGTCCATGGGACTCTCAAGAGTCTCCTCCAGCACCATAATTCAAAAGCATCAATTCTCCAGCGATCAGCCTTCTTTATGGTCCAGCTCTCACTTCCCCTTCATCGATCAATGCCTTGTCGTGGCGAAGGGGCTTGAATAACTCAGAGAAGCTATGAGCTATGCCATGCAGGGCCACCCAAGATGGACAGGTCATAGTGGAGAGTTTTGACTAAACGTGATCCACCTGGAGAAGGAACTGGCAAGCCACTCCAGTATCCCTGCCAAGAAAACTCCATGGACAAAGACAAAAACCAAAATAGCACACTGAAAATGTGAGTTGTGTGTATCTGAGCAGAGTTCAAAATGTGGCAAACTTGTTGTATGACTATTGACCCACATGCTCAACTAGCAAATAAAAAGCCCTCGGTCACTGTGCTATGTACTTGGAGGGGGGTTGAGGCTCCACAAGTGCTTCTTGAGGAAAAACGCTTGTGGAGCATCACCATCGCGGGGAGCAGTGAAGGAGGTGTTTCGCAAGAGGAGGATTGGCCACCATGCTGGAGGCTGCTGCCCTGAGGCAACTACCCCACCTTGCCTCATGAGTGCGCCGGCCCCAAGGAAACAATAAGCAAACTGCGTAATTTTGCAATTATGCAAAATTCTGCGTAATTTTGCACACCTCCTAACTTTGTAATGCTGTTCTCTAGCCAAGTAATGTGTACAAAATTTCACACACTGGTGTAAACTGCACATAAAAATGCATCTATTGGTGATAATAACATGCATAAATACATCATACTGAGGGAAACTGCTTTTCAAAAAATATGTATGTGTATTGTGTATATTGGTAGAAATTTGCACTATAAAATGTTGATGAATTTTCAAAAGAACTTTAAAAAAAACACAGAAAACCGATGTAGAAATGTTTAAAACGGAACTTAAAACTGGAAAAATGAGAAATTGAGAGAAAACTAAGTTGACATCTTTGCCCATCCCTAGTGGGTAGGCACTGGATGAGGCCCATTCAAAAGTAACTCCACCACCTGCCCAGCATGAAAACAACAATCCAAGTTCCCAGTGAGGAAGATGGTGAATGGCTGCTGAGTGGCCCTTCTTTGCCCCCGAGGCCATTTGCCAGTGTTTGACCTGGCCAACCACTAATACCAGACTTAGATGACCACATGGCTTTCCAGGAAAGTAATAGGGAAGTGTGCCTAAAACCCCTCTTCAAAACTTACTGTGCCAAACCGTTTGCGCCAATTACATGCTAACAATAAGATAACGACAGAGCAATATATTCTTTATTTTCACAGATATTCCATTTGATGCCTTTTCAAAGTATTAGACTACATTATTTCCTTCAGAGTTGCATATATTGATTGAGATCATAAATTTATTACTGCTCATTGTTGTGTACAGAAAATATATGTATTAAATCTTTGTATGAAAGACATTTAAATAGGCATGCTGTATTCAATCTCCTTAAATGAAGTTATGAAATCCCCCTGCAAAAGCAATTAAGGACGTAGATAGAATTCATTTATTGATAACAGCTATATTACTTTGATTCTTTCGACAGTTTCACCTTTCAAAATGAATGTCTTCAAGTTTTCAAAGTCAATCCATGGACGCCTTGTAAGTTACGTCTATCATTCCGGAGCGTTTAATATGGTTATTAGAATTGCTAGTGAATATAGTGAAAGGTTATAAATGTGTTAAATCATCCTAATACCACCCTGTTCGGTAAAGACTTCTAGAAATACTTTACAGACAAATTGTGCACTTTAAGTTATGCCTCTGCAGCAAGTTTTTGAATATGATATCCCCCCAAATGTCTGTAAGGCTGATTTTGCTAGGCTTTCTGTGGGCATGCACCTGCACAATTGACACTCACATGAATGTGTAATTTAGACACACGAGTGGTGAAAATGAGGGCAGGGAGACAAAGAAAACAATGCAGGGATCATCAATATTTTGGAGGCCTTTGGCCACATTTGTAATTTTGAGAAACTACCATGGGAACTACAATGGAAGAGGGAGGCTAGGAGTGTCCGCTTACACCCTTCTTTCCACACTTGCCTTCCAAGGTAGGCCAGTTACAATCACTGGCGGAGGAAGAGGAGTGCGGGGGGAGGGTACCACCCCTGGCAGCGCGATCCCAGTAGGGTGCCATCGCGGCTGCCCACCCGTGCTGGGCGGCACGCTCCTGCAGGCAGCGTGCCCACCCCCGGGATGTGCACCACGCCCCCGGGACGTGCACCAGCCCCGGCCCCGCCTGTTCTCCACCTCCCGGTGCAAGAGTATGAAGCTCTGCCACTGGTTACAATCCCAAAACTATTCGGTAATCACTGCTACCACCACCCCTTTCACCACTTACAGCCCCCAGGTGAGAGGGAATTCTGGGGTGCTCAAGGAAATAGTAAAAACTGAGAACGCAAGATATTCAGTTTCTTTGACCCTCCCTGGGATGCAAGAAACTTGTTTTTCTTTCCCAATATCTTCCTTGGTTTATGAGGAGAGGAGCAATAGCATACTGTTGGTTGCTGGCACCCAGAGCCGGCGGGCAATGGATTGGAGCGTGCCAGACTTTGCCGCTAACACCGCTGGAGGGACCCCACCAGAGCAAACTGGGGCCATGCTGAGCCAGCTGCCCCTCCATGCAGAGGGGAGCCCAGCTGGTCGACGCGGCCCTTGGTGGGTGGGGAGAAGTACTGGGGGCTCCTGGTTTGCACTCCCTCAAAAATTGTGTGCCTGGGGCCATGGCCCCCCTAGCATCCCCCACACTATGCTCCTGGAGAGGAGACCAAGCATCCACCTCCCTGCCTCTCCCAGAAATCAGAGCAGCCCACTTTTCTCTGTCAACCCCAATCCTGTACCTCCACAGCATGAACCATGTGGCTTAGGCTTGGTGGTGTGTGTGTGTCACACTAACCATCTGATTTGGAAACAATGCACACAGACACAACTGTCTAACTATATAATGCATATTAAGAATAAGGAAGACAAGGGGTGGAACAAAGGGACAAAGCAGAATACTGAAAAATAAAAGGAGCGTAGATGGTCAGTTGCAGGGTTTTCTGGTGATCAATGGGGGATTAAAAACTACATGTCCACAGTCAATTTTTAAGGATTTCCACCCATGTTAGGTTGAATGACAGCTGGCACTTTTTCAGCCAATCAGCAGTCATACTTGCCAGGTACCCATCATGGCACCTCCTGTGGGCAGGGGAAGATGGTTGCCGTTGGTGGAAATTCCCAACTGGATTTCTCAATATTCTAGTGAGACAGGATTTTCCTGTGCTTGTGTTTTTGGGGTACTTTGTGAGGATGTGCCTGGCTCACCCATCTAGTCCAACCCCCTGGTCAGTACAGGAAATCCAGAACAAAAGCTTCCCTTTCACTTGGAGCTCCATAAAGGGAGAGCCCACCCACTCCCAGGTAATGATTTCTTTGCCCAACTGCTCTTACCATTCAGCTTAATGTTCAGCTAAAATCTACTCTCTTGTAACTTAAGCCTCTTATATCTAGTTTTGCTCTTCCTCACAAAACAGTTATGAGAGGATTATTTTCAGCAGAGAAGCACTAGGGCTGTTTAACCCTGCCTCCAATCATCATTTATCCTTGTAACTCCCTCTCAAGATGCTTTTTTTGCCATTCATCCACACCATACATAGGTTTCCCAAAGTTTCCCGGGAACTGTAGTTTACAATTCTCAGCACCCTTTAACAAGCTATAGAGTTCCCAGGACTCTTCGAGAAAAGCCATGCGCTTTAAGTGTACAGTGTGGATGTGATGTAAGTTACTGAAGTATTCATCCTAGAGTCTTATTGCATACATTTGCACGTAATGTATATTTTAGCCTTCACACAAGAGTATAGAGTTCCCTTGTTCACTCACAACTTCCTAATGACATCAGTCAGTTCACTCTAGCGTATACCAGCGTATATCCAGACCTGGTGCGTATCCTCACAACAAATATGCAACAAGGTAAGAATTTGACCTTGGTCATTGAGGTAGATGGCACTACAGAAATACACCTGGACTACCTTTGGTGGCAGGACAAAGCATGCCATTCCTCCCTCTCTTGATCTTTCTCATGTGCCCTTTCCTATGCTCATGCACAAACCCATCCAAGAATGGTTCCCCCGAGTCACAAGCTACTTCCTCATATCTCATGGAAATAGTACAGGCTGTTTGTGTACCTTGTTGCCTCTGTTAGCTTTTGGGATGCAAAGGCACACTGCCAAAGCCAAGGAGGGCCAAAGAAGTGGGGTTTTTTTCATAATTAACTTTTCCTGTTGTCATTTCTGCAGAGATGTTTACAACAGACTATGGGAAAATCTTATCTGCACGGAAGGGCTCAAGCAGCCCTTGAGGCCAGATGTTGCCAAAAGCTAGAAGGGAATTTGACTCAACAAAAACAACATATATTGCATAACCTCAAATCACCATTTCAGCAGAAGAGTCTTCAAGAATCTTTTTTTTTTAATACGTCAGTGCAGTGTGATAGTTTTAAAACGATTACTGTTGTGTTTAGCAAACTTTTCTCCATTAAGCATAAGTGGAGTTTCAGCTGCTGGGTTACATCATCCTGAAATTTCTATAGCAACGCCTCTTTTTTTAAGCTGTGAAATTAATGACAACAACAAGAAAACCTGAGTTGGTATTGCCATCTTAGAATGTGAAGGAATGTACATTATCCATCCTTTAAAAGAAACAAAACCCCTGTGCTGACTGCCAAGAATGAAAGTATAATTGCCCCACAGCATTGTGATCAGCTTGTGATCAAAGAGCTAGCTTGATGCAAGATTTCTTCGGAACTGTTTTGTGTTTATAATAAATAGAGCTTATTTCAAGCTGGAGGATGAATAAACATTTTTCTGCAAAATGACCTCTTCAAATTGTGCGTATGCCCTTATCCCAGCCTGTCTGCATGATATGAAAAGGAATTAAAACAAATGGCTTCTAGCCATTGGCAGTGGAGTTCATTCACCTGAAAATCCAGAAAGCATTTATCGCTTTAAAGGTCACAATAAGAATGCCCTCAACTAAATTTAGTTTATTCAGAACCTTAAACATGCAGCCAACCAGTTATTCCTGTGATAGCCTACCATTATTTCTTCCTGGAAACCTAACCAGGAAGATATTTTCATTTATAAGAATTCCACCACTTTCCCTCTGCACTTGTGACACATCCTTGCAATTACTCTCTTTGTAGTAACTCTGGACATTCCCTAATCCCCACCTGCTACCTAAGTTACTTCACTGTTCCTTCATATGTTTACCAGGTTCCTCAATTCAAATATGAATGCAAATATGTAAAGTTACGTATGCAGCCCTGATATTTAGCAAGCAGGATTAGGGTTTCGGGCAGCTGGTTAGTTAAATATTGTCAGCTGACTATGCTATTCATGAACGTGGTAAAATATACCAAGCACTCAAGAATGTTCTCACATAGGTATATGCTTCCATTTTAATTGCATAATAAGCCCTGCTCACAAGTGACTTCCCCCATGGTTCATTCAGAGAATATGTAGATGGGAAAGGGGGAGCTACATTCACCAGCCCTACCACCAACTCCCTTTTCAGCTCCACCCCAACCTTCATGTATTGAGGAGGCTGCTGAAATCAGAGGCTTGTAAATGTCCTGACTGTATTACCATAGTGGACTTCATGTTTCCCATACAAAGGATCCAAGATTCAAGCACAGCTGAGAAGGCCTGGGGCCTAGGGCTGAGCCTCACCAGACAGCACATTGCCAGAGGAAATCCTCCTCCCAGACATAAAGGTGGAGAGTGGAATGTGCTCAGGCTTGTGGAAATTCATCCACACACCACTAAACCATGGTTTAATGTTACTTATTAATCCAGCTACTGAGATTATTGATCCTTCTTTCTCAGTGGCCTTTTATGCTAAACAGGATCTTGAGCCCTTGTTCCCATCTTAATACCTAAAATTCTTTAATGAGCAATATTGGAGGCTGAGTTATTACCTTCAATGCTTCCTCAGTTCACATTTTAGGGCTGAAACAAGACCCAGAACTGAATCTTGGTAAGCCCTGGTTTTGGTTACCTCAAGTGAACCAAGATCTTGGAATGTTTTTAGTGGACTTAAAATACCACCCAAAAGTCACACCTATCTAAATGTTGATATAAATATATTCAAAGCATGTATTTGCTACATTAGTAATTGATATTTATTTCAATGAGAGCAATATCATCGACAGCATCATCTCCAGCACTTCACTTGTTAACACTATATCTTCATTTAGCTGATTTGGGGGACACAGTCCATAGTTTTATATCTGCCATTAGAAAGTACTGGTGGGAAAAGGGAAACAATGAAGGTAGAATTCTGAAACAAACTATACTGAAGTAGACCATTTACTTCAATTGGACTCTTCAGAATAACTGGAGCAAGTATTGCAGCCAACACATTGTTTTGAAAGAAAAGCTGGAATAGCATTCCATTTTTAGTTCAGTTAATGTTACCTGCATTATGAAGACAATTTCAGTCAGATTCAATGGCCTCATTTTGATATAGTGTGAAATGTACTTCAGATTAGAAATAGTGGTTGCTGTAGGTTACAAGATATTACTTTTTTAAAAAATGGCTCTGCCTTTTTTTATAGAGCTTACACAATTCTGGCAATGCGCTGTCTTCCAAAGTAGCTGTAATCTCACATTAGAACTGCAGACGAGAAAGAGAGTGGTTCTGCTACAAACTGAGAATCTTTTGGCATTAATTCAATTTTAGATCCATGCACTGTGCAGGGATCAAACTGTAAAAAGAAAAGCCTATAACCACAGTCACCTTAGGGGCTGTGCTCAGCTGCCAAATACTTCTCTTTAATGAGATGCAAGAGTAACCAAAACTGATTTCTATTTATGGTATTTATATATTGCCCAAATAGCAATATCCTTTGGGCAGTTCAGAAATTCATTTACCTGTAATGAGATGGATATTCAATTCATATGACTTTTTATTCTTGTTCTACAGCATGATCCTGTTCTATGCCAGGATTCTCAAATGTGAAGCAAATCTCTCTAGAAGACATAAGCTATTGGCAGGGGATGTGCAAATTTTTGCTGAATTCTTCAAGCGCCTGTTTGTGGATATCCACATTTTTGCAGAAGGTGTGACCACACATTTGTTGAATTGATAGAGATATGTGCCACTGACACCACCTCAAATTTTAATGGACTTTCTGGTTCGGTCCAGAAATGCATGCATGAGTTTGTCAATCAGCTTGCTGCTGAGGCTAGGGACCAGAATGGTTCCTTTTTTGTTTAACAGCTCCATGCTAGACAAAAAAATCCTTTTTAGAATAGTGATGTGATATTAGTGGAAGTCTCAACTGATAGATTCCTGTCTCAATGTCGTAAAGTCTTGTTTTAGAAGGAGAAATATTTATCTGACTGATTTGACACGTACCTGGCTCAACTTCTAAAAAGTCATCAGATCCTTAGAGCTCTTCTTATTTCCGCCCGTCGTGGCTTTAGGTAAGGAGAGGACAATTAGCTATGGACTCTGCTGTCCTAAGCTGCTCTTGACACTCAGAATTGAAGCAGTCAGTACAGGCACCATCTGCACTGGTTTTCTTTTTCACAAGTTGCAACTGCAGCTGAAATAACTCAGCTACCACAAATATCAATACAAATACAAAAATTGGTAGGAGATATGAAGTTGTCCTGGGCAATGAGCTGGAGGCTAGGAACATAGGGATTTGAAAACAGGGCTTACCTAGGAGATCCTGAACATAGAGCCTTCCAAATCAATCCCCACAGTTTCACTATGGTGCTGCCTATAATAGCTGGACTACAGAATGTTTCTGAGAGGTGTGTTTGGGCCCTGGTATGACTTTTATGTTGTATTTTGGACCCTGATCAATATGGGAAGCAAACACCTCAGAAAGTGGCATATATTCTAACATGGTACATTGGATGGTAGATCAATACTAGTTCTGCCAAAAACATGGAATGAATATATGCACAGTGAATGTTTTAAAGTCTAAATAAATGAACCTCTTCCTTTCATCTACCTGTGTTAACTTTACCAGGGTGGTGGTAACCTAAGACCAACTGAAGAATTTCCTACGGTATCCAGTTCAGTTTTTACAAACTATCTTGAACATTCTTTATTTTTCTATTGGCACCAGGTTGCTGTTCAGTGCATGGACCTTACCCACTTGTTGAATAGTTCATTTATTCAGACTTTAAAACGTTCACTGTGCATATATTCATTCCATGTTTTTGGCAGAACTACTATTTATCTGCACATGGCATTGTAACATGTTTTTGTTTGTTTGAATGGTCTTTAGTCTATCTTTAGTCCAGTTATTATCCCAGTAAATTCCCTTTTATATTTTTTTAGCCAGTTTGTGGTGGTGTGTTTTGGTTTATTGCTATATTATTGTCATCACCACTTTGATACTTTGTATACATTGATTGCATTGGATGGTAGAGTCATTAACAGACAGCTAAAACTGGTAACAGGTTTCAAGTTCAGATATGTGCAATTAATTGAGTATTAACATGTTTAATTTACTGTTCATGGCATCTATACCTAAATGAAAACTTGGAGGAGATACATTCCGTATCCTAGGATTCCCCTGCGACTCCCTTGGTTTCTACTGATTTACATTGTATCACACAATATCACACAACAGCTGCAAGAATCGTGTTTCTGGTAATGTGACTGCGGATTGTTATCCCCCCCCCCCCCATGCAAGCTGCAGTATTTCCTCATCAAGAGAAACAATCATTCTTCTATACTCCTTAGCAATTTTCTTCTTTTCAGTTTTCTTAAAGTTAGCACTGGAATTCATGTTTACAGTGTGCATGTATGTCTATAATCAATCATGCCATGATGGCACTGTGTCTTCGGCCTAACCCAAAATACATAGTCAAGTTTCATATCTTAACTTCTGTACCACACAGCTGCCACTGGTAATGCCCTAACCTGTTATTTTAAGTAAAGCAGACACAAACAGTATAACACTGAATTATGTCAGATATCGTGCAGACTGCCTGTTTCCTATGGAAAGTATGATCTTTCCTGTTTTAGGCCTGGCTGGCTACTGTGGCCATGCAATAGAAAGTTCAACTAATGAGTTCACCTCCTACACTGCAAATTGTGTGGCTTGGGGACAATTAAATGCAAACTTTGGGCCTGCTTTTCCATTAGACTCTAATGGAAGGCCACATTCAAGCAGTTCAATCCTGCTTTCCGACGTTAGGTGTGGGAAGGTAGGTGTGGTTTGGGGGAAATAACCCAAATGGGCCAAATGGCCAAGTTTGCCACCCCTGCATTAGAGCAGTACTCAGACTAGCCACAGTCTAGTGCCAGCACCAGTGGTGGTATCCCTATGTAATAGATGGGTATAGTCTTTGTACACAGTGGATATCCTTGCCATGCAGGCTAGTTGTACCTCTCCTCTAGCTGAGATACACGGATGATATCAGGGGAGTTCATGTGTTGAAAGATGTGGAAGGGGTCACAGGGACATACAGGCAAGTCCCACCACCACCCTCTCTCCATGTCCATGAATTCACACACGGTGAGAATATTTGTATACCAATGTATGTGCGAAGAGCTTTTTTGCATGAAGATGGAGCCTGAGTGTGCCGTGCTCACTCCTCATGTTGATAAACTCTATGCGTGTACATAGGTATTCGAGCTCATTCTGAAAGGACAACAGGAGAGCATAGTGGTGGCCCTGGCGGCAGCCAAAGGGCTTGCTCATGTTCCTCCATAGTCCCCTCTACACCTTCTCTTCATATTTGGAGGTGATCATAATCATCCAGATTCATGGACAGGAGCAGACAGAAACATGGAGCTTTGGGAGAACCTTTCACTCACCTGCTGACCTTACAAGTAGCCATTCTGGAACAAAGAAATGCCAAAGGGAAATTCAAGTGTGAGCAATTTATGAGAAAATTCAGATTATGAGTTTTTATCCCACTATATATACAAATATATACCAATTTTATGGCAGGATTTTAGTGTTCTCGGCACCACCACCTTGTTAATGGTCACCATGGGCTCACCCACACTTTTGCTTGACCTGTATTTTGATTGTAGTGTGTACCAATGAATTCCCCAGGTTCGAGAGCTTTTCTTGTTCCAGGGCTATGCCTTGCAAAAACCTGATCTAACTTGCTGAATTGGATCTTATCAGGTACATGGAAAATCCAAAGAGAGATTTTATTTAGCTGAGCTTCAATTCAGCAAGTAATATCAGATTTTCACGAGGCACAAGCCATGGAACAAGAAGAAAAGCTCTTGGACCTAGGGGAAATAATAGCTGCTCACTGCTTTCCTGGTGGGTGACGGTTGTGGCCCCCAGCTCTTGGCCTCCTTACCCATTGGCCTTACCCACGTTTGCCAGCAGTTGGAAAGGAATATCCCTCAGCTGGCAGGATCTTTGGGGCAGTCTTCCCGCCCCAAAATGTATTTTCAAATAGGCCAATCAGCGGTCCCTCCTGGAGGGCAGTATCTCAGTGGCTGGCTGGCCATTGGCTGCTGCCTTGTCCGGCTGGGCAGTAAGGGAATAATCGGTACACAATACAATCAAAATACTGGTCAAGCAAAAGTGTGGATGAGCCCTAAAGCTATTTTACTGTTACATAATTGCAACCATTCTTTCCTCCATTTCCCTCTGACTTCCCTCCTCTCACTTTCCCCTCCCTCCAAATATATTATTAAAATAATTTATATGACACCTATCATTTCAAGAAGCAATACCAAGATCATCCTCAAATAACAAGTATGCAACCAAAGTATAAAATATAGCTGGCTATAATTAATATAAAGAGTGAAATACAATTACGGTATATCTAAACATTAGAACAGCCATAATTAAAATGTGTAATAAACTAGCCAAATAAAACAGCATAGCAGTTATAAAATAGTGCAATTGCAAGAAATATCTATGTGTGATGGATATATAAAATTCAGTACGACATTTCATGCTTGTGATGAAAGTGAACCCTAGGCCAAATTTGATGCCATAATAAATTTGTTAGTCCTTAAAATGCCACAAGATTATTCATTGTTAAAATAATACTGATCTCACACAATGTCAATCCAAATTCCTTGACCAATCAACAGTATAAATGTAATCTTATTTTGTTAATCTCTCCATTTCCTACAGAGTTGTTAAAAGCAAACACTTCTGCTTCAGACTACTGCTTTGGGAAGTAGGAACAGCCCAGATGTGCTGCAAGTTATGTCTCTGCAGGCTGAAGAAGAAAAGAATGCTGCAGTTAGCATTCAGAAAGTTATCTCTCCAGCAGCAACAACTTTCTGTGTGAACACTTGCATTCTATACAAACTGGTAGCTTGAAAGAACACCCCCAGCCATCACACACCAGGAAAAGTTCCTGCTCACCACTAATGAGTTGATTCTCTTCCAATCATGTCTTTGAGGCTTTCAGCAGATGTCACCTCATGAATACATTGACTGCATCAGGGGTTTGCAAGCACAACTTCTGCACATGAAGTTTGCTTCCAGAAAATCTAACAGTATACATACCAAGGTGGTGTGTGAATAGTCATGTTTTCCCCATAGAGTTGTTGTAAGTGAGTGAAGCACATTCATGAATAGCTGTCATCGCAACATAATCTGCTCGAAAAAAAGATGCATTGTATAGAGAAAATATTTCTCTATAACATTTTGTTGGGTTGTATACAGTTAAGTTCTATACAGTATAGGTCCATTAATTTCAGTGAGCAATTTCCAGCTGCTTAGCTCCACCTGCTTGCCTCAGAGGAAATTCAGTGGGTTCTGCTGCCTAATATGTTCGGGTTTTGCTAAATTAGTAGCATGAGAAACCATCAGATTGCTTCTTCACACAATCAACTCTAGGACAAGCAATTAACACTGGGCAGAAAGCCAAGGTCTACTTCTGCCATAGTAACTGCGCTCTCATTGGTTGAGTTCAGCACTGAGACCTGTTATCAGAGAAAGCTAGCACAGTACGTGTGGGCGGTGAGTGTGGTCAGTGTAGGAGGAGAGGTGCTGTATCGGTTGAGAGAGAGACAGAGAGGAAAGGATTTATTTTACTTTGTTTTTGAGTTCTAAAGTTGTACATAGAAACTCTTGATTTTCTTTTATTTTAATAAATCCTGTATATAGTTTACTCTGCGTCCAGACGTCTAGTCATTTAAGTTACCGCCAGAAGCTTCCGGAAAAACCTGCGCAAACTCTGCTGTGTTCAGGCTGAAGTTACACCTGACACTTAAAAACACTAAGATAATAGGCAGAGGTCAAAGCTCAGCACCAGAGAAGACCAAGGGGGAGGGCTCAACCTGCCAAATGAATCATCCTGGCACGATGATATTTCTGTTACAAGCCTGAATGTAATTTTTAGGCTGAAAATCCCTTGTAATCTGCTTTGAGAACCTGTCAGAGCCATATAGCATAAACATCCTAAATAAGTAAATAATCAAACTTATAAGTTTGCAGTATCTGGTGTCTGATTTTCTTATGATGTAGATTGCAACATATACATCTAGATGTGAACAATAGTATATTATGAATGATACACTGAGAGATTGAGAAGGGTCGAAATAGCCAGCATTGGAGGAGGAGCGGAGCTTAGTTTGAACCCTAAACTCCCAGATTCGACTCCTAACTACTATGACCATGTAATGTTATACAGTGGACCTTCTGGATACAAACTTAATTCGTTCTGGGAGTCCATACGTACCCCGAAAAGTCCGCATCTAGAGGCCCCGCTTCTGCGCATGTGCACGGCACGATAGAGCACTTCTGTGCATGCGCACGCTGAGAAACCCAGAAGTATACACTTCCGGGTTTGCCGCGTTCGCAACCCGAAAGTTACATTACCCGAAGGTAACGTAACCCAAGGGTCCACTGTACTAGCAAAAGAACTGGGGTACATTAAAACACCCACATGGAGATAAATGCAATTACAAAACACACACCCCACCCACACACTGCCTTCCACTCTTCCATAGACATGTTTGTTTGTTTACTACTGTATTTTTATCCTGCCTTTCAGACAATAATTGCTTCTTAAAGTGGCCCCACATCAGTTAAAACATTAAGGCACCCCGCCATCAGGCTTACAAACTAAAAATACAAGACACACAAAGAAAGTGGAGGGGAATATGTGCAGGAGGGAGATTCGTTATTCAGTACAATACAAAACGGTAAGCTGTGAGTGGGCCTTGCTGGTGTTCTTGTTCAAATAACAGTTGGTGGCTCTTGTTTATTTGCCTGATGCATGGGGGCCAGGGATTTCGCACAACCCACTTGATTCTGCAGTTGCAGAGCAACAGGCAGTTGCAGTTGAGTGTTCTTCAGACAGTTGCTGTTTTTCCTGCTTATGGATGGGGCCAAGTTGGTTATCTCCTTATTCTGATGTTTCTCCTGGAGGCAGAGACAACAACCGCCCTGACTCCAAAATTCTAGGGTTGTTGATCAATTAAAATGTTTTACATTGATCAACCACCTTTACACTGACAAATCTGTGTTATGTGACACCCCCACCTCCGAGCTAAATTCTTTTAGTGGCCTGAATTGTTTCTGGTTTATTGCTTTATATTTCATTATGCTGTTTTCATTTTCATTCTTTTAATAATGTATGGATTTTCCCCCTGAAATCTATGTGTGGATGAAGATTAGGTTTGGATTAAAAACAACAGCAATACCCAGTGTTGTCTAATTAAATACTTGGTTTTGATATTCAAAATACAGTTGATATTTTGAGAAGATTTAATGAACAACGTTCCCCCTTAACCATTAATCCTCAGCATTGATCATTTTGAAATGTTGCCATGAGTCAAGATAAGTATATAGATTGTTCATTGCAATACTATCAGCATGGAATATGCTTTAATGCCAACTATCTAACTCATACTGTACCAATTTAGGTGGCCTCCCTCTTACCCAACTGCCACCCCAAGGCTACTGAAAAACCATCTTCTCCTGGGAGAGAGGACAGAAGAGTCTGGAGAGTTGATAGTCATCCATCTCTTAGCATTCTAAATGAAGTGTCCTCTCCCTTCCCCAGTGGCCACCAGAGAGGCATTCACAGAGAACTATCATGCCCTGAAGGGAAGAACACATCAGCATGGAGAGCTGTCAGCCATCCAGACAGTGGCCTCTCCCTCCATCAAAGCTACATAAGGATGCAGCTTTTACCTTGGTACAATAGGCTACATTCTAGTCATGAGATTTCTACACACACACACACACACACACACACACACACACACACACACATGCCTCTCCATCTTGGCAAGAAAAAGGCATGATCATAGTTCAAGAACGCATTCCAGCCAGACAAAAGCTCTTGAGGACGACATGGAGTATGACCAAGGGAGTGTGGGGCCTTGGAAGGGGAGTGTTGCCTAGAGAGTGTCTTGACCAGATAGAAAGGCTTGGAGGCCACCCCTGAGATATAATTTTGATGCTTATTGTTTTAATATTTTTTATGTAAACTGCTTTGTGAGGTTCATGTGAAAAGTGGTATATGGATATCTAAAATAAATAAAAATTAATAAAAGAAAAGCCAATTAAAAATATAGAATTTTAATTTGTGATTAATGAATTAGTTTATTGACATTTCTAGCTCTACTTGTGATGAATGTCTTGACATTAAAAATGATAAGATACTAAACTTGATATATTAATCTGTGGTTAATGAATTAGTTTATTGACATTTCTAACTCTACTTGTATTACTTTTTTCTCCTGCTCTCAAATGAGATTTTAACTGCAGACTCATAAACTTCGCACAGGGGTTTATGGCAAGTATTATCCCACCACTCCTCTTACAATTAACATCCTGGTGTGCTTCCATCTTCCGATGATAAGTTAGAACAGCTATCATTGAAATGATAAGCTTTTATATGTATTTACCCGGTTTCAAACATTGCCAACTGCATACCTGACCAGTAGATTTACAAAAATCCCAGCAGAACACCGTTTATGCCCTTGCTTCATGAAAATTAAAGAGGATCTTTTACATTACCTCCTCTATTGCCCCATTTACTCGGGCTTTAGAGACGCGATGCTGCAAACTATACCCAACTCTATAATCAATCCTGAAGATAGAGTAAAATTTTTGTTAGTTGATGCTAACCCACAAATTACCCATGTGGTAGCGGTCTTTGTGATGAAGGCCATGAAAGCCAGGGAAAGATTTATGGATGATAAAGTAAAGACCCCTTCATCGTCTGTTTAACTAGTTGCTTGTTTTCCTTCTCTTTCTGTTTTGTGGGATGAAGGTTTTGTTGGGATAGTATGTAATGAATTTTAACATTTTTAATTATTGTTGTGTTGATATTTGTGTACAGGCATGGTCCTCACAATAAACGGTGTTGTTGTTGTATATGTATCTGTAATAAGTTTGATTTTATTTTTGGCCTTAGCTACCAGAAAGATACCAACCTTCAGTTTTCACTGCACAAGTCTTCAAGCAACTGCTGTCTGAAACATTTGAGGCTTAGATAATTAAAACATGAGAGTTCCCTACAAATACATTTCTGTAGACTTAGGAAATGATTAATCATAGCCCAGTAAAAGAAGTGAATCATATCACATAAAGAAGAGACAATAACAGATTTCCCATCCCATTCATATAATGGAAGTGGACACAGTACAGTACCTTCTTTCTCTCTTATGCACATGACACAGTACAGATCATAATAGTTAACAATTCTACTATGTATCCAGTCTCATCACACACCTCCCTCAGCTGCATCTTGTCTTTGATGTACAAGCACAATTGATCTTGAGTTTCTTTTAGCTCTGTTTTAAGATTATTCTCTCATGTCTCAGTTTAATTATTTGTTGCTCTGTACATTTTCCCTTTGAACAAGTGACTCTGCTTATCTTGAATTTTGTGTGGCTCTTCTCAGGCTCCTTTATCTGATCTTTAGATACTTCTTCCCTCTTCTGGTTTCCTTCTTTTCTTCCCCAACCCATCTCCGCTCCCTGCCTCACAAAGCAATAATACATTTCTGCAACCCAACTAGTAAAATGAATTGTGACTATGACTGATCATATTACAAAAGCACTGTGTGTCATTGCATGTGTATATTCAGTTCTTAGGATTTTCCTACAGAAATTCCCATAGCTCATCATTGCCAGATTCATATTAACAAAAACTGTGATAGCTCAGCCAGTAGAACACAATATGGGACAGCCGCATGTTCCTGCTTGCAGGGCGTTGGACTAGATCAGGCATCCCCAAACTGCGGCCCTCCAGATGTTTTGGCCTACAACTCCCATGATCCCTAGCTAACAGGACCAGTGTTTGGGGAAGATGGGGATTGTAGTCCAAAACATCTGGAGGGCCAAAGTTTGGGGTGCCTGGACTAAATGATCCTCAGGATCCCTTTCAACTCTATGATTCTATTATTGTCTATGCCTTCTCCTCTGGAGCTCAGAGTGTTTCCTCAGTCAGCTGTTTTTGTTCCTGAGGTGAGGTGGTTTGTGTGTTTTATGGTGTAGTAGCCAGGAGCTGAATGGCAGGATTGGAATTTCACTGCTTACTAGGCAAGGTAACAAATAGTTAAATGCCCAGGTAACCTTGGTCACTGGGTTGAATAAACTACAGTATTGTAAACAAATGAATAGCCTCTTTCTGTGCCCATTCATACAACAGCTGATTTCAGTTATTCCTGGTCTTAAATGTAAGGCAAGCAACTGGCATTCTTTCCTTTCTGCAGCACTTAAATACCATATTTTCTGTTGCAATCCTTAAAAGGAGAGGGAAAAAAGACTTAAGGAAGCATGGGTAGGGAATTTCCTCATATAATTCCCACTCACGTTAGCAGAACTTAGCAGTTGAAGATGCTAAAGATAAAAGCACTAAAGACAGAGATGTTAGATTGCAAAATCGCATTACTTGAGATGTGACATGATTTTACCATGTTTCGTTATCCAAAAGCCACAATCTAAGTGATGCTCAAAGCAACCCCCTGCCACTTTTGCTTAGGAGAACAGCGCAAGACATGATGCAAATGACTCCTAAATCACTAGAACTGAATTAGATTCTCAAAGCAGCATATCAGTGCTAGTTGTGAAGGAGAGTCCATCAGCAAAGAAAACAGATTCTCTTCAGCATCGCACACAGGGCCATGGTAATAATAATAATAAAAACCAAGCATAACTTCTGAAATCAGCAGGTAGGAAAACAGATCGAGCTATGGAGAAAAGAGCTCTTTGAAAGTGCCATGAAAAATCACCTGTCTTCTAAAATTACAGCAAAACAGCAGGCTCCTGAATATGAGGCAGGTTTTTTTTAATGCAGATTTGGGATTTACTTTTTCTACACCTGCTGTCAATAAGCATTAGAGCGTAAACATCAGCAAACATTGATTAAGCGAATTGCCTGAATGAGACATCAGGGAGAAAGGGGGGGGGGAGTCCAATAGCTCCTGTATGTTAAAGACAAAATACATGTGACAACTAAAGGGAGTTTTTTTTTAAAAAAAACAACACGTTGTCAATGCACATCTATGCCAACCAATCTTTTTCTGATCACTATATTGTCCTTCAGATGAAATGTAAAACCCAGCACCCACATAATCTAACCCAAGTGAAAAATCCCCGAAGGCCAGGTTGTTTTCTTCCTGTACAACTCAGATCTCTAGATCCTGTTTTAGTGTGGATCATGCACAGTTGCAAAGGAGGAAGATGTGTGGGTGCAGATTATAATGGCAAGACAGGCATATGGATAGAGACAACCAGTGTTCAAAATGCAACGTAGAAACTACACTATAACCCTTTGCTATAGTTCTTCTTTCACAACTGAAATGGTGTGGATGGGCAGGACTGGCTCCCCCACCACCTCAATGTTGAGGGGAAATATTTGAAGGGAAATCTGTTGTGTGAATGGAAGCTCTTCTGTGACTTGGAACCCTCGTGACACAGAGAGCCTCTTAGTTAAGGAACGCTTCCTTTCAGAGACAACACTTGGACTGTAAAAGGCCCCACACTATCCACAAAAGCTCTTCTGGATGGTACAAATGAGGATGCAATGGAGGTAGCAAAGTATGCCTTCATTGCTGCATTCACTGCCACTAGGAAGGCTTGATGATGAGCCCTCACTAGTGTTCAGTTGTATTTGACTGGAGTGTTCAATTGTATTTCTCCAACAGAGCTATTAACAGTGGGCAGGGTCATGGGCATACCCAGCGAGGGGCAGGGGGGCAGCTGCCCCCCGAAGCAAAAAAAAATCAAATGGTTATAAAATTAGGTAGGGCGATGGTGAATAATCAGTTGTTTATCACACTGAAATGGTGTAAAAAACGAGAAGTATCTAGAGCCACCTAGCGACTGGTAGAGGAATCTATGTCAGCCAGCCATTGGGATTCAAGGGAGGGAGAGGTCTCTAGCGGGCTCTAGCAGAGAGAAGAGGGAATCTTCTAGAGGGGTCTAGTGAGTTCCGCGTCACTAAACTGAGCCGCCCGCCGCTAAACAGCCGCCTGCTATTAGTTTACATTCTTATTTACATTTAGAAGACATCAAGGCTGCCTAAATGGATATAAGAAACTGGTTCCAAAAAGGTAAGTTAAGTAATTTCTGTAGAAAATTAAATTTTAAAGGGTAAAGACCTGGCTCAGAAGTGCAATGGGAGAGGACAGACTAACTGGGTTGTGTTTGATGAGCGTCCATCGGAAATTCTTCAAGGAAAATTCTTCAAGGAAAATCAGGACTGGATTGAAATGAAAGTTTTGAACAAGTTTTCTTCAAACCCAAGAAAAATGATATTAGTATAAGACATGTAACTAGAATAAAAATTATTTCAAGCAAATAATTGCAATAACTACCATAATAAAGCACTGCTATAATTATATATATATCTCCTGCCAACCTAGCAGTTCGAAAGCACGTCAAAATGCAAGTAGATAAATAGGAACCGCTACAGCGGGAAGGTAAACGGCGTTTCCATGTGCTGCTCTGGTTTGCCAGAAGCGGCTTTGTCATGCTGGCCACATGACCTGGAAGCTATACGCCGGCTCCCTCGGCCAATAATGCGAGATGAGCGCGCAACCCCAGAGTCGGTCACGACTGGACCTAATGGTCAGGGGTCCCTTTACCTTTTATAATTATATATAATTTTCTTAAAATTTTGGTTTCATTCACCTTTTCTGTGCTGAAATGTCACAACCTGAATGACCATGGCTCCCCCCCCCCCCAGTTTTGATCCTGGGTACGCCCCTGGGCAGGGTGTGTGTTTTATTTTGATCAGGATAGTGTGAGCAATGCTGTTACCTGACTTCTCAACACTGTTGCGTCACTGCCAGTTACTGAGAGAGGGGGAGCCAAAGCAGCAGCATGGTGTGGATGCAGTGGCAGATCCAACCCACCTACAGCCCAAGGCAAGCCAATGCATGTTCATATTAAACAAGCCTTGTGGGATGCCGTGAAACTTCTTCCCAACAATATGCATATTGGAGTCTTTAGAATTCCCCATTGTTGCTGTTCTGCTGGTCCCACTCCTGCGCCTTGGCCAGCAGCCTGACATGCAGAAATTAAACAGGTGAAGCTCTTCATGGTACTGCTACTTATAATTTAGGAATAAAATATGTGACTACTCAACACAATCCAGTGGGGAGGTGTAATGTAGATTACCCTCTCCACAAATACAAAGGTTTACAGTGCACATGGAACATTCCTGCTTCTAATTTCCCAAGCTAGATCTAGGTGTCTGCTATACTTGTAAGGTGTTTTCTTCACTGCCTCCCTGGGGCATTCCTCCTGGCTGAGGAGTGCAGGCACTCCCTTGCTTCTCTTGCTGACCATCTGTTTAGTGGAGGAAGCAGAGAGTGATCTATGTGAGCATTGCTGTGTTTGGAGATCTCTGGAGCAAGTTGTCTTTGCAAAATGAATTGTGAACATGCTGGGGCTAGGATGTAGCAGCTCATTTTCTTTGAATGTGCTTTCTTATGCTTCCTTACATTTAAACAATAGACGTAACCTTCTCTTCAAAAGGCAGGTAGGATTCTGATTGCATATGCTCCCGTGAAAATATTGGGATTCAATGCAACTGTCAGATAAAGATCCTGTTTATCTACCCGCATGGCTTGTGTGTTTCACCAAAAAAATAGGCCAGCTTTTCCACCTAGGACAAAAACATTGATTGTTACAGTGAAACATTTCTGATTACAGATAACAGATGAGACTTAATTAGTGTGGGCAGCTGGATCTACCACTGAGATAACATGATTGGAGAAACCCTGCAATGTTCATTTAGGAAAAGCCATTAACTCCTCCTTCATCGGGCTGAAACAGCAGAATGAGATTCAAAAGGCATTTGTTACCTTTGCACTGCTGCGACTGCATCAGCAATTACACACGGTTAACACTTCAAGTTAGGGACTCATGACCCTAGTGCAATATATAATTTTATATGAATGATGGTTCTTGAACAATGCCTTATTGCAGCTGCAAAAGCATTCGCTGCAGGGATTACAGCAGAACTCAAGAAGAAACATAGGAATATAGACAAAGATGTGAAATATGATGGCTGAGATCTAAAATGTTACTTTTAAGCACACCCAAGGGCTTGGATGCACCCTGTGGTATTTTTGCCCTTTTCCCCAGCAGACTCCAGCCTCAAAAGCAGTATGCCGTCCAATATGAGGAGGGATGCTGTTCAAGAGACACAAGTCCAAAACATCTTTGGGGGCATACAGAGCTTGTATTTGGATTTCAGCCATGAATTTCATAATATGTATGAAATCTCAACTACATGAGCCTTTTTTCAGATGTTCAAAGGGGCTAAAATGAATGTGAGCAGGATGCAGGAGACACATCATGGAGGACAGCTCTGCCCCAAATCTACATGTGATCACTAAAGCATGTGTAGTGAGCCCTTCATATTCGGCTGTACACCCCTACAAAGGCTGAGTTCCCAATGGCATGAAAAGCCCTCCAGCATACAGTTGTACATGCAAAGCTTGACATACGTTCTAACAGGTTTACACAGTTTGTGTACAGCCCCTGCTGCCAAAATGCTGTTTCCCTACCTATCCCTTTGAGTGTGTGGATAGAGCTAAAATTAATGACACACGGTATCTTCCACAATGGGAAAATACAAATCACATTAGTGTAAATTAGCCTTCAGGTAGCCAATGTGGTGCCTTCCACACATCCCTGGACTTGAATTCCCATCAGTCCAAGTCAGTATGGTTGATGGTCAGGCATGGGCGTACCCAGGATCAAAACTGGGGGGGGCAAGGGGAGGGGCCAAGGCACGGAAGGGGAGGGGCCACAAAGTGGGCGGGAACGGCGAACTCGCGCTCCGCCGGGCTGTGCCCCTCCCTAGAAGCAGGGCTGGTGGGCGGAGGCGGAGCCCAGCCCAGCCCAGCGGAGTGCGAGTTCAGCGTTCCCGCCCGCCGCGCCGCGCCGCGCTCTCTGGTTCCCCGCCGCGCTTGGCCTTGCCAGAGGGCGCGACGGGGAGCTGGAGGGAGGGTGCGGCGCGGTGCGGCGGGAACGGCGAACTCGCGCTCCGCCGGGCTGTGCCCCTCCCTAGCAGCAGGGCTGGTGGGCGGAGGCGGAGCCCAGCCCAGCGGAGCGCGAGTTCGGCGTTCCCGCCCACCGCGCCGCGCTCCCTGGTTCCCCGCCGCGCTTGGCCTTGCCTGAGGGCGCGCCGGGGAGCTGGAGGGAGGGTGCGGCGCGGTGCGGCGGGAATGGCGAACTCGCGCTCCGCCGGGCTGTGCTCCGCCTCTGCCCACCAGCCCTGCTTCTAGAGTAGGGCAGCTGCCCTAACTTGCCGCATGGTGGGTACGCCCTTGTGGTCAGGGATGATGGCAGCTGTACTCTCAACAAGGGCAATATGTTGCCTACCCCTGATGTAGTAACACATTCAGGTGTTGAAATCAAAATGGTAGAAGAACACAATCCTTTCTGAAACCACATCCAGACTGTCACTATCTTGTGGCAGGTAGGTAGCTGTGTTAGTCTGACGTGGTCAAAACAAAATTAAAAAATCCTTCCAGTAGCACCTTAGTGACCAACTAAGTTTGTCATAGGTATGAGCTTTCGTGTGCATGCACACTTCTTCAGATACTATTTTGTGGGTTTGAGTCAACTGCTAGGGTTGCCAGACTCAGTAGAGGACAGGACTTCTGTGCCTTTAAAGCCCTGCTCTCTTTTGAGTCTGGAAACCTTAAAGAGAAACCAGCAGACCCTTTGCTTGGAAATTAAACAAAGGGTCTGCTGGTTTCTCTTTAAGGTTTCCAGACTCAAAAGAGAGCAGGGCAATTAAAGGCACAGAAGTCCTGTCCTCTACTGAGTCTGGCAACCCTATCAACTGCAACCACCAAATTTAGGTCATGCCATTAAAGTGAATTTAGTACCCTTCTGCAGGAAACCTGCTCCCTCACCCAAATGGTGTTTGTTTGTTTGTTTGTTTTTTGTGGTAAGAAAAGTGATGGGGAAATGCACTGCAAACTGTGGGATAACAGCAACATTAGCCAATGTATTATATCCTCCATATAAACAAGTCTAAGCGAATGTTCAATGAACCGGAATGCCTTAGCACAAACAAATCAGGATGAATGCTCAATCAGGAGGTCATCTGGAAGAGTCGTGAAATTCCCTCTTCCACTGCTGCACCATCCAGAAACCTGTCTTATCTTTAAGTCCATGTTCTGATATATTTCAGTGAAGTATGAACCAGTTATCAGAGTGCTGAGGCAGCTGTTTCAAAGCTAACAGGAAGCCTGAGCCCAATGCCTCTGTTTTAGGTTAGTAAAAAGGAGCATGTCAAAGGTCTTTTCCACTTTAAAGTAGAACAGTGCAATTGAATGAAAGAGACAATTTTTCTTTCTGCTGCTGTTACTGATGTGTGGAAGAAAATGCCTTATTTGATGGTGTGCTCTGAAGGACGACCAACTGTTTAAGTCCACCCTAGTCTCCATTTCAAAAAGTGTAATGAGAAGATGGTGTATTCTTTCTTCTTCAAACATTCATTTCATTTTATAGTTCTATATTTAAGAAAAGGATCCTTTTTTACAACAAAGTTAAATGGCTCCATTTTCAAATAGCGTCTAAAATTAGGAAGATATGGGGGACGACTCTTAAGGTCAGCTTTTCAAAGAATCAAGAAACCTGCTCTCCTAAGGTTAAAATATCAAGTGGATACCTAGATTATTTGAAACCAGATTCCTGGTGCAAGAGAACCAGAAGACAAAATACTTTTGTTTTTTGAGTAATATCACTGCTTTGGCACTGATAAAAGAAATATTGGTTGGCCTATATACATGAAAAATAGTCTCTGGCCAGTAATAATTCTCTCTAAAGTGCCTTTCTAAGAAAACCACTAATATGTTTTTGAAAAGTATATTGATCTCTGCCTGAAGAAGAGCCAAAGGGGAATTCTAGCGTGTCTATTTCAGGGCAAGATATCTAGAATGAAGAGTTGCACTACATTAAAAACAGTGCAAAGCCCCATGTGTCTCCGGGGCACTGCTGCCTTTGGTGCTAGAAAGAGCTCCTTACTAGCCCAAGCTATGAGATCAATTTTTGTGCCAAGGGAATATTCTCAAAGGGAAATAGTATGAAGGCTAGTTCCCTGCCACTGTGTTAAAATTTGCAGTATGGATTATAAAATTCTTGGGAAATGGGATTGTCAGCTCAAGAATAATGAACAGTAACAAAACAATGTCAGATTTTCCACTTAAGCTAAAGTTTGCTCCCCTGATCAGTGGGAATAGCATCATTGATCAGGATTCTGACATGAGCTTGCAACCCAAAGCAATGTGCCATGTTTGGCCGAACTTCTGTAATCCCAATACTTTGGGAAACATTTTCAGAAGACATCACTTGATCAGTTTCTGTTGATGTGGCCTGTTGATATAGATAAGGTGCTATGTGTCTCCTTGACCCACTTGGTTTATTAAAGAATGCCTATGGGGGCATCTGGCTTCCTTGTGGGAAGAAGTGCCCCCAACCACCTTGAGAGAGTGTTTCAACAACGTCTGGTTAATCCCACCCTAGACCCTTGGACTTGTCTTAAAGACTTCCTAGTGTACTTTTGGGAGTGAGCAAAATGGTCAGGTTGGACAGTTAAAAGCACCCTTGGATAAAAATCTTGACTCATTTTTGGCAAGGTTCAGTCCTGCTTATACAACTGAATGCGTCTTGGTCATCCTGTTGGATGACCTTTATTGGGAGGAGGACAGGGGGAGTGCAACCCTGTTATTCTTATTTGAACTGTCCATGGCTGTTTATACCAATAACCATCACATTCTCCTGAACTGACTCAGTGAGTTGGGTACTGGAGCCAAAGTTTTATAGTAGTTCTGATCCTATCTCCAGGGCTGTATGATTATCTTTTGCCCACCAGCAATTGTACTATGGACTGCCACAGAGTACCATCTGGTCCCCAGGGCTATTTAATATCTATATGAGGTTGTTGGAAGTGGTCATTAGATTTGGTGCAAGGTTTCATCGGTACATCCAACTCTGTTTCTCTGTAACATCTGAATCAAGAGAGCCCACGCAGACCCTGTGCCTGGATTTTGTGATGGGTTGGGTGAGCGCCAACAGTCTGAATCTTGGCAAGACAGAGGTGATGTGAATGCTTCCCAAGTCCAGATAATTGGTCAATTGCCTGCTTTGGATTAGGCTGCACCAAAAGAGCAGGTTCATAGTCCAGGGATACTCCTGGAACCAACATTGTTAACAAAGGCCAAGATGACCTCGAGTGGATAGGAACACTTTTTACTAGCTTTGGCTGGTAAGACAGCTAGAGCCATTTCTGGGCCAGGTAACCTGATAAACTGTTGTCCTTGTGCTGGTAACCTCCATATAAGATTACAGTAATACGTTCTATGTGGAGTTGGCCCTGAAGTTGCAGCTAGCAGGACAGAATGCTGCCTTCATGTTACACTGCTGCTGAAAGAATTGCACTGGCTGCCAATTAAGCACAAGGCTAAGTTTGAGGTGCTGGTGCTGGTATACAAAACCCTATACAACATGGGACCAGAATACCCCTTATACAACTATCACTATGCTTTGCAAGGAAAGGGCCTACTGAAAATGTTTTCTCATCAGGAGGTCCACTCCATACAGTGTAGGCAACTGAGTCTTCAGAACGCCTTTCAGAATATCCTCCCATTATATATCAGACATGTGCTATCTCTATTATATCTTCAATGCCTGTTGAAGACCTTCCTTTTCCAAAAAAAACCACACCTTTTGAGGTGTGTGTGTGTGAGAGAGAGAGAAAGAGAGAGAGAGAGAGAGAGAGAGAGAGAGAGAGAGAGAGAGAGGATTTGCAATCAAGCAGTATATAAATTGTATGAAATAAACAAACCTTTTAAGTGAAGAATTTTATCTCATTTTGTATCTGTATTGGACTTATTATATATATATATTTTTCTTTGCTTATGTTTTTCTTCTCAAATCACTTCAGGATGTTTATGTGGAGCAATTCATAAATGGAATAAATAAATGCTAACATAAAACAGGAAAGGCCATAAATTACAACCATTAAAGGATATCCAGATAAATTGGTTTTAATGAGTATATTTTCAGGAGAAAGAGCCTGTCTTCATTCATCTCTCTAAGATCAGGTTATCATGCTCATTTCGAACATAGTAAAAATAAGGCAAGGTGATTTTGCCTGTGATGTACTCATAGAAAAAAAGAAGTAGTTTCTTCTGAATGCAGGCGCACATCCTGAAATTTGATATTTTATTTGGAGAACGACTTAAAATGTTCCTTGAGCACATTGCAGCAGAGGGTTGGATGACGCTTGGGGTCCCTTTCAACAATTCTATGATTTTATTTTGTGTGTGTGTGTGTGTGTGTGTGTGTGTGTGTGTGTGTGATGTATAACCAGTGCTGTTTTTTCTGGGGAGACGCAGAAACATTTTATGAATCTTTGTACTTTTGTCCATTTACTGTATTTATTTTTCCCGATTTCAACTATAAAATGGTGTTGATCTTGAGTCAAAATGAGAGTACACCTAAACATTTTTTAGGGGGAAAAGCACTGTGTATATCACAGGAAAAGCTGGAAAAAAGCAGACACTCGCTAGTCAGATTTCTATTTTACCATCAATCATATACCAAAGTATCTATGGATACAAGAGAGATAGCCTGTTTTACGGTAAGAAATCGGGGCGGGGCGGGGTTATTGGTTTGTGGCTTTTTTTTGTTATTCTTGTTTTTATTATATATTTTGTGTTTTCATCTTCTATTTTTATGTTGTGAACTCCCCTGAGATCTACAGATGAAGGACAGTATACAAATTTTTATAACAACAGTAGCTAGTAGTATCCAGTGCTATCTTTCTAGAAAAATTGGTGCCGGCACTCACCATAAAGTTGTTACACTAAGTGTCACACTTTTTAACACCAACAAAAAAGAAATGCCAGTACTGCGTAGTATCTGTAATCTGTAAAGCACTAGTAGTATCTGTAATGAAAACCATCAGCATATGCTGATGGGTTTGTTTAGTTTAGTTGCAGGCCAGATGGTTTAATCCAATGTAATACATCCGTAATCAATCACTTTAACACTTTAAAATTAAAAATCAACCCAGGCCCAGAAATTATCCTCTTTTGTGGCTGTAGAAGGATTCTTTAACCAAATTGAGCCTTTGTTACATTTCCGATAAGCTCCCCAGAGTACCAGTTACTTGTGAAATACTTTAAAATGTGTTGATTGGTAAAAGAGAAAACAATAGTTAAAATGTCCACCCTGCAGTTCATTGAAATATCCATCCCACATCTACCCCAGAGACAGGAAAAAAGAAACACCAAAGTGATAAATTTTCACCCAAATCCTAGATGTTTTAAAATGTGATTTTGATAGAGATTATTTCTGGTACAACAAGCTTCTTCTTCTTACTATTACTACAGTCATACCTCGGTTTAAGTACGCTTTGGTTTGAGTACTTTCAGTTTAAGTACTCCGCAGACCCGTCTGGAACGGATTAATCCACTTTGGAAAAGTTCACTTCAGGTTAAGTATGCTTCAGGTTAAGTACGGACTTCCAGAATCAATTACACTCATACTTCAGGTTAAGTACGCTTCAGGTTGAGTACTCTGCAGACCCGTCTGGAACGGATTAATCCACTTTGGGAAAGTTTGCTTCAGGTTAAGTGCACTTCAGGTTAAGTATGGATTTCCAGAACCAATTACACTCATACTTCAGGTTAGGTACGCTTCAGGTTGAGTACTCCACGGACCCGTCTGGAACGGATTAATCCACTTTCCATTACTTTCAATAGGAAAGTTCGCTTCAGGTTAAGTACACTTCAGGTTAAGTACAGGCTTCCGGAACCAATTGTGTACTTAAACCGAGGTACCACTGTATTAGAATTTATTACCCTTCACCCTAAGGTCCCAATGAAGTTACAACAATTAAAAAACATAATTAATAATAAAACACAGTGTTAAATATGCACCCCTACAAGCTTCTGAGGACGTAGGGACAACCAAGTGGGCATCCTCCACTGATCTAAGTACCTTAGAGGGTCAGTAACAAAGGAGGTGGTCTTGGGGCCTGAGTCATTTAGGGCTTTAAACACTAATATAAACACCTTAACTGGGCCCAGAAATGAACTGGCAACCAATTTAGCTGTTTTAAAATGGGAGTGATGTCAGATCTGAAAGGAATACCAACCATGAATCTGGCTGATGCATTTTGGATCAACTGAAGTTTCTGGGTCATTTTCAAGGGTAGCCCACAACAATCCAATCTGAAAGTTATCAGTGCAGTGTCCAAGACAGCTGTGTCCAACAGGGGCCGTAGTTGGTGAACCAGCTGGAGCTGAAGAAAGGCATTCCTAGCTACTGAGGACACCTGAACCTCTGGTGACAGTATTGAATTTAGGAGCACTACAGACCTTCCACCTTGTCCAAAAGGGGATTTTGCCATTGGGCGATAGTTGTTTAAAACTTCTGGGTCCAGGGAGCTCTTTTCTTAAGGAGCAAGTGCATTGCCACCTCCTTCAAGGCAGATGGTACCGGTACTTCCCCATCTCCAGTGTGTCCTTGAACCATAATAATGCCTATTGCTTGCCTGGATGGAGGTCAGAGTGATTGTGTTGCTGTATGGAAATTTCTGGCTTTTGTGTGACTGGGATACAGCCTAAGGTAAGAATTGCATTCCTTGTTCTACTCACTTTTGTCTCTGCTTCCATTCACTTTTGTATCTGGTCTCTCCCCCATCAATGTCACATGGCCCCTAGAAGGTTCCCCATGATAGAATGTGGCCCTCAGACAGTCACCAACACTGGATGGGAGTATAGCCAGAGTTCACAATATCACTTTGCAGAATAGGAATGGGCAGATAGGCATTGGACAGGAATGAGATAGGGTCGTAACACTGAAGCACAAGTATGGGGTAAACACAAGTTGTGGCAATAAGTAAGAATGGAGGAAAGCTTCACAACACACTGGAGTCAGAAAGAGTAATGCTGATCAACCTAAATGGAAAGACTCGGTGGGAAGGTGAACATTCATTGCCTGGGAAGATGCTCCAAATTGCAGCTCTGGTAGCTAACCACACAGGACAACTACATGCATTACCAAGGGTTCCTGATTCAAGTCTAAGCAACTCCTGACATGGACCAAGATTAGAGGCAACTCATTTGTATATCCTACTAAAGCCCTTCATATTCATATCTTATATATTGCAGTAGTCATTTATAATTGGAAATGAAACTGAAAGAAAGCATAATTCTGGAGCATCTCCACCCCAAAATCAGAAAGCTCCAAAACCCTCCCATCTGGGGGTATCCTCCATTTTCTTAAGTACCTTTCACTAGGGTGACTTCAGGTTTATTGAAAACAGCAGTGCATTATAATTACTGGCTCATTCTATTCTGCAATTCCGTAGATGTCATTAAACAATTCCTTTTTATAATTGGTGCATCATGTTCAGTTGCTGCCTTTATCCTTGATAAATAAGAAAGGTATTAAAGAATAAATGACTACATGCGAATTTTTGTATTACAATATTGCTTCTCACTTGCAACCACATTGTGGAATGTTATACTCTATTTAATCTGTTATATCTTTGACATCAATGATTAAAGATTCAGATCACAACAATTGACGTTTGCAGTACTCGCTCCCAGTTCAGCACCTCTGTTTTACCACCAACTACAAAACAATTTACAGGCACGAGCATTGCATGATTCTTCAGTTTAAAAAAGAAAAGGAGAGAGTTGGTTTTAATCAAGGTGGATGAACATGTATTCATTTTTCACCTGTCTAGACAAGATCAACTCAAATTAATTTTTTAGTACGGACATCTAACCCTTCATGGCTGTATTCTAAATGCCATTTCAAGTTCCATCGTCCTCACAGTCACAAGTGAAGGGCATAGAACTCTGTTTCCCTTGTAAATGCTGAGGAGAGATGTAGCCCTATCAGCCATGTTACTAGTGGCACTAATAACAGTACAGAGCAGACTGCTCCATCTTCATCAAGGGCTACGTATCAATTGAGACACACTGTTGATGATAACCTGACTCAGCTCTAAGTACAATGGACTCTTTATTACATAGGTTGCTATCAGAGTTCATGGCTGCAAGCCCCAGCAAATTATGTTTTGCCAAAGAGAGGGGGAGGATGGAAATGCCCAAACATTCAGTCTCCCTTGAGGGGGAGGGATGAAGCGTGAACTACATAGTAAAGGTATAATTGACTGGTTTCTGAAGCAGATGGAAGAAACTGCAACACTAGTCTTTGAATTATTTTTCACGATTCCTCTGACCTGATGGGCTGCACCTCTTTACCTATTGGGAAGCTGGAACATGTCAGAATGACAGCACATCATACCATGAGCAGAATAAATCCGTAGGTGTCTACGCCAGCAAATAAGACAAACAATGTATCATAAGCCTTTGTCCCAAACTTAATATGCAAATTTATTCAAAATTAATCTCCCACAAGGCTTCATCTGCTTAGGGGAAACCAGATTGAGAAAATGGGGATAAGATTAAGAATTCCATTATTCACTACCCTTTGGCATCAAGGCTTTTATTTCTATAAACATACCATGTGGCTAGAGCTGGCCCAACCATAGAAGCAACCCAAGTGGTCTCCTGGGACACCAGGAGTGAAAAATTGTGTGCCAGCATCTTCAAAGACATTCCAAACAATCCTAGGGAGCACCTGTCATATCGCAGGCTCCTTCAGACAACATGTTTATTGAACATTCATCCTGATTTGTATGCACAAAGGTTTCAGCAAATCTGGTCTTTAGGAAGCGTTTGTTCAGATTTGTTTGTGGGAAGGTTATATGACAAGAAGCTTGTAGAATGTTTATACAACTTTCCATTAATCTTCATTCCTTCCACAATTTTCAGGGCCTTTCCACATCACTTTCCTAACTGCAAAAAATATGTGTATTTGTTGCACTAATGCAACAGAATGCTTTAATACTAAATATATCAGTATGCACTTGAATCCCTCCTGCAAAATATTGACAGTTTGGAGGTGCCCCATGCAATCAGCTAGGGATGAGAGAGAAATTCAATAGACATCACATTTAAAGACAAACTACCCCAATTTGTACTTTCTAAACAATATGGGAACAGAAAAGCAGCAATCCTTTAATATTTGCACTTCTTTGAATTTTGCAATGCAATTCTCCAGTCTTGTGTCCAAAAATGCATACAGTATACTAGGGTTTATGTGTTATATTCATGAAAATAATGTACAAAAATGCACTATATTAGTGAAAATAATATCTTAAAATGCATTATATCAAGGAAAATTACTTGCAAAACTGTATCTTAGGAGAAATTAGCAATAAATTGGTGAAGAATTTTCATGAGGACTTTTAAGAAAGAATTTGCAACCTGATGTTGAAATGTGGAGAACTGAATTTAAGATTAGGAAAACGAGAACCTTACAGAATCCAAATTTGACATCCCTAAATGCAGCTGCTTGGACGACAACGGCTGCCATTCTAACCACATCAATGTAAAAGTAAGTCCTACTGAATTCAGTGGGGCTTACTGCCAGTTAAGTGAGATTAGGCTTGCTGTCTAAATGCCCTAAATCAATCCTGCATAGAGATGGTTATACATAAAGTGTGGTAGCCAGTATGGTGTGATGGTTAGAGTGAGAGACTAGAACCCAGATTTCTATTCATGAATAAACTCACAAGGTGGCTGTGAGCCAATCACTAGCTGTTAGCCTAGCCTAGCTCATAGGGCTGTGTAGAAATAAAATGGGACAAGGACAATGTACACTGTCTGGAGCTTTTTGGAAGCAAGGTGGGATATAAATGCAATACATAAGCACAGCATCTCTATATTCCTTTTTTATTCCTACAGTCATCATTATCCTATTTCCACAAGTCCAGGATAACTTGAAAAGGGCCGTGTTTAATATATTTTCTAGACAGGGAAGCTGGTGGCCCTCTGATCAGGGCTGTCTTAAGCATATGCGGCGCTGGGGTGCAAAGATCTGCCTGCCCCCCCCAGGTTTTCCAATCCCAGGCAGTCAGGAGGGCGGAGCCAGCCAGCCTCCTCAGCATCTCACTGGCTTGGTCACCCCCGAACTCGTGGCACAGAGTCGTCCACAGCAGAAGAGCCTGCTGTGGTGCTCCAACCGATGGGTGGGCTGTTCCCCAGACTCAACTCTCAAGCCCTGGACTCTTAGCCTGGTGCCCCTGAGAGCCCAGCCCGCACCCCTAGCGCCTATGGGTAAGACGGCCCTGCCCCTGATAAATGGTCAGCTCACCTACCAAGGAGGGGAAATTCCAACTCCTCCAATGTCCCATCACAAATTTCTCCTGAAAGAGGAACTGTCACTTAATTGGACTTCCTGTTTCGGCGTTTCCTCATAATAAGCCTCCTCAATTTCACATTCCCTTCTGGTTATTTTTTTAAATGAAGAAAGGAATTGCTCATCTGACTCTCAAGAAACATTTTACAAATGATGATGAATGACTGAAACTTGATTTAGCATCCTATTAGTAACGGCTGTGTTATGTGTTTACATATTCAGATAAATTCTGCTGGAGGTCAAAGTGGCCTATCCATGATTAATCTGTGATTGATCTGGCTGCTGGCACAGCTGCAGTATTTGCATAGCTCCTCAAACAGAAGATGAGGAAAATGCCGTGATAATATGGGAAAGCATTCCTGAGCAACCACAGAGGCCAAGGTAAGGGTCGCTGCACGCTTGAGCTGCAGTCTTGTCTCTTTTAGAATGAATTTCGCAGCTGAAGGACAGACACAATTGCTTTCACGTACAAATGGAAGAGGTGAAAAGGAACAAGGACTGAGGAAGGGGAGGGAGTCGTAAGGTAAGCAAAAGAAAGGGTGGGGGGAGAAAGACAGAAAATTGAAGGGAAGGGAAGGTGATCTCACTGAGAAGTGATATTTCCAAGAACTATTGGCAGAAATAGCAGGCTAGTTGCAATCTAATATATTCAAGTAACCTGGATGGATTTACTTCAGTCAGACCTTTAAGGAATTGGATCTCAGTGATCAGTAGCACATTGCTCTGAAATGTTCATGAAGTAACTCCCTGAAAGGCTCAAACCTCACTGTGTTTCACCAAATTGGTTAAATCAATACTAACTATAATATTAGAAAAGTAATTAGAAAAGTCATAATGCTGCTGCTCTGGCCGACTTTGGGAGGACATAATTTGGCAGGACACAATTTTTGTATTTTTTTTTTCTATTTTTATGTTGTGAACTGCCCTGTGATCTTCGGATAAAATACAGTATACAAATTTAATAAACAAATAAAAATGAATAAATAAAATAAATAAGTAAAAAAGGGATAGCAGAATACAATACAGTCATACCTCGGTTTAAGTACGCCTCGGTTTGAGTATTTTCAGTTTAAGTACTCTGCAGACCTGTCTGGAATGGATTAATCCACTTTCCATTACTTTCAATGGGAAAGTTCGCTTCAGGTTAAGTATGCTTCAGGTTAAGTACGCACTTCCATAACCAGTTGTGTTTGTAAACCAAGGTACCACTGTACAGTGGTACCTCGGTTTTCAAGGTTCGTCTCCATTGATGAACATTTCGGTTTACGAATGCCACAAACCCGGAAGTATAGTGGTACCTTGGTTTAAGAACAGCTTAGTTTGTTTCCCCTCCTTGGTAGGTGAGCTGACCATTTAGCAGAGGCAGGGCCGTCTTACCTATAGGTGCTAGTGGTGTGGGGCACCCGGGTGCCGGGCTCTCAGGGGTGCCAGGCCGAGATTCCCAGGGCCTGAGAGTTGAGTCTGGGGAAGAACCCAGTTTAACTTGGATTAAGAACGCTGCAAACCCAGAAGTAGGTGTTTTGGTTTGTGAACTTTGCCTTGGAATAAGAAAATGTTTCGCTTCCTGTTGAGTGTGTTCCAATTGGAAATTGAATCCCCTGCTGCTATGGGAAAGCATGCCTTGGTTTAAGAACGCTTTGGTTTAAGAACGGACTTCCGGAATGGATTAATTTCACAAACCAAGGTACCACTGTAAATGCTTCAGTTTTTGAACACGCCTTGGAAGTTGAACAAGACACGCGGCTTCCACTGAGTGCAAGATTCTGAGGCCTAGCTGTTGAGTTTTCGGTTTTTAAACATTTCAGAACTCGAATGGTCTTCTGGAACGGATTAAGTTCAAAAATCAAGGTTCCACTCTACAAAACTTCCCTTGTAATTCAATGGCCATTCAAAATAGATGGTAGAATCAGCAACCAAAGAGCAGCTTCTGATGTGCACCCCCCCACCCCCCCCAGCAAGTTCAGTATGGTAATTTTAATTTAGTATGGTGATAGCCAGGAGCAGCAATAACATGTGGTCTCAGTAGCATGAATTACACTTTAAATGTATATTATAATAGAGTGTGCCATCTAAGTTTTCAAGTCTCACCCCACCATTATTATTTTGTGGGGGAGGGGAGGTGAAATAACAATGCCCTCATGACTGTTACTACTAGAAAAAAAGTATCGGGCTTCTTCTTTGCCTTATGGAGCAATTCTTAAACAGGACTGGGGCAGAGTGACATGGTATAGCTCACACAGACCAGGGTGGAAAGGGGCCAAATAGTTTTTATATTTCCATTTATTATAGTGCTGTTTACTGCTTTATGTTTTACTATTGTGTTGTAAATTTTAAATGTTTTATGGGTACCATTCTAAAATCATTTTTGTATCAAGGTGCCGTTTATAATTTTTTGAAAAATATATAAATATTACCAGGAGTTGCATCCAGAAGAGAATTCAGGGCGAGTTCATCTGTTGTAAATGCCGCTCAGACTGCATAAATATGTTTTCATAGAGATTCACATGGAAATGGCTCAAATCTTGACCAATTTTCTGCATTCAGTACTTAAACAAGCACTCAAAAAGTATACTAATCTAGTTGTAGAACATCCCAGAATGCAGGGATCTTTCAGCACTGGGAAGCCACTACGACTGGGATCTTCAGTGAGGACACAGAGAAATTGGATGACAAAGATAAACAAGAATTAATCATCCCCCTCAAGAATGGAAACACATTAACAAAGACGTAGACAAACTAGCATGGAAAGTACCAGAAAATTTGATTCGGCAACCTACCCACTACAGGAAAAATCCCAGTCCTATGTCCATGATATTCAAGAAAGATATGACATACCCTATGAAGGGCAAAATGGAAATAACAGCATAATTGCATGTTTTGGAAGCTAGTATATAATTTGGGAGCTACTTATAATTTAGTTCTAGCATTGTATATCTTCTTCTTCTTTGGCGATCACTCGTAGCCAAGTAAAATTGTCTTCCATAAACACAGTTTTAACAATGGGTCCGTAAGTGACTGTGGAGGCCAATTCTGGATCCACATGTCCTTCCATAGTGGGGACATTGGTTTCCATGCGGGAGTTGATCACTATGTGGATTTGCCAAGCGTGCCTTCCTCCTAGCACGTTTCTCCCTTGCATCCTGAGATCGAGTTTCTTCAAAGCCCATGACACCTTTGGTAAAGGCTGTTCTCCAACTGGAGCGCTCGCAGGCCAGTGTTTCCCAGTTGTCAGTGTTTATATTACATTTTTTTTAGATTTGCCTTTGAGGCAGTCTTTAAACCTCTTTTGTTGACCACCAGCATTACGCTTCCCATTTTTAAGTTCGGAATAGAGTAGATGGAAGACGATTGTATATAAAACAAATTCAATATAGTATTTAACAGCAAGCACAAGAAATCATCGCTTACACTCTAAACAGATAAACAGTTGAAGCTGAAACAAAGCCTACTAGCTTAGGCCCAGTTGGGACCAGTTGGGACATTCACAAGTGTGACTGGTGTGAGGCTGTGCTCCAAGTCTGCACTCTGTAAAGGAAGACTGGAAGCGTAGACAAACACATTATTATAAACGAGGGAATGATTTTTTTTTCCCCTCCAGCATATAATACCTTTGCAAGGCTGCATTCTTTCTGGTTGGATGAACCAACTCTACCTCAGGAGAATCCCTTATGATATTGTGGTGGGGCTTAGGTGTTCTTATAAAGCACATCTCACATGCTGCAGGCTGCTGGATCTCCCACCCCTGTTTTGTTCAGTCTCTATCCACCACAGCCACTCCCAGAATTTGATCGCGGTCTCCCCATACCAGTTGTACTTCACAAATTCACCACAGCGCTTTTTTTCTTTCTCAACAGACCACCATACTTTCTTCTCTCCCTCCCTCCCTCCTGGGCCAAACTGCCCCAACTGTCATTATCCCATCATTGCAATTCCCTTGGCAACAGACTGCCCCCCTCCCCCCAAAAAAAACTATTTACAATTTTGCTTACCCCACGTTTCACCAGACAACTAGCCTTATAAAATATATCAAAACAGAAACAGAAACATTAAACAATCATCTCATATCATGAAACCACACAAATATACATGGTCTGCCACAGGAGAATTCACCTGCGAAGTTTTTCCTGAGCTGTAGCAAGGATGGAGGTTATATGTTAGAATTTGGGTGGAGTCTGGGGGATTCTTGTGCATTTAAAATTTTATGTCAAAACAACCAGGCTGAATCTGTCATGATTGTATGAACATGAACTTTTTTACATGGATATATATTTGAAAGTAATCAGTAGAGTCTACAGAAGGGTTTGCAGCTGGTTTATTCACTGCTAGAGCACTGCATGCTCTAGTTATCTCCCGCTTGGACTACTGCAATGCGCTCTACGTGGGGCTACCTTTGAAGGAAACTGCAATTAATCCAGAATGCAGCAGCTAGACTGGTAACTGGGAGTGGCCGCCGGGACCATATAACACCACTCCTGAGAGATCTACATTGGCTCCCAGTACATTTCCAAGCACAATTCAAAGTGTTGGTGCTGACCTTTAAAGCCCTAAACGGCCTCGGTCCTGTATACCTGAAGGAGCGTCTCCACCCCCATCGTTCAGCCTGGACACTGAGGTTCAGCGCTGAGGGCCTTCTGGCGGTTCCCTCACTGCGAGAAGTGAGGTTACAGGGAACCAGATAGAAGTCCTCCTCAGTAGTGGCACGCCCTCCCATAAGATGTCAAGGAAATAAGCAGCTATCCTATTTTTAAAAGACATCTGAAGGCAACCCTGTTTAGGAAAGTTTTTAATATTTAATGCTGTATTGTTTTAAACACTCGATTGGGAGCTGCCTAGAGTGGCTGGGGAAACTCAGCCAGATGGGTGGGGTATAAATAATATTATTATTATTATTATTATTATTATTATTATTATTATTATTATTCCGGATGTAGAACTGGCCCTTACTTTCCCTTTAAAATCAATAGGACCTACTTCTATGGCAGCAGCGGGTGGGGGAATAGCATGGTAGGGACGCTCAGAAAGTTGGCAACATAAATGGGAATATATGACCTTGATCTCATCCCAAACTGACAAAATGCATTAACCACTAATAAATTGACATTAGTTCCCTCTAAAATATGACACCCTATTGACATGCATGGTGTCGCTCGCTGCTTCATCATTTCATTAAGTTTAAGGGAAAAGAAATCTAAACAATATTCAGATGCTGCCATATATTGTAGTCTTATTCTTCTCCTAACAGATTCATTATATCTTTTGCAGTAAACAGGCTTCACTGAAATCCTTTATTAGAACATACTGCCTATGATTTTATTCAATTTTCTTCAGGCCTTTTAGTGCGTCTCATTTATCTCGCCTTATCCATGGAAGTCATCTATAGCAATGTTGTCAGCTACAGGAGATATTCCGATAGCACCAGAACAGAGACAGCTGCAGGCTCCAGTGCCTTCGGAGCCAGCTAACAAGCAGCTCACATTTTCCAGCAGCAATTTCTTCTTTCTTAGGCTCATCTAGACTCTTTGGGCATAGTTCCCCTCTCTGTCTCTGTCTGTCTCATTTCTTTTCTCTGGCAAAGCTATTCTGTGCCCCTCTTTCCTCTAGAATACAATTTTAATGCAACTATAGACACCAAAACGCTCCTTTTTAACATGCCCCTTAAACAGCATCTAAAAAATCCCAACCTTTCAACAGCCATACCAAATTATGGGGTCTAAACAGCTATTTTTGAAACACTGTGTGTGTGTGTGTGTGTGTGTGAGAGAGAGAGAGAGGGGGGGGGAGAAGGAGAGAGAGTGGTCACTTAAACATCCCCAAAGGGAATATATAAATTGTTATACTTTAAAGCAAAATATAAACCATCTCAGCATAGCAGGAAATGCCAAACCTGTGTTGTCTGCTCTGTCTGCTGTCCAAGTGCTAACTGTTGATGAACAACCACAAGGCCCCTTTAAATTTTACTTGGACTAGGCAAAAAACAAAACAAAACAAACCCCTGGCTTCAGATAAATTCCTTCAAAAAGAGTCCTCTTTAAAGTAGAGCATATATTAATGGTCTCTGCTTCCCTGGGTCATCAAATTCTGAAATTGTTCTAAAATAAGGAACAGTGAGTGGATGACATAACCAGTTAAATTTATTGGATAAAAATATTGGTCGTCATCACAAAAAAGTACAGAAATACTAACAGTACTGATATGCATTTTAGTATAGCTGGTCCCCAGCACCTTGGAAGGACGTCATCTTGTAAAATGACATTTTGTCCAATCCGTTGGGTTGCTAAGACAAACCTAGAAACCTTGTATGTAGTGATTATCTCCATCCACAAGCAAATCATTTTTCTCCCTACTATTCAACAAGGAACTTCTGTGAAATATTCCTTTGAGAAAGCTATACCTAGGAGAATTGTACAAGCAGCAACATGGTACATGATGGACAATATTCTCCAATTCTCCCGGGCTGCAGAAACATAATTGACAATTTACAGAGACTCTATATATGGGTGGCATAAGATGGATTCTGAGTAGTGCAAAATATAGTGGAACTTCTACTTCCCATGTTTGAGAAACTTTGGCAATTGGTTGGGCCACCAATCACTTAGTCTCATTATGACACCAGATGATGATTTCAAAGATTTCACTATTGAGTGCCAATCAGTCGATGAGCACTGATCATGAGCTCTTTTGAAGGTGTGCTAAATAGGATCAGGTAGTGGTGGGGAACAAAATCTTAAACTTGGCCCAGTAGCAAATTGGTAGCCAGTGTAGCTTAGAAGTAGTGTGATATGCTCATAGCTGATAGCAACCTAGCCATTGCATTCTGCAGAAGATGTTGTGTCTGACCAACCATAAGTGCAACCCCACATAGACAGCATTACAGTGATTCAGTCTTGAGGCTACCAACACATGAGTCACTGTGCCCAATGTACCCCTACCCCAGAAAGGCTGCAGCTGGCACACCAGCTGAAGCTGGTAAAAGGCACTCCTGCCACCTGAACCTTCAGTGACAATTTTAGATTGAGGAGCACTCCCATACTATGTATATATTCCTTCAGGGGGTGGTACAGTCCCATCTAGAACAGACAAATTATCCAATTCCTAGACTGCCCACCTACAAGGCTACCCACTTGTCAGGATTCCATCTCAGCTTCTTGGCCCTCATCTAGTGAACTTCCTTTGCTCTAGGAAGACCACACATCAGGATCAGATGATGGGCAGTGGCAACCCTTCCAGGTTTAGAAATGGATTTCCGTTGAAACCCTTGCTAAAACTGAGTGTGGGGGTGGGAATCTGCTGATCACCAGGAGGGGGAGGGATGAGGCAGTGGGGAGGTCAATGCAGTGCAAATGCACTGCAGGAGTCAATCCAACATTCCTGCTGGTACATTTGCACCTTGCTGACCTCCCTGCCACTTCAGCCATCCCACACTCCTGGTGAGCAGCAGTGACACAGCTATCAGGAAGTCAGATGAGCACCACCAGCCCACCCACAACTGCCTTTTCCCCTTCCTCCAAGGAGGATGGACAGCTCTGTTCCAAGCTAGCTGGAATCCTGGACAGGAACACTTTTTAAAAGGGCTGGCTGCAGTTTTTTATAAGAATGCTTTCTGCCCTCTATTTCTAATACAGGATCGCTCCACCCTCACTTTAGAAGAGGATGGCCAGTCCATTTCTACTACAGCTTCATTTGACCTGCATTGCTTTAACAAGCTTTAAAGCATCCTGCAAAAATTGAGAGGGCAAAATTTAGTACAGCTACAGAAACAGAAGGGTGTGGTGACATACTGGACTCTACCGCTTTGCTGAGTTTACGAGTTTCCAATTCCATGGAAAAGTCTGCTAGCCTTAATAGGGCTAAGCTGATGTGTCACTTCTTTAGAACTGCTTTCACCATCCACTCCACTAAAACAGGCAGTATAAACCAAAGGTGGTTGTTGTAAATGTCAATAATTTAAAATACTTATGTGAACTGTGGGTCACTGCAGATTTGTACTTTTAACATAGCAGTCTGGTAGGCTGAGTAAGAAAAGAAAAGGAATTGCTGCACATTGACTCAAACTATTGATCCATCTCATTCAGGGATCCATAATCGGATCACTAGCAGTGACTCTTCAAGGTCCCTGGTAATGGTCTTCCAGCCTTGCTTCCTGAAATCATTTAACCCTTAGTTTAACAAATTCTGGAGTGGCCCCCAATGGAAGTTCCACAGAAAAGGGGATCCTGAGATTTACATGCAGTTTCTCTCACAACCAGGTGAAGTTTGGCACTGCAACCACTGTCACCTCTAAAGAAAAGTTAGATAACCCTGGGCCTTTGTTTTTAAGGAGGCACCAGTCCCTAGCCTCACATATGGAAGTAAAGGTAAAGGTACCCCTGACCGTTTGGTCCAGTCGCAGACAACTCTGGGGTTGCGGCGCTCATCTCACTTTACTGGCCGAGGGAGCCGGCATTTGTCCACAGACAGCTTCCGGGTCATGTGGCCAGCATGACTAAGCTGCTTCTGGCGAACCAGAGCAGTGCATGGAAACGCCATTTACCTTCCCGCCGGAGCGGTAATTCACCGAAGAATTGATGCTTTTGAATTATGGTGCTGGAGGAGACTCTTGAGAGTCCCATGGGCTGCAAGAAGATCAAACCATTCTGAAGGAAATCAGCCCTGAGTGCCCACTGGAAGGACAGATCGTGAAGCTGAGGCTCCAATACTTTGGTCACCTCATGAGAAGAGAAGACTCCCTGGAAAAGACCCTGATGTTGGGAAAGATTGAGGGCACTAGGAGAAGGGGACGACAGAGGATGAGGTGGTTGGACAGTGTTCTCGAAGCTACCAACATGAGTTTGACCAAACTGCGGGAGGCAGTGGAAGACAGGAGTGCCTGGCGTGCTATGGTCCGTGGGGTCATGAAGAGTCGGACACGACTAAACGACTAAACAACAACAATCAAAATTCTTTTCCAAGTGAGAAAAATAATACATTGATACAGGGTGCTGTGAGAGGGGGGGGGCTTCAAATGGACTTCAGTCACTGGGTCTCTCAAAGGGGGCTTGGATTCTTATAGACATCAGGTGTTATGAACCCCAAATCCGGCACTGACCAAGACACCAAGTCAGGGGCTGCAGAGTCTCCAGCTAGGGAATCAAGCTGTTTCCCTGACTCTGATATTGGTGACCAGGGAGCCACTAAATCATGGGCAGGAGCTTCCTGCACCAGGGCTGATAGAGCTAGAATCCAATGAAACTAAATGTCTCACTGGTACAATGGTGCAGAAACACACCAGCTGGGGAGCCAAGTGAAGAAGTAGAGGCAGTTCTCATGGAAGGGGATGGAGCCTTGGAGGGGTGGGCTGGTGCAGATGCTCATAATGCTTCCTGGCAGAGCAAATTGCTGTCAGGAAACGGCAAGACATCAGCAAACTATGTGCATTATGCTCCATACTCTCAGGATACAAACAAACTGTATGCAATGTGCTCCATACACAATCTATTATATAGCTGAAATTGTCTTATTGGTTTTATGCTGTTCATCACCATGATATGTTTCTTCATGTTGGCAATGCAGTCACTTTTACAAATTAATGTATGAAATAACAGCAATGTTCGAAAAGTTTGAGAAACATTGCTTTCACCAGAAAAGCACCTCTTACTCAGCCAAAGCTTCATCCATGGATTGAATGAAAACTTTAATAAATGCACACACCAGATCCCACTGTTAATCTTCAAAGGAAGATAAGAGCAAAGGGTTGCTGTGTGCAAAGTTTTGCTACAATTAGTTTGAAGACACCAGTCTGATGGAAAAAGAACTGATGCTGTGGTCTTGTTACCAATGTATTCCTTTGACAACCATTATTTGAAGAGGCATGTGATATGCCCTCCCAACGCACTGTGCAAGCGTCGCCCTCCTATGCTGTGCAACAAGCCATCACCCTAATTACCTATTAATAGCTTGCCATCTGATCAAGATGAATCAGGCAATCTGGAATAAATTGAAAGCACTTGTATGATGTCCCTGAACTTGTTCTTCTACTCATTATTTCTGTTTTAGTACTTTATATGCAAGAATAAAGACTGTTCCATCCAGGAGGAGGCTTGGCAGGTACCCTTTCAAAATAAGAATGTATATTGCATAACTGTTGATGTGGGAAGTTGTGTGTGTGTTTTTTAAAGTGTCTAGGTAGGTGCTCTGCACACTAACTGCCCAAAATCTGATCTGTTTTTCACAACGAAGCAACCTGCACATATGGTTATGATCTACACATTGTCCTGCTGTCTTCCATAAGCAACTTGGTAAAAGTGTTGTTAAAAACAACAACAACCAACTATTAAGAAGGTAGTGTCAGGGCCGTCTTAAACATATCGGGTGCCCTGGCGCCGTGGTGCGATGATCGCTCTGGCGCGCCCCCCCTTTCTTACCGCGATGGGCAGGCGCAGCGCTGCTGCAGCAGGCGCAGCCGCGTGGCGCCCCCTGATGGCCTGGCACCCTGCGCCACCCAGGCTTGCCTTAGAGCCAGCCCTGGGTAGTGTGTGCTGCTTGCAAGCTTCAGTCCAGCAGGAGCTGCCTGCAAATTGTAGCCCAGACATTGGAGGGGAGGGGCGTGCCCAACTCTGCTCCTCTCTCCCAGTTATCCTCCATCTCCGGAACTCACCTCCATGATCTTACCAGGGACTGCCTGGTTTATTCCTATTTATTGAATGCAGAATAAAACTATCTTCAGAATGCACACACATGTATATCATTTGACCTCCCCCTGTTCGTTTTGTTTTTTCATTCCCGCCACCTCTAATCTGAATTACTTTTATAATTGCCACTTGGTAAGTCCTCAGTCTGCTGCTATATCATCTGATTGGCCTGGACTTAGTCTATATATTTGCAAATTTGAAATGCACTTATACTTAAACAGTGTCACTATAGTGTTTATAATGGCGGCATTTCTGGGCCCTAGCCAGTCCTGGGCACATGGTAAACAAATGGAGATGATAGATAGATAGATAGATAGATAGATAGATAGATAGATAGATAGATAGATGATAGATAGATAGATAGATAGATAGATAGATAGATAGATAGATAGATATAGATTCTACCACAATCAGCAGTCCTTGAAAATGTGGCAATTTTAGCTACTGCATTTATGGCGCAGTCCTAAATATGTATACCCCAAAGTAAATTCCATTGTGTTTCCCAGGCAACTGAGTTTAGGATTGCAAACAGAGTAGTTTCATTTTCCAAACTGGTGCTATTTTTCTTTCTCTAAATATTTCTTTCATTGTAATAACAGTAACTTTCTGAAAAGGAAGAAATTAAGATTTACACAGTAATATAAACTGATCTACAATGCAAGCACAGAGTGCGTTCACTAGCTATTTTGACAAATACGGTAAATTGGAATTGGTCTGCTTATATATGCCTCCCAAATACATCTAGTTCACTTTCACCTTATTCCACTGCAGAGGTTGGCACCTCTATCGACAGCATAACATGGATCTTAAACTCTGAGCTCCCTTGAATAAACGTTCATTTTGATAAATTCCATAGTAGGATTAAGATTGTTTTTAAATTAATTTTTTTAAAAGAGGGGTTTCAAATTATTTCTGCCACGATTTGGTAGCAGTGAAATACAGTGCTACTATATTCCAGGCCACACTACTCTGAAATTGATGCCATTTACTAGAAGCTCTCAACAAGAGATCCCTTAATTGGAAGAACATCCTTCTCAATCAGAAGTGGCTGAGCTAAAGGATGCCCTCGAAATATCAATGTGGGTTCAAGCTATTTAAAATGTCATGGTTAACCTTTATAAAAACCTGATTTAATTAGAAAATTATAATGAGAGCATCCTCACTAGTAGGAAATTCCTGTTTCAAATGAATTTCTTGTTAACTTTCTATGGCAATATAGAGAGCACCTTTTGTTCTATTGTTGGGATAGGTTTAGCACACTCACAACATCAAGGATAGCACTACTTTGATTAATTTTTATTTGCTAGGATTAGAGTTAATTACTGTAGCATGCCCAAGAGCGGAGGCAAGTTGGACAGAACTAGCTATGTTTTGCAGACGCCGCCAGCAGCTCTTAGGTATATATAAAAAAAGCAAAACAATATATAATCAATGTCCTTTAGGCACTGTACTATGGGGTTTCTCTCTCTCTCTCTCCAAAATAATTAATGAAAGGAACCTGCAAGCTGAGTAAAAAATGTTCAGTTTCAAGTGGCAAGATATCTTGTGGAAAGATAGCAATTGCAGGGTAGAATTGGAGTGTGCCAAGGCAGAATAGGGAAGCAGGTGGCGCTGTGGGTTAAACCACTGAGCCTAGGGCTTGATAATCAGAAGGTTGGCAATTTGAATCCCCGCGCCGGGCTGAGGTCCCCGTTGTTCGGTCCCTGCTCCTGCCAACCTAGCAGTTTGAAAGCACGTCAAAGTGCAAGTAGATAAATAGGTACTGCTCTGGCGGGAAGGTAAACAGTGTTTCCGTGCGCTGCTCTGGTTCGCCAGAAGCGGCTTAGTTATGTTGGTTACATGACCTGGAAGCTGTACGCCGGCTCCCTCGGCCAGTAAAGCGAGATGAGCGCCGGAACCCCAGAGGCACCCTTTAAGGCCGGAACCCTTTAAGGCAGAATGAGAACTTCATGGGTCATGAAGTAACCATTTTTGGGAATAGTTATTTAGCCAGATTTTTCGCTTTTGACAAGAGATAAAATTTACAGGTTTTCTAGCTGAGGAGCTGCACAGCTATGTGAATATACAAGTGTGTATGTACCAGGGGCAGGCAAAGGGTAGATCAGGAGTATTTTCCTTTTTCCTTTTCTTTTGTAATGTAGGTTTTTTCCATTTTCATCTTTAAACTGTTTAACATAGCTACATAGATATCTATTCTTTGTCTACATTAGAGCATATGACATGCAACAATTACATAAAATTAAAACTAAAACAGCAAACACTTATATAACCAAAATTATAGTTATTACAGTTATGAAATAACTTAGATTGGTGGCCATTAATAAAATATATTTTGTATCAATAATGATTAGAATTTATAGGGAGGAAGAGACAGGGAAAAAATAAAATATGTACTTTGTTCATGCCAGACTGTGTTTTAAACTATGGGTACTGCTCTACCATATGCCTCATTATTTGTGCAATCAATAAAGTCACACCAGACTGCATGAAAATTGTTGTGTTTCTTTTGGCCTCTTGCTAAGTTTAATTTTTGTGGCAGTTTCTCCAATAATGCTGTTTGCCAAATTGTATTATGTCATTGGTCCATAGTTAATAATTGTAACGATTTCCATGTTCTGGCAATATTGGTCTTGCAGCAGTTAACAGATGTAAATTAGAAACAAAGAACTCATAACACAAAGTATTGTGACTATACAAATAAAGCCAGTCTTGGGGTCATGGCAACTATCTGCCTTGTAATCAAATATATTTCTGTAAATACATTTCCCCATAACTTTCCTATTTTTGGACACTCCCACCACACGTGCTGATTTGTCCCTATAGTGGTGATCAGGAGTACTGATAGATCTCTAGGGAGTTTACAGTAGTTTGGCAAGGGTTTGTGACTCCCAACTGTCTTATTAAAAATCGACAGCTAAATAGCTCCCAGTCCCCACCCACACCATGCTCCTAAATTTGATTCTTGAAAAAGAAAGCTTGGGGGGATTTTTTAAAATTTATTTTTTGTAAAATGAATTCTGAGCCTGGTTCTGATTCTGATCACAAATTCTTGGGTTCAGCATGTGCTCACAGGCACCCTGTTCCTTAATTCTTAGCAGCCAAGCCACTATTTTGCACCTGGTTGGTCGATCTTGGCAGTTCTAGTTAATAAAGTACATCCCAACAACTATCACTGAGAGACATATTGGTTTTAACTGCTGCCTGCAATATATTATAGTGCTGTTTGTGGACTTCCTTAAGGGAGGAAAGGCAGGTTATAAATTTGAAATAATAACAGGAAAGAGGAATAGCAAGACAATGGTTGCAGCTGGACAATACCTATAATACAAAACCTGAGTAGCTCCTTAACAATATCGTTGTTGCTATTATAGGAGAAAACAAGGAGTTGGAGCACAGTGGTAGAACATGATGTTGTGATCAGGGCCTGCTTCACATAGCTTCTGCATATCTATCATAGCTGCCAAGTTTTCCCTTTTCTCGCAAGGAAGCCTATTCAGCATAAGGGAAAATCCCTTTAAAAAAGGGATAACTTGGCAGCTATGATATCTATGTTGCCCAAATTTCATTTTGGGAGCCAGCATTGTGAGTTGTCTTTGAGGGTGTGGCCTGGAGTGCTGCCTCACACATAGGACCATAACACCTGTGCCATGTTTGTCTTCCTGCCAGATAAAAGTATACTTTTAGCAAATGCAAATTGTTGCCTTACTGGAAGAGAAGGTACAGCAGGCATCCCCAAACTGCGGCCCTCCAGATGTTTTGGCCTACAACTCCCATGATCCCTAGCTAACAGGACCAGTGGTCGGGGATGATGGGAATTGTATTCCAAAACATCTGGAGGGCCGAAGTTTGGGGATGCCTGAGGTACAGCAAACTTGAGGCCTGCCTAGCCACACTTTGAGCTACATGCAGAGCTTCTTGATAGAACTGAGTGGGCTTAAGGACTCCACTGTCGAATTATGATAGGGTTTACTCCTTAAGCCTTTTCTACTTCAGAAGATGGCAAGGCAGCAAGTTTACTCCCTAAGCCTTTCTTGCAAATGAGTATAGACTCAAATCAGCAGGATCAAAGTTTTTCTTCTCCTAGATGGGCTACATCCCCAGGTTGACAACCCCCATCAGCCCCATCATTTCCTTCAACAGCATGTGCAGAAACCACCTCCTCGACTGTTGGACCTGTTAATGGTCTCTTCCACTCAATATATTGGAACTTGGCTTCGCATGTGGGGGATAGACAAGTGCCTGACTCACCACGGGTTTGAGACCCATTGCCTGAAGCTGTTTCCTACAGTGTGACCACCGTTGCATAATGACAGCTTCTAGGAGCCATAGGTGAGAGCTAAGTGCACGGTGGGTGGATGAAAGACCCCAGAAGGAACATAACATGCTCCCCACCAGAGACACTACCCCTCCTCTAACACTCAATACACACCGAGAACTACTGTAACTGAACACCTTTGCATGGAATCTAATCTGATCCATTGACCAGAGATAAGAAACAGACTAAGCCATGACTTCCCCTGCCTGCCAACCCATTATGTATAAAACTCAAAGGATCCAGGGAATGAGAGCCTCCGTGGAGGGCAAATTTGCTCATTCTATAAGCTTCCTTTTCACCGCATTGGTTTGCACTGTTTACGTCTGACCTAGGACAATCAATTATTTGAAGCTACTCCTCTGGGTAAATGTTTAATAAAAATGCAAAGTGCCAGGGAAACGACAAAACACACTTTAATGTTCAGCTTAGCTGTGCAACTTCCATGAAATAGATCCCAGTAAATCCACCGCACCCAACATTATTCTAATGTAGCACAACAAAGAAATCCCAGCTATTACTTTTAGTATGAAAGATTAACAGTAAGTGTGGATTGCAGACCTTATTTGCATGAAGTCAACATATAATTAGCTTACCCATCATGACCACAAGGGGGAAAATAAAAATCTGTAATTCTGAGGAACAACCAACATAAAAAATGCCATAAAATCTAGGCGTTCCTTTGTCATAGATGAGAGCAATGGAAGATTGCCCGAGGGCAAAAATCATCCCCAAGATTGTGGTATTTTGCCTGAAGCCAAAGGCTGACAGCAATATGCACAATCAAAGGAACCATATTTAACCTGAGGATAAATGTATTTTACCCTGGAGAGTATCACTAGTTCTTTTATTGTCCTTCTCAGCTTCCTAGCACTCTGAAACCTTAGGGGCCTAAGGAGGACATAAGTGCATAAAGATTTCCATATACAATATCCTCCGTGAGATCCTTATATCTGCAGCACATAACAGTTTCTGTGCAAAAAGCAGATCTGGGGATCCTGGAAGGTTATCCTGTGACAATTACAGGATGATCATTTGAAAATGGCAAAGAGATCCAGAGAGAAAACAGACAATTCAAGATTTCAAATGTAATATAAGGACAGGCTTATAAAGACTGAATGCCTTCAGAAATGGAACCAGCACTGTGCTGAACCACATGGGGAACTTTTTATTTAAAATGGTGAAATGACCAAGAAGTCAACTCATGGGTTGCACAATAGAGAGGTTATAGGCAAGTGGTGGTACTTTAGGAGATATGATGAAGGTATCTTAGGTGTCAAGGGAACAAGATTACAAGTATGATATTGACACAGCAGCACACATGTTTCTAACATAGCTAAGTTGTTTGAGAGAATTAATGCCCTCCTTGAATATGTCTGCATGGGCACGGAACCCCTAGATCAGGGGAGCCGACATGGTGCCGGCAGTTGTTGCCATTGACCATGTTGGCAGGGGCTGATGGAAGTTGTAGTCCAACAGCATTTGGAGGGCATCATGTTGGCTAGTCCTGACCTGGGTCTTTTAAGGGTACCATCTGGATCTCCATAATTTCAGCAGTGAATCTTCTATGGAAGTTCATCACAGTTATGACACACACACACTGCCGTTCCCTCCCACCCCCCACCCTCTGGCAGAGGCTCAACATGTACCATTCTGGTAAGGTGGCCCTTGCATCAATCACCTTCTTCCTTTTCAGAACAGGGTTGTGCATAGTGATTAACTAGCTCTTGTGTAGTTCTTGAAGCAACTTTCTCCCTTTGTCCAAGCCATTTCCAAAAGTATTTAAAAACAAAGGGCAAAACTTTGATAAAGCACTGAACAAAATGTTTAAGCAAGTGTCCATAGGTACACTTAAAAAATAAAAAATAAACCCAGAGCAAACTGGACAATGGAGCTCATCTGTTAACTGATCTGGTGGCTGCATGTGGTTCAGTACAGAAGGAAAAGTAGGGGAAGCAGAGCTCACTCCACTGAAAATAAATGCTTCTGCTTCTAGGAATATCTTTTACAGACTAAAGTAATGAATACTTGCAATGAATGGTCAATTCTGTTTTCCTGATACAGCTAAGAGGTCAAAGAACAGCTCTCAACTATCAAAAGCAGGCTCCAGCTAAGAGGGGCTTCCACTTGGCTCCTTTCCATGTTATAGTGGACCCCCAGGACTTTAATGACAGTGGCAGTCAGCCATCTTAATTTCTCACAATACCCTTACACACTGTTTTTCTTTAAAAAAATGTTTAGGGGTACTCTCATTTTTGACTCAAGGAAATCACCATTTTATAGTTCACCAGCGTGGTGTAGTGGTTAAGAGTGGTGGACTCGTAATTTGGGAAACTGGGTTCGCGTCTCCGCTCCTCCGCATGCAGCTGTTGGGTGACCTTGGGCTAGTCACACTTCTCTGAAGTCTCTCAGCCCCACTCACCTCACAGAGTGTTTGTTGTGGGGGAGGAAGGGAAAGGAGAATGTTAGCCGCTTTGAGACTCCTTAGGGTAGTGATAAAAGCAGGATATCAAATCCAAACTCCTCCTCCTCCTCTTCTTCTTCTTCATCGGGAAAATAAATATAGTAAATGAACAAAAGTACAAAGATTCACAAAATGTTTAGGGGTATGCGTCCCCCCAGAAAAAAGTACCGCCCCTATGCCTCAAAATAGTGTTGTTCAGGATATTGTGGAAAACTAAAGGGGTGTCTTGCACTTCTGCCTGCCCAGTTTGGCAGAGTGGGCTTTTATACTGGGAAGCCTTGGCAGCATCCTGACTGTGAGTCTCTCTTCATTTTTAACACACATCCAGCACCAAGTTTAAGTACAGCAATTGTGAATATAATCTGGGTGGGAGATTCCAGAGCCCTTCAACACAGACAAACACTTGCACAACTTCCATGGAGTACTTGGAGCGAAGGTCCGGATTCTGTGGTTTATAACACACATATTGCAGTCTGTCACCTGTGGGTCAACTACATTTGGCGAGAATACTGAGGAAAGGTGGATAAAATGTTTATAATATATAAGAATGCTATGGAAATAATGTCACAAACATCCTCTGTAGAGCTCCAGGTTAAGCTTCTTACTAAAAATAAAATGGAGGGATTAATCACACGTACTAAGAATTATATACATGGAGGCAATGAGTGAATAAAGGCTTAACAGGAAATTATTATTAAGAAACAAGAATGGAGAATTAGCATGGCAAATGTACTTAAATCCCAATTAAATCCCAAATGTAATTAAATCCAAATGACGTCCATGGTTAGGGGATGTGGTTAAGGTGATGGAAGGCAGACCTGCCAAGTATGTCTTGAAAGAACATCCTTCTGATGCTTGCCTAACCCTGTCAGGAAGTGAGGGATGAATCACAGACAACAAAATGCAGTATCTCTTAGTGTGCGTTGTAAAGGAATGACCGCTCCCCACATCAAATGGGGGGGTGCCTTTTGTGTGGTCGCACACAGCCCCCTGGGTCCCAGTGCGGCTCCTGGTAGTTCAGACTGGCTTCATCCTCCCCAGGCTGGATACCTGGAGGTCTCCGCCTATCTCAGCCAATCGCCCAATCCCACCTGGGGAGGCATTGCCAGGGGATCGGCCAGGTAAGGGGAGGGACCACCTTGCCCATACAACAGAAGGTGAATCTTACCTGCAAAGCCTTATTTGGCTCCAGAGCTTCTACAGAGAGGACATAGCTGGACTTCCTCGGCAGATAAGGTAGGCCTGGGGCCTCCGGCCTCCCCCTCCCCCGACCATGTGGCCCTGTTGGGCTGTGGGAGGGGGGGAATGCTTCAGGATCCTCTTTTAGAAGAGGATCCCCTTCTTTTATTTAATTTTTAAAAAATAACTGCTGGGCCGCTTTGTGCAGCCTGGCACACCTCCCGACAGCCCGGTGGTTGTGGGGGGGAAGGGGGCAGTGGGAGGCCTTCTGGCCGCTTCCTGCGCCTCTGGCAGTAGCCCACGCCGCTTTGCGTGGCCTGGCCCCTTCCCTTCCCCGTTAAAGGGGTCTTGAGGGCAGGCATTGGCCATACGCCGAGAGGTTGTCATTGCTCTCCCCTCCAACGGCGGCAAAATGGGGGGGGCTGTCTGCTTGCAAATATGTTCTTCAGAGCCAACCCAATCCCCACACGTTCTGGATAAACCTTATGTCTCACAGATCCCCAGCTGGGGACTGGGAAGGATAAACGCCCAATGCCTGAGCCAATCTGAAATTTAAGAAAGTTGTGGCCAATTTTTATCCCATAGCGCGTTGTCTTGAGTCATTATTCTACTCGGGGGTCGCCTGGGGTCGGGGGGGGGGGACTCTGCCTGTCCATGCAATAGACCGCTTACTGATAATTGTGTTGACTTTTGACAGTGAAAACAATTCTACTAAAGTGAAAAGTTTTAATGTATATGAAAAAGAAGGGCAATAAGTGGCTAGCAGTGGCAAATTTGCCAGGCATGTTGAGCGAGATGGACTGACTGACTGCACAGAGGACCCAAGATAATATTGGAGAAAAATATTGCTATTCTCCACCCAAATAATGTGGGCAAAATGAATATATTAGGGTTAACTATATATTGGTGAAAATGACAGAAAAATGCATTATATTAGGGAGAACTGTGTTGCAAAAATGTGTATTTTGGTAAAATTGCATTAAAAATGTGTATATTGGGGGGGTAATCAAATGCTGATAAATTTACATGATTTGGAAATGGGAAAATCATAACCAGAGAGAAACCAAAACTGATGGATTTGCCCAATCCTAACTCAGCTATGTACAGCTTTAAACCAGCCCCCCTTTCCACCCACACACTGCTGGCTGAGCCATAGGAGCCAGAGCTAAGAAGAATTCACAAACAATACGGAGTGCAGTGCTCACTGGAAGGACAAATCCTGAAGCTGAGGCTCCAATACTTTGGCCACCTCATGAGAAGTGAAGACTCCCTGGAAAAGACCCTGATGTTGGGAAAGATGGAGGGCACAAGGAGAAGGGGACGACAGAGGACGAGATGGTTGGACAGTGTTCTCAAAGCCACCAACATGAGTCTGACCAAACTGCGGGAGGCAGTGGAAGACAGGAGTGCCGGGCGTACTCTGGTCTACAGGGTCACGAAGAGTCGGACACGACTAAACAACTAAACAACAACAAGGAGACAAAGTAAACCTTTCAAATAATCCCCTATGAAAGTACCTGGTACTTTTCATTAATGCCCATTTGAACACAGCCATAAGTACAAAAACGAAATTGGACAGAATGCAGGCCACTTGGAGATGCAACAGGCATAATATTCTACCATAGCTGATCATGACTAGAGAACAGTCTTCTCTCCTGGTATTTGCTTGTTGCCCTCATATGTGGTTATGGGGCCACCCAAGCAACTGCGTGCAAAGGAGAGATATTTACATCCACGGTCACAGTTCCATATGCAAACAAAATCCAAATACCAGGGAATCGTTGCATGCAAAATCCCACAGCCTTTTTATGCCACATAACCCTTGGATAAGAAACACTCAGAATCCCAAACATTTGTCTATACATGGCTGCAAAATCAGACCAAAGGAATCAGATTCTATCCCAACAACATGCAGGGATTTAGTATCACTGTTGATAACATACCCAGTGCCAACTACTCTTAAAATGAGATGTGTCACTTCAAATAAAAATGAAGGCTTTTTGAGCATGCACAATTTTGTATCGCTGCTGGAAAAGGTGTTTTGTTTAACTTCCTGAGGGCTTGAATACAAAATACCTTCTTTATTTAAAAAAAAAAAAAGCGGGGATGGGAGGGGGGAGCTCACTGATTAAAGATTTCTGCGGGGGGAAACCTGTAGCAAAACAGATTAATTTCTTCAGGGGTACATTTTGTAGAGAAATTATTTTCTTTGGTAGAACCTACAATTTTTCTTTCAGCAGCAAGAAACCAGGCACAATATGTGAGCAGGCCCCACAGCACAACCCCAGAGGATAATGCTCTTCCAAAGACAAGCGTATGTGATGCTGCAGAGTTCCCAGCATCTTGGTATTTAAATTGTGACTCCAAATGGGATCTCCCCTGCGGCCCCCTGAAATGTATCTAATACATTCAGCACATTATTTATGTAAAAATCTGCCCTGTTGAATATTTTGCTGCGAAGAGGGGGTGGAGGTGGGGAGTGGAGAGCACATAATGAGATTTGCCAGCAAAATCTTCCTTTCTCTTGACTAGTTGGGAATTCCAATAGAATCCTGTATGCCACTTGCCCCTTTCATCTTATCTGTGGCAAGAGCAGTCAACTGAGGTGTTGCCCATTGCAACAGAAGAAGCCATTGCTGATCCTTTTTAAGGCAGGAAAGGCATTGTATTGTGTGTGTGTGTGTGTGTGTGTGTGTGTGTGTGTGTGTGTGTGTGTGTGTGTGTACACACACGCAAAGTATGATTCCAAGCACGTTTAAATGGCTTGTGCCCAAATACTGCTTTGCCATCTTCAGCTTGGACACTGAGATTTTTTTTCCCCCTGTGGGTGGGGGCTTTCTCATGGTACCACCACTGGGCAGCACTTAGGGAGGCATAAACTCAGGCAAGTGGCTTCTCATTTGGGTGTCCATGTGGAATTCCCTACCTCGGACATCAAGTTTACCATTTATTGAAGACACACCTCTCCACCCACCCTTTTGAGTCCTTCAGATGCTGTTCTTTAACTGGACTTTGAAGAGTGGCTGAACTGCCTCCTCAGACGCACCCCAATCCTTTCAGCACCTATTGTTTTGCCGCTGCTTTGAAGTTACAAGATCATACCCTCCAACATTTCTTCGATGAAAACAGGGACGTCCTTTTCCATGATGATGGTGATGATGGAGGAGGAGGATTATTTTATTATTTATACCCTGCCCATCTGCCTGGGTTGCCCCAGGCATTCTGGACGGCTTCCAACATGTATAAAAACATAATAATAATAATAATAATAATAATAATAATAATAATAATTTTTTATTTATACCCCGCCCTCCCCAGTCAAAACGGGGCTCAGGGCGGCTCACACCAAAAAAATTAGAATAAAACATAAAAAGCAATTGATTAAAATACAGTATTAAAATTTAAAATTTAAGTTTAAAATGCAGCATAATTTTAAGTAGTCCATAAATCCAAGCCATGAGGGAGGAAAACGCAGGGGTCAGACTAAGTCCAACCCAAAGGCCAGGCAGAATAGCTCTGTCTTGCAGGCCCTGCGGAAAGATGACAAATCCCACAGGGCCCTGGTCTCCTGTGAAAGAGCGTTCCACCAAGTTGGGGCCAATACTGAAAACGCCCTGGCCCTAGTAGAGGCCAATCTAGCCACCTTATGGCTCGGGATCTCCAGAATATTGTTGTTTGTGGACCTTAAGGTCCTCCGCAGGGCATACCAGGAGAGGCGGTCCCGTAGGTACGAGGGTCCCAAGCCGCATAATAAACACTGACATTTTAAAAAAAACTTCCCTATATAGGTTTGCCTTCAGATGGCTCGGGGGTCGCATAACTCCATACCCTCCAACATTTCTGCAGTGAAAATAGGGACATCTGCCATACCCTCCAACATTTCTCTGATGAAACTAGGGGATCCTAAGGAAAAGCAGGACATTCAGAGATAAAATCAAGAACTGGGATGGCTTCTGTAAATCCAGGACTGTCCCTAGAAAATAGGGACACTTGGTGGGTCTGCAAGATAGTGTAGGGTTTTTTTTTTTAATGCATTACATTTTTTTCTGTTGTGGTTCTTTATATTTTACTTGTGAACTGCTGTGTAATCTTGTATAAAGAGTGGTCTATAAATGCCAATTAAATGAAGTTATGCTGAAACAGCAACTATATTAATAAAATAGTTATAAAGAAATAAGAGTGTGTGTAAGCATTTTAAATATAAAACAGAATTTGCCTCACTGGCTCAGTGAGGGCTAGTTTTGTACCACCAAAAGACATGTGTTAATTTTATTTTTTATTTACATTTGCCATGCATTTTATTTGCATTCATTTGCATTCTGTAAACTGCAAACTGGGGGGGGGGGTAAATTATGGGATTATTAATTTATTATTCATTCATAGGATTTCTTTGCCACCAGATGGGTTGCAGCAATATAAAAATACAGGGTTGTATCCATAATTAATCCTACTTATAACATAGCTGCCAAGTTTTCCCTTTTCCGCGAGGAAGCCTATTCAGCATAATGGAATTTCCCTTAAAAAAGGGGAGAACTTGGCAGCTATGACTTATAACGACCATTACTAACTTAGGCCCATTCTTTTCAATGGGTCCATTCCAAACAAAACTTAATATTAAAATCACTTAAAATAATTAGATTAGCGCAGGAATGGGGGATTAACTCTTCCCTCCCCTGCTGCAGCCCTGAGCATATTTCTTCGTCCTCCAAACCTTAAGTTTGCTTTGTGGGAAAATCCTCCACTGGTCCCAAGAGGATCTGCTGATATCCTCCTCCTCCACCACCAAAACAGCAAGCACAAGCCTCAGAAGAGCAATTGTCTTCAGGGCTACAGTAGAGGAGGAAATAATTAAATTAAACCTGAGTTGCCTGGTGCCATCAAATTTCGGGGTATATGGAATTCTCAAAAGTGTTCCATGGTGGGTCTCTTACATCAGTTTAAAATAAAATGCAAGCTGCTGGGAGTTATCCTGTCTTCTTTAAGCTGAGCTGCCACTGAGCCTGAGCCCTGGTTATTATGCTCAAGAGCAGGCACCCCCAAACTGCGGCCCTCCAGATGTTTTTGCATACACCTCCCATGATCCCTAGGAGGTAACAGGACCAGTGGTCAGGGGTGATGGGAGTTGTAGTCCAAAGCATCTGGAGGGCCGAAGTTTGGGGGTGCCTGCTCAAGAGAATCTCCCCCATGGAGATGTCGAGCTCCCTTCTCAACTATGCAGCTGCCCACTGCATATCTAGTGATGGTTTAGCATCCCCAAACTTCGGCCCTCCAGATGTTTTGGACTACAGTTCCCATCATCCCTGACCACTGGTCCTGTTAGCTAGGGATCATGGGAGTTGTAGGCCAAAACATCTAGAGGGCCGCAGGTTGTGGGTGCCCGGTTTAGCTTCTTCACAAATTAATTAAGACAAAAATTTAAAATGGAGGAAGAAAGAGGCTATTGGCACTTCATATTTCATTTCAAATTAGTTAAATGCCATAGGACAGGTCTTCAGAATTCTGAGTTCCCAAATATCACATCACTTTCCAGGGGGATTTTCACCTCAAACCGCTCCCCCCACCACCAAATATTATGTACCAAAATGTATGTATGAGGTAATCTGTATCTAGAGATGCATATACCTGTATTACTGAAAATTCATAGAAAATGTGTTATATTAGAGGAAACTGCATGCAAAAAATATCTATTAGGAAGAAATGTTAACGGATTTTCATGAGGACTTAAAAAAAAAATGCAAACTGATTTGGGAATATGGAGAACAGAACTTAAGATTTGAAAAATGGAACTGGTAGAAATAATTGACAAGTTCACCCCCTCCTGGGTACAGCGAAGGAACCTTTTGTGCTTCCATCTGGATCCTCTGCGTGGCATTGATAATAAACTTGTTTCAGCCAAAGAGCATTTTGATAGCTTTAGTGATCAGGAAGGATTCCTGGAGACAGTGAGAACAGAGGATACAATCTTGGCTTGGCAGCCTCAAGTACACCATGTGCTCACACACCAACCATCCCCAAAGGTTTTCAGATGAGCTGATGAGAGACTGCTCAAATGCATTTAGAACCAAACCTGTCTGCAAAAGTCTCGGATTCCACCACTCCCTGCCTCCCCCCCAACCCCCCCCCCCACTTTTCTCCTTCCTCTTAAGATATCAAATGCATCTTCGAAGTGTCTATTACATTGGTTTGGCTACTGAGGGAAGGATTCAAGGAATTATTGCTTCTGATGCAGCCTTTGCTGTTTCAGCTCAAGTAATTAAAACAAAATCCACACTCTGTCTGTAAAATGTGTGGGCTAATTCTGCCCCCGCTCCCGGTTGGAAATTAACTAAAGCCCTCAGATATTAACTAAAGCCCAAGCAGTAAACACTTTATTTTTCATTTCAAGTTTTAACACTTTACACTGGTTTTCCAAAATTATTTTGTGTCTAGTAATGTTGCCATGGTGTTTTTTTTTCTCCCAACAGCTTTGAATAAGTACTTCTAAATCAATGCCAGCATCAAAGGGCAGAAATATCCTTTGTTCAAACCGATGACATCTTGAAAGAAGGGCAGCATTTTATCTCAACATGATAGGAAGGAGGGAATTATGCCAACACATTTCTTCTTCGTCTAGAGATGCAATCATTAAGATCAAATCTATTTGGTTAATTTCCCCAACCCCCATGGTTTATCAAAGTATCTATGAAAATCTCATGAATGAACTTGATGTTCCAAGAATCAAAGAGTTTTTTGGAAACAAACACTGTCTTTGTCTGGTTATCTTTTCACTGCATCTCACAGAGGTCTTTCTCTAAGGCAGGGATGAGAAACAAGCATAAGTCATGGTTAGAAGAACTTAAGAGGTGCCTGCTGGACCATGCAATGACCCATCTAGTCCAGTATCCTGTTCTCAGAGTGGCCACCCAAATTCTGTGGCAAACCCAAAACAGCAACACTCTCCCCACTTGCAATGTCCAACAACTCAAATTCAGAGGTGTGCTGTCTCGGATAGTAGCAGGAGTGGAACACAGCCATTGTGGCTATTGATAGCCTTATCCTACATGAATTTGCCAAATCCTCTTTTGAAGCCATCCAAGCCATCACTACTTCTTGTGTTTTAACTATGCAGTGTGTGAAGAAGTACTTTTGACTGTCCTGATTCTTCCAACATTCAGCATAATTGGATGTCCATTCTTAAGGAAATCAGCCCTGAGTGCTCACTGGAAGGACAGATCCTGAAGCTGAGGCTCCAATACTTTGGCCACCTCATAAGAAGACTCGATTTCCTGGAAAAAAGACCCTGATGTTGGGAAAGATGGAGGGCACAAGGAGAAGGGGACGACAAAGGACGAGATAGTTGGACAGTGTTCTCAAAGCTACCAACATGAGTCTGACCAAACTGCGGGAGGCAGTGCAAGACAGGAGTGCCTGGCGTGCTCTGGTCCATGGGATCACGAAGAGTTGGACACAACTAAACGACTAAACAACAACAAGTTCTAGTGTTAAGGCAGAGAAGATTTTAGTTCAGCAACACCTGCACAGGTTCTCTGCTGCTCCCAGGCGTGCCAAGTGGGGCCGAGGTGTGTCCATCCGTCCCCCTATCTGTTGGGAGGGGGTGGGCCCCCTCAAGATTGAGGGGGCAGAGGAAGCTGAGCATGGAGTGCCTCCAGGGGCCGGCTCCTCTTGAGGCCGGCTGGCTAGCAACAAGCATAACAGCTGATCTAACACATTTGTGTCTGGTTTTGAATTTTATTCCGGTTAAATCACGCTCCCTAAAGCAGCGCTCACCTATGAAGTTTAGAAATGGTGCCCAGACAAGAATGATTTCTGAGATAGATAATGCTAAATATGATTTTAGAAACCCTGTTCAACTTTTTTTTAAAAGGAAGTAGAGAGTGATGGTGGTAATAATTGAGAAACTGCACCTTGAGGTGCTTTGACTATTTTCCTACTTTTTGGGGGGCTCTGGCTGTTGCTAGAGGGGAGGTCTGGGCTTTGCTGAATGACATTGTGAGATGTCAGCTGTTTCTCTCTTCTGCCTCAGGCCCCACAGCAATGAGCTGGGGCAATCAGAAAACTGTTTGAACAGAAGAAGAAGGAAAAAATATCAAAAGGAAAATTGGAGTGAATGCTAAAATGAGCAGCTCGCAATCTCAAAGAGATTACTAGTGAAATGATAACACAGGCTATTATTTTAAGAACCTGACTTCCACAAAAGTGGGGGCTTTCAGGGGAGGGAGCTGGCATGGGGGGAGCAAAAAGATCAGCACCATCAATGATGACTCCTGTCAGGAGGAGGATAAATTTGTCATTATAAATGATTTTTTACCTGTTGCCATGACATTGGCAAATGTGTTTGTACCGCATACATTTAGGTTCAGCCAACTTTTAATATTCTAAAATAAACATAAAAACAAGGCAAGTATTGGAGGGAAACTAAAGGAAGGAGACTTAAATCCTGCATAATATGCATGAGTTTTTTTTTTCACTTAGCAGTAATTCTTAGGTATGCTCCTGGCTACCTTCACAAGGCAAACTGCACAGAATAACAAAAAGGTTCAGCAAGAAAAGAATAATTTGGACTTCATACTTGATTAATGTTTTTTGTTGTGGATCAAAATTAAAGTGGAAGGAATCTTGTTTTTCATCGTACTCAAAGAGCACAACTAAAACATATGAATATGTGGAGAAAGTTTGTTTGTCTTGCTCACATGCTATGGCTACTTCTGCAGGGGTGTAGAGAAACTCTTGAATGAACTGGGGGAGGAGGTGTCAACTAAACAGTCTCCCTTTTCTGCCCCATTCAAAATATGTCCACATATATAGGGTGCATTCAGACTTGGGAAATATTACGTTTGTTTTCCTGATGCAAATGCTAGTGCTTTTGTTCCGTTTTCTAATGCTTTACACTGCAGTGCCTTTTGCGTTAATTTAGGTGCCGCTTTTGACTGATTGCACTAAATTTCATTCACACCAGTCATTGGACAATGGACCTTTCCCCCCGCTACACACACACACTTTCCACACTTGTGTGCTTCTTTGTCCCCAAGATTCACCAATGAAACCGGCAGGAGAGAACTGTATGCAAGTATACCACCCCAAATTCCTGTGATTTTCTGGGTTAATGGAGTTTTTCTGGATGCAATAAACACGGAAAAGAGCACTAAGCGTACACTATATATTGCTGGATTTCTGGAAGTGGCTTTTACATTGTGTGAAAGCTCAAATAGAATGCAAAAATTATCAGGTAGGGGAACACAGGCAAAATGGAACAAGCTGCTGTGCAAATGCTGCACAGCCCTAGTACACCAGAATTGGGGGATCTGGAAGGAGCGTGTACCTCTGGTCTTTCAACTACCTGTGGCTGTTAATCAGCTGTGTTATTACTATGCAGCAACATTATGAAATGTCCTTTTGAGATTACAAATGGCAGCTAGAAAAGGGTCACCATTATCCATCTCCAGTCTCCCTCTGTTGCGTTCATCCATTTTTTAAACAAAAACTGAGCTCCGTTTTCAAATAAAAAAAGAGGATTACTTATCATTTCAAAAGATATATATCACTACCCTGTAGCCAGGACTTTGCTTCCATCTTCAATGATAAAAGCCAAATCCATGCCTCTCTCGCTCATTCCCACCTCTCCACATCTATACTTCTCTCAGCCCTTTGTTCCTGGCTTCAGTCTCAATTCATATGACAACCCTATTATTCTCATCAATACCCTCTCCCAACTTCTTGTAGGCTTCTCTGCTTCCCCACATTGCATATTGTTGTCAACCTATTCCATTCCTCTAGTTCCTTTCTTTCTGTATCCAAAATAATTAAATACACCACAATTTCCCTCATTCTAAAAAAATAAACAAAGCATCTCCTTTGATTAGGGTGAGTCTGTCAATTTTCGTTACTCTGAATTTATCCATTTTCTAATCTTCAATTCCATTCTCCACATTTCCTCATTAGTTTTTGCTTTAACGAAAAGTTCTCAAGAAAATCCGTCAGCATTTTTGTGCTCATATCCACATGCTGACATGCATTTTTGCCTAATATGCAAATGCAAATAATATTCCCTTAATATAATGCATTTCTGCATTTTATTTTCATGAACACATGCATTTTTATGTACACTTTACCACAATACTGTATAAGCATTTTTGTAACATTGCTTTGCTGAAGAACTGCAAGATTCAGAGAAGTGCAAATTTTGAAACATGGCTGTATTTCAGTCCTTGTATTACTTTGGAAAGTGCAAATTTGGGAGATTCAGCTTGTGCTGCTATCTGGCCCACCCGCCTGCACCGCACTGAACTGCCTCCCTCAAATTCACTGCCTATTTTAGCCTCTTTCAGACATTCCTTACATGCATTTATTCTATGACGGAAGAGAGCAGGGCCCTCTGTGATCCAGCATCACTGCTGTTTCTGATCACCTGAGTAGGCACATAGGTGCCCATTTTCAGACTCCAGCTGAACACACAGATGCTGGTGAATGAGACTGGCAGAGTGCATGATATCAAACTCAAAGCCAGCATAAATGCATGGAGGAAATGCCTGAATCCTTACATCTTCTATCTCCTTGTCAAACTACTCATTCAGTATTTCCACTGGCAGAAACTTCTCCTCTGCCTTCCCAAGCCCCCCAAAAAACTCCATGTACATCAATGTTTATTATTATTATTATTATTATTATTACTATTCTAAGGGAATCACACAAACTTTGAGATCTGCAGCACTTGTCTCTGCTCTACTAAGGACTCAGCTTATGCAAAGCAAAATGTGTTTGGTACTACTTAGAAATTAATGGGAAATCAATGGGACTTCTCCTGAGGTCCTTCCTAAAAACAAGAGCAGAATAATTAGGCCATTAGATTTCAAACTTTAGCATGCGGATCCATGTCTTATACATCTGCTGATGTATAAGACAGGCTACTCAGTGAATAATTGTAAAATCAGCTGCAGCCTTACACTGAGCTTCCTGGTAAATAGCGACCACTTGCAAATAAACACCTGGGAAATGAGATGTGCATGCAAATGAACTTATTATGCTCTCTGCCCCACAATTCCCAGTGCTTATTACTTTTGAAATCACTGCTTGCATATAAGGAGCAACTGGAAGTTACAGGAGCATCTCCATTTGCCAAGGGAAGTGAGAGAGAGAAAGAGGGTTGGGTGTGCTGTTTTGAACTGACAAAAGAAATAACCATCAGAAATGTCAATACAGCACTAGATTATAGATTTGCTCTTCTTTATATACCTTTGGGCTTTTACTTCTGTCTTACATGCTACCTTTCATTTTTTTAAAAAAATATAATGATGTATTTATATATGCCTAATTAGTAAAATTAAGTTATTTTTACTAATGAGAATTTGTAACTCTCCAGTTTTGATTATGGCTGGTTGCATGCAAAAAAAGAGAGAAAAGAATAAAAAACCATTTTGCATGCTTTACAGGCAAATGAATATGTACAAATATTAATTAATACAACCATGTAAAAGACCATGTATAGACTGAACCAATGCATGTTGATACAGAAGGAAGATCACATGAGTTCAATATTTATTCCTGAGCCTGGAACTACAACTTTAGTTTTCAAAGTTGCTACCTCATGGCAGCAAAATTGTATGAACTCCATGAATAAAGTTGCGAAATATTCCCGCCCTCCAATTCTGTTACATACTCTTGCAGGCATAGGCAAACTTGGCCCTCCAGATATTTTGGGACTACAACTCCCATCATCCCTAGCTAACAGGACCAGTGGTCAGGGATGATAGGAATTGTAGTCTCGCAAAACAACTGGAGGGCCGAGTTTGCCTATGCCTGTACTATTGCAAAAGCACCAGAAATTTTATCACACTACTAGAAAAAAACATACAAGAACATTTAATATTCCACATTTAGTTTGACCCTGAAAGTCTTGCATACTTTCACCACTGTGGCATAAATATAGTGCATATTTAGCATATGTGAACTATAGAAATGTGCCTGTTACAGATGTTCACTGTGAAAGTTGCAAACTGAATATCCCAGTCTAAAGGTTTTATGATGCAATCTTTAAAATACATCTTAAGCAAATATTTATAAATGAGGTATGTATTATTCTCATATTGTATTCCGGGCATTTGAAGGTATTCAAGCCCCTCTGCCTTCCACCTAGGGTTTTATACATGCAAGGCATTTTGGATCACAGAACATCACGTCCTGCCTGCCTTGGTGCAGTCCTAATGACGACAATACCTGGGAAACCTTGTGAGCGTTCACATCAGCTGTTACTGCCCCCTGGTGGTGTGTCGTGCATTCAGGCCAACATTTGTTCTGAACAAGAATTTCTCCAGGAGCTTTCCTACTTTAGGAAACAGGCTTGAGACTTGCTCAACACAGTGGCTCACAGCTGATTTCATGCCATGTCAAAACAGCAACAGCAAAAACCCTTAGTAAAGCCCTAGTTTTGATAGTCACCTGAGCGGACAAGGTGGCTATCATAATTAGGAGACTTGCCCAATAAGACAAGCCTTTCATAAAGTTGCTATAGCTGCAGTCATTGCAAAAAGTGTCCTATGCTATCACACCTAGACGGAACAGAATGACCTGACTTTCTCCCCAGCCAGGGAAACTCCTAACCACTTTCCTTAGTAAAGGCTCCCTCTGCAGGTGCCAGGGTGATATCCCAGGAGGGCCGAGTCTCTTAGGGCTTATCCACACTTACCGCTCCTCTGCTCTTGCTAGGCCCGGTCCACACTTTAAACCTCCCTGCCTAAGTGCCCTTCTTTTTTTGCTCCAGAGTTTTCCCTGTGAAAACCCGCTCTCCAGCACTCAGAGCAAATGTCAATCTGCAAAAAAAACCCTAAGTGATGTTTGCTCCGATTGAGCGCTCAAGAGCAGGTTTTCGCAGGGGAAACGGGGGGCAAAGGGAGGGGGGACGCTTGGGCACAGAGCTTTTAAGTGCAAAGCTGTGCCTGGAAAGAGCAGGGCAAAAGTTTAAGTGTGGATGAGGAGAACTAGAAGCAAAAGGCTGGAGATTGGGAGTTGAGTGATAGTTCTAGGCTCTTATCGCCGTGTACATTTAATTCATGCCTATGTATGGTTAGCAAGGGGATGGGGAATAAGTGTTTGTATTTCAGTTTGTGCATGGTTTTGGAATGTGCAAATGAGGAACATTTGCACTGAAATGTTAACCACACCAAATTTCTCCCCTCCCCATCGGCATTTTGGACTGACTGAAAAGATGTGTCTGATTTTCTCTGCAAATACTGCACTGTCCATGTGTTAAACAAATTACTTACACATTTAGTTAATTCCTGGGCAACTGCTGTATTGCTTTGCATAATTATAGTTCTTTCTATTAAAAAAATGTGTTCACTTGAATAATTTGCAAGCTCTATTCTACCTAAGCCCCACAGAAGACCCAGGTCAGCTCTTATGAATCTTTACACCTAGGAGCTTTTTAAGCGGCTGGTAGGCTTGCAGAAAGTAGACCGTGTCCTCATTCTTTCTACATCCTATTCATTGGTTAGGACCACCGCTGGGCAAGAGAAGCATTTGCTGAATCAGGGCAGGTAGAAGAAATCAAGATATATCCAGCTTAGAAAGTAAAGCAGAAGGGGCCATGGAAGGGAAGGGGAAACAAAGTACCAAAGCTAAGTACGTTCTGGGATACAGAGCTAATTTGTGGCCCATGGTCAGAATGCTATGTAAGGTCTATTGGTCAGTGTAAGAGGAGATTTTTTTTTCTTCCTTGCTTTTTATACAGACTGCTTAGACTTGGAGCAAACCAAATAAAGCACAGTTGCAAACAACTAACAAAGTCAGCAAGACACTGTCATAACAGTACTTAGGTAAAGGTAAAGGGACCCCTGACTGTTAAGTCCAGTCATGGACGACTCTAGGGTTGTGGCGCTCATCTTGCTTTATTGGCCAAGGGAGCTGGCATACAGTTTCCAGGTCATGTGGCCAGCATGACTAAGCCGTTTCTGGTGAACCAGAGCAGCACATGGAAATGCCATTTATCTTCCCACCAGAGCGGTACCTATTTATCTACTTGCACTTCGACGTGTTTTCGAACTGCTAGGTTGGCAGGAGCAGGGACCGAGCAACAGGAGCTCATCCCATTGCGGGGATTTGAACCACCAACCTTCTGATCGGCAAGCCCTAGGCTCTGTGGTTTAACCCACAGCGCCACCCACATCCCTCACACGCTTAACATAACATAAGTCATAACAGTACTTACTGCACCACAATAGTGGCAGAAGACAAACTCTGGCTATGCATCGCCAATTGCTATTGCTTACCCTAGAGCTTTGCGTCAATGAAATTGTTTATGTTTTTGTGCTGGAGAAGTGACCCAGGCCCCCTCCAGCAAGCAAAGTCCTGGGACATAGGATCAGGATGTCAGCACATGCTCAGTATTTTATTTTATTTTATGGATGTTTCCCAAGGAGGGAAGAAATTCATTGTTGAATGGTTGAGGATGGTTTCCTACTCACAGTATCCAGATTGCTTAAGAGCTCCGGTGAGTTCACACTGAAAAAAAAATCCTGAGTGACAGTCTCTGCTTTGTGCCAGCCATTCTGAGAAAGAAGACAGAGTGGACATTTCTTGTTCCTACTCCTCTTGCCTTCATGCCCAGCTGTGTAGCAGGACAGAGCTTGAATGACCAGATAGCAAATATTGTTGTTGTTGTTTAGTCGTTTAGTCGTGTCCGACTCTTCGTGACCCCATGGACCAGAGCACGCCAAGCACTCCTGTCTTCCACTGCCTCCCGCAGTTTGGTCAAACTCATGTTGGTAGCTTCGAGAACACTGTCCAACCATCTTGTCCTCTGTCATCCCCTTCTCCTTGTGCCCTCAATCTTTCCCAACATCAGGGTCTTTTCCAGGGAGTCTTCTCTTCTCATGAGGTGGCCAAAGTATTGGAGCCTCAGCTTCACGATCTGTCCTTCCAGTGAGCACTCAGGGCTGATTTCCTTAAGAATAGACATCCAATTATGCTGAATGTTGGAAGAATCAGGACAGTCAAAAGTACTTCTTCACACACTGCATAGTTAAAACACAAGAAGTAGTGATGGCTTGGATGGCTTCAAAAGAGGATTTGGCAAATTCATGTAGGATAAGGCTATCAATAGCCACAATGGCTGTGTTCCACTCCTGCTACTATCCGAGACAGCATGCCTCTGAATTTGAGTTGTTGGACATTGCAAGTGGGGAGAGTGTTGCTGTTTTGGGTTTGCCACAGAATTTGGGTGGCCACTCTGAGAGCAGTCTCAGCTTCAGGATCTGTCCTTCCAGTGAGCACTCAGGGTTGATTTCCTTAAGAATGGATAGGTTTGATCTTCTTGCAGTCCATGGGACTCTCAAGAGTCTCCTCCAGCACCATAATTCAAAAGCATCAATTCTTTGGTGATCAGCCTTCTTTATGGTCCAGCTCTCACTTCCATACATCACTACTGGGAAAATCATAGCTTTAACTATATGGACCTTTGTTGGCAAGGTGATGTCTCTGCTTTTTAAGATGCTGTCTAGGTTTGTCATTGCTTTTCTCCCACAAAGCATGCATTTTTTAATTTTGTGACTGCTGTCACCATCTGCAGTGATCATGGAACCCAAGAAAGTAAAATCTCTCACTGCCTCCATTTCTTCCCCTTCTATTTGCCAGGAGGTGACGGGACTAGTGGCCATGATCTTAGTTTTTTTGATGTTGAGCTTCAGACCATATTTTGCGCTCTCCTCTTTCACCCTCATTAAAAGTTTTTTTAATTCCTCCTCACTTTCTGCCGTCAAGGTTGTGTCATCAGCATATCTGAGGTTGTTGATATTTCTTCCGGCAATCTTAATTCTGGCTTGGGATTCATCCAGTCCAGCCTTTCGCATGATGAATTCGGCACTCCCATTTTTTAAAGAACTTGCCATAGTTTGCTGTGGTCGACACAGTCAAATGGTTTTGCGTAGTCAATGAAGCAGAAGTAGATGTTTTTCTGGAACTCTCTAGCTTTCTCCATATTCCAGTGCATGTTTGCTATTTGGTCTTTGGTTCCTCTGCCCCTTCGAAATCCAGCTTGCACTTCTGGGAGTTCTTGGTCCACATACTGCTTAAGCCTGCCTTGTAGATTTTTAAGCATAACCTTGCTAGTGTGTGAAATGAGTGCAATTGTGCGGTAGTTGAAGCATTCTGGACCACATCCAGCTTACCAAGGTTCATGGTTCTTACATTCCAAGTTTCTATGCATATTTTTCTTTACAGCATTGGACTTTCCTTTCGCTTCCAGGCATATCCGCAACTGAGCGACCTTTCGGCTTTGGCCCAGCCGCTTCATCAGCTCTGAATCTACTTGTACTTGTCCTCCACTCTTCCTCAGTAGCATGTTGGACGCCCTCCGACCTGAGGGGCTCATCTTCCAGTGTCATAACTTTTATATGCCTATTGTCTTTGTCCATGGAGTTTTCTTGGCAGGGATACTGGAGTGGCTTGCCAGTTCCTGCTCCAAGCAAATATTATCTAGGCTAAAAACTCAGCCCTTGTGGTGAAAGGAGAGAGCTTTGCCAGCAGGTGTCACTCAAATGTAAGAAATCCATTCCCAGACTGAATTTCACCAACAGAAAGCTTCTGCACATCATTTTTCTCAAGCTCTGTAAAAAAACAGATTTGGGCTTCATGCTGACTGCTTGAGAAAGTTTTACCAGGCCAGGTGCCTTTTCAGAATAGTTTGCCGTCTGATGCCTTTCTGCACTGCCAGGTTTAAGAGAGTTTTCAGTCCAACTTATTTTACCCCACAAAAGACAACTTGCAAAGTTGCAATGGTATCGTGCTTGAAAAAAAAAGTGAAAGGAAGGCTTTAAAAAATGTGCCCCCCATCTCTTTATATACAGTTTTACTTATTTCCAAACAGAAGCCTGAAGAAAATAACAATAACAAGCAAAGCAAGTACGATACTATGAAATTAACAGTCCAAACAATACGAAAGTGTTGCAATTAAAATGTCACAATAAACCTATGAATGTTACAATTCAGAACCCAGTAACAAAGTCATAGCAATTTAATTGTCCTATGTTTAAATCTACATGCCAGCTGTGCTGCTGGTTCATCTTCCTACTACTATGTGGAGCTGTATGGGCTGTGGATGCCATGCAGGTAGCTGAGAAGTTTGGGTCTACAATCCCTCTTTCCTTTACTCTCCTCACTCCTGGTAGCTTCAGCTAAAGCAAAGAGAAGTTTCACTTGTGCGTACCTTGAATACCATTTAGCAAGCAGTGAAATGGGAAGTGCCCTCTCTTTATGTTTCATAACTCGTGTGAGTATGGGTAGGTGTCTTCCTACCCCCAGGGCCAACTGAGATAGTGTTCCTGGCTCAATAAATCATGCCCACACCCTTCTCCTCCTCTCACACCAGCACACTCCCTTTGATCCTCTGACTCTAGGTTCTTTGAAACAGAGCGTCTCATTACGCCTTCAAAACAGAAGTGCTCAAGATGAAAGTGCTCAAAACAAAATGCTAAAAATAAAATACACTTTTAATACAAAATGGAAAATGCTAATAATTCACTTTAAATCTTGATAACTCAGGCTTCCTGATAACAATACCGCCCACCTGGCAGCTTGAAAACTTGGAACTGCTAGTCCCGTTAGCACCATTACACGTAATTTGCATCAATCTGTCTGCTCACAAAGTGCTGGTGTTCTGCCATTTTGCCTGCCTTTGAGCCAGGCTAGCTCAGAGAGACCCTTGCCGGCCTTGCAAATACAACCAAATGGAACACACAATCCAAGCTGTCATAAAAATAAGAAATGAAAGGCCTGACAAAACCCTAAAAATATCCAATAAAACCAGCTATAAAACATGCCAGAATTCCTAGACAAATACAGAAGCTTCCTCCTGGCATTAAAAGACATCAAGGATGTCATCAGGCCATCTCATGTGATTGGAAGTCATTCCTGGGTGGGGGGCCCTGACCAGTAAAACCATTTTCCTGGGCACCACCTACCTAACTTCAGATTGTAGAAGGGTCTATTGGATGAAAAACAATGGGTTCAAGCAAACTCATAGAGTGAAGGTGGATCCTTAGTTAACCTAGTCTTGGTAGACCACAAACTTGACATGAGTCAACAGTGTGATGCAGCAGCTAAAAAGCCAATGCAATTCTGGGCTGCATCAATAGGAGTATAGTGTCTAGATCAAGGGAAGTAATACTACCACTGTATTCTGCTCTGGTCAGACCTCACCTGGAGTACTGTGTCCAGTTCTGGGCACCACAGTTCAAGAAGGATACTGATAAGCTGGAACGTGTCCAGAAGAGGGCAACCAAAATGGTCAAAGGCCTGGAAACGATGCCTTATGAGGAACGGCTTAGGGAGCTGGGTATGTTTAGCCTGGAGAAGAGAAGGTTAAGGGGTGATATGATAGCCATGTTCAAATATATAAAAGGATGTCATATAGAGGAGGGTGAAAGGTTGTTTTCTGCTGCTCCAGAGAAGCGGACACGGAGCAATGGATTCAAGCTACAAGAAAGAAGATTCCACCTAAACATTAGGAAGAACTTCCTGACAGTAAGAGCTGTTCGGCAGTGGAATTTGCTGCCAAGGAGTGTGGTGGAGTCTCCTCCTTTGCAGGTCTTTAAGCAGAGGCTTGACAGCCATCTGTCAGGAATGCTTTGATGGTGTTTCCTGCTTGGCAGGGGGTTGGACTGGATGGCCCTTGTGGTCTCTTTCAACTCTATGATTCTAGTACAGGCATCCCCAAACTGCGGCCCTCCAGATGTTTTGGCCTACAACTCCCATGATCCCTAGCTAACAGGACCAGTGGTTGGGGAAGATGGGAAATGTAGTCCAAAACATCTGGAGGGCCGAAGTTTGGGGGTGCCTGTTCTAGTACAAAGGCATTTATAGGTAACAACCATAATCTTGAATTATGTTGGAAACAGACCAGTAGCCAGAGTAGCTGTTTACGTGCTGATGAGATGTTCACTTTAGCTGGTCCAGATTGGCAGCCTAGCAGCTGTATTCACGGATAGTCCCTGGTATGGAGCATTGCAGTATTTGAGTAACAGCATTTCTGATTACACCAGTAACAATAAGCATCATATTTTCGCTCTCCCACCAAAACCTTTGCTAGCAATTGTTTCTGCAATGGAAGATACCACATAAAAATGAAACTGATAAAAAAAACTTTTTAAAATATGGTGCTGTGGGTTAAACCACAGAGTCTAGGGCTTGCTGATCAGAAGGTCGGCGGTTTGAATCCCTGCAACGGGGTGAGCTCCCGTTGCTCAGTCCCAGCTCCTGCCCACCTAGCAGTTCGAAAGCATGTCAAAGTGCAAGTAGATAAATAGGTACCGCTACAGCGGGGAGGTAAACAGCGTTTCCGTGTGCTGCTCTGGTTCGCCAGAAGCAGCTTTGTCATGCTGGCCACATGACCCGGAAGCTGTCTGCGGACAAACGCTGGCTCCCTTGGCCTACAGAGCGAGATGAGCGCCGCAACCCCACTGTTGGACACGACTGGACCTGATGGTCAGGGGCCCCTTTACCTTTACCTATATATGGTGAAGTGTTTACCTGGAACAGGAATAGTTGCTACACAACATCCAACAATATCTGGAGGGCTACTGCTGGTTCCCCATTCCTTGTGAAATGATTCCCAGCACACAAATCCCAAAGAACAGTGTAGTCTCCCAGAATTACAATACCCCTGCAACTCAGTACCGTAGCTGTGTACACACCACATATTTTAAGTACATGTTGTTCAACATCTTTTAACCAATGACTTGGATGAAGAAATTGAGGGGATGATCATCAAATTCACAGATGATGCCAAACTCAGACAGGTAGCTAACACCACAGAAGACAGATTCGGAATTCAACATGACCTTAACAGATTAGAGAACTGGGCCCAAACTAATAAAATGAATTTCAAAAGGGACAAATGTAAAGTTCGGCAGTTAGACAGGAATATCCAGCTGTAAAAATGTAAGATGGGGAACACCTGGATTGCCAGTGGTATGTGTGAAAAGGATACAGAGGTCTTAGTGGACCACAAGCTTAACATGAGTCAACAGTGTGATGCAGCAGCAAAAAAAAACCTAATGCTATTCTAGGCTGCATCAACAGAATAATTTCAAGGGAAATAATACGGTAGTACCACTCTATTCTGCCTTGGTCAGACCAGACTTTGTCCAGTTCTGGGCACCACAGTTTAAGAAGGATATTGATAAGCTGGAATGGGTGCAGAGGAGAGTGACCAATATGATCAAGGGTCTGGAAACCAAGCCTTATAAGGAACAGTAGAGGGAGTTGGGTGTGTTTAGCCTGGAAAAGAGGAAACAAAGAGGAGATTTGACAGCCATCTTCAAATATCTAAAGGGCTGTCACATGAAAGATGGAACAAGCTTGTTTTCTCCTGCTCTGGAGAGTAGGACTCATAGCAATGGATTCAAATTACAAGAAAGGAGATTCCAACTAAACATCAGGATTCGAACCGCCGATCTTCTAATCGGCAAGCCCTAGGCTCTGTGGTTTAACCCACAGCGCCACAGCCAGTTTAACATACCTTTAAAGCACATTCAGAGCACATTTATTCCCTTAAAAAATTCTGGACACTGTAGATTGTTCAGGGTTGCTTGGAATTGTTACACTGTGAGGGGCTCAGAATTCTTTAGGGGGGAATTGTGTTTCGAATGTGCCGCTCCTGACTTGAAACTAGTAGAATTCATCTAGGCTTAAGGTGATTTAACAGAGAATGAGGAGCGTTAAGCAGAAAGTGTAGAATAGTTACATAACTTAGCATTTATTGTGAGAGGAAACTGTGGTCACAGATATGAAAATAGCAGAAACCAAGATGTTAAGAAATGAGAAAGTTAAAAGCTAGAATGCAGTTTACTACTAACACAAGGAAATCTTTCGGTTTCTGTGTTCAAACCAACATCCAGTTTGCATGAAGGTGGGAGATCTGTGCATTGGGGTAGAAATAGGAACCCGAAGTTCAGTGGCCTTACTGTGTGTTTAGTAGTGGGAAATGGTCAAGCAGAAGCGGGCATGGTAAAGTTCAGAGGAAGATTGCTGGTGGATTTCTTGAGATATAGTGGAAATGGGAGAAAAGGGGGGCTTAAGAAGCATGAAGAAGTAGGAAATGGGGACAATTTTGAGGTGCTAGACATGTAGGAAGAAGATATGACAAGTAATTTCCAGTAAGTGAAGGGAGAATAAGCTAACAGTAGCATAAACAGAAGAAAAAGAACATTAATAAGAAAGAAAGAAAGAAAGAAAGAAAGAAAAATACAAACCTAGGGTAGAAAAGTACCTGGATGTGAATCATGAAAGGAAAGGTTTGGTTGGTGGAAACCTAGTTTTTTCTGTGACCAAAAGCTTCCAGCAGTTCTCGTGCTCTTCTATTCAAGCAAGTAATCATAGAATTGGAAGGGGTCATCTAGTCCAACCCCAAGCAATGCAGGAATATTTTGCCCAATGTAGGGCTCGAACCCATGACCCTATTCACATACCAACAGGGCTGTCCTTTAACAACTGCTCATATTTAGCCATGGTTGTACATATGTTTTCAATAGCTTTTAAATGTTATGAATATGCTTTTCTTTTTAATTCCATTGTCACCGATATGCTTACTACCTTCCTTTGGGATGAAGAATGGGATAAAATTTTAATTAATAATAAGTGCAATACTGGGCTGTATCAAAGTAGACCCATTGAAATTAATGGGCATAACTTAGTCATGTCCATTAATTTCAGTAGATCTTCTCCTTGTAGAACTTGGTTGGATACCACCCATGGAGACCTAGCTGAAAAGTATAAAAGCCCCGTTTTCTCCTTCCAAAGCTCTCACTTTTCTTGATATGGAAGTTGGCAGTATAGTGGTCCATGGCTGTGCTGCCCTATAACAGGTGGGCAAGGGAATAGCAAAGGCCACTGTTAGGAAACTGCCCGCACCAAACTTCAGCACAAGTTCAGCTAGGGTTGCCATATTTCAGGACACCCTGAAAGTTGTTGACCTTTTTTCGCCACATTTCGGAAATTCCCCCCAACCATCAGTTCCACCTTTGAAATCCTGGTAAAGTCTGGGGAAATCCAGACATATGGCAGCAGCCCCAATTCAGCCAGCTAACACAACTTGTGCGTATGCCTTCCGAACCCACTGAGTTTATCAGCCCAGAACATTTTGCTTCTCTGGCAATTAATGCACACGAGATAAGGGATCAGAGGGTACACAAACACAACACTTTGGCCTCACCTGCACTATGCATTTAAATAAGTATCATACTTTTTTAAACAGTTATGGCTTCCCCCACTTGGCTATATTCACGTAAGTTCCAGGTAAATTCTATTTTACAAGGAAATTTTTGCATGGTGTTGACATTTAGTGGGAACTCTTTTGAGGGTAGCACCTCATAGCTAATGTGATAATAACTGAATGATAAGCTACTTTGCAAGCTTTTTTAAAGTTTCCTATTGTTGACATAGCAGTTTGGGGGAAAGTTATCAGTAGGCGGCTATAAAACAGTGTAGAGCTTGGCAGTTTCTGTTTTAAGATCAGCTCTCCCCATATCTTTGACTTGCAACCTTTCCAACCTTAAAGTGGCTCCTGTATTTTCTTAATCCATAACTATTTAATACTATTTCCATTTAAAAAACCTTCTAAGCAAAGGGAGGTGAAATGGGGGTGGGGGTGGAATGGAGCCAAAAGAACTTGCTGTCATTATAAATTGTGGAAAATGACAGAATAGAAACATGCCCTACTCTGGACAAATATGGTATAAAATATATATTATATAAATATATATTTACACTTAATGCTTTTCAACATAGGACAATGTGGTCTTCTCAGCTGCTTAGACTTTAGTCAAGGTAAGAATATACTGTCTGATATTTTTTATTATTATTATAATTAATATTATTATTAAGTCCAGACATGATCCATTTTATCTGCTTCAGATCCTACTTACAGGAGTCTATTTCTGAAAATGCTTTAACAAGATCCCAACCAAGTAATGCCAACAGATGGACATACAGGTGACCGGGAATATGAGAATTACAGTGAGATAACTGCTCTTGTGTATATTACAGAGTACATTAGCGACATTTGGAATTCACATGTGATCCTTGATTATAATAACTTGAGAGTGCAGTTCGGTTTCATCTGCAATCAGGAAGCTGAGAGAATTGTGTTCTGTTGTTTGTTAGTTTCCAAGAAAAAAATGGAACCATGAAGAGTCCATTTGGGCTTCTTGCTTGGATATTATGATCCAAAGGACTGGATTGGCATGTTATATTTATAAAAAGATCAAGCGTGCCTAGAAATTGGGAGAAATGCCATTCTAGAAATAGGATGATATAAGCAAGAAAACCGCTACAGTGGTACCTCGGTTTAAGTACACAATTGGTTCCGGAAGTCTGTACTTAACCTGAAGCGTACTTAACCTGAAGCGAACTTTCCCATTGAAAGTAATGGAAAGTGGATTAAATCCGTTCCAGATGGTCTACGGAGTACTTAAACTGAAGTGTACTTAACCTGAAGCGAACTTTCCCATTGAAAGTAATCGAAAGTGGATTACTCCGTTCCAGATGGGTCCACGGAGTACTCAAACCGAAATGTACTTAAACCAAGTATGACTGTATAGAAAAATGAACGGAATGGAAGAAAAATCAGCTTCAAAAGATAGTGGCAGACTATGAAGTTTTACGGCCAAAGAACTAAGATTTTCTTATTATTATTTTATATTAAAAAAAAGATTCCCATGGAAACCGGTAACTCAGCAGTAATTAATATTCTTAATTCCCACTATAAATAACTATTCATTTCGTTTGATGGAAGTTTTCATGTTTTCTGGACTTTGAACTTGTATTACTAAGCTCAGGTTCTTTTAAAAATAGCTTAAACCAACGAACAAAAGCGGAAGGATGTGGTTGTATGTATCTGTGTATTTTAAGATCCCTCAGTACTTTACATTTTGTTCCTTCAGACTAGAAATAGTTTTCTCCTAGAAATGCTTGCTTTAAATTAGATTCTCCAGAAGAATGGATTGTGCTAACTGCATTTGTGTAACTTGCCACAGGAGGCAGACAGTGGGGTTAAGCACTCCAGCTCAGTGCTTGACACGTTTTCATTGCCTTCCATGTGTTGATTCTGCAGCAGGGGGGTCTCTTGTATCTGCAAAGACTCCTCACACGTTTTGGAATGAGGACCTAGACAGACTCAGGCCCTCACATCTCCAATTTATAATATCAGGTAGCACAATTCAGAACAATCTATTCCTGCTGCCAGTCAGAGTAGACAGTGCAGGGTTAGATGCAGTGCTTTTTTATATATGGGGGGGGAATGGTGCCAGTGCTCACCATGAAGTTGTTATAGCAAGTGCCAAACTTTAAACATTTGGGGGCGGGTGGTACGGCATACCCTTAAGTACCCCCCATGGGGGGGGGGGAACACCCCTGTAGTTAGATGTATTAGTTGTCTGACTCAAATGTTAGGCAGCTTCGGATATTTTGGGGGGTGGGGGTGGAAGTTAAAGATATGCAACAAAAGGCAACCCACAAAAGCTGTTCACAAATAAACTGGAGTGCTTGGTTAAATGATATTGGCACAGTGTGGGCAAGTGAGTATTGATAAGCTCTCAGTTAAAAGCTGCCAGCACAGCCATGGAGCTTACTTGATGGGAAGTTACTGTAATGGTTCAGAGATAGCTTGAGACTACTTGAACAAAGGTGGTCAGGGCCCTTGGAATCAAAGGATCCTTGCTTTCCTTCTGTCCACAGCAGTTTCATCTCTAGCTACCTGGTTTAAAGCAAACCATTCCCATTTTATCAAACCAGTCAAACACTCAACCTGCTAATCAGAACTGGACACGTGGTTTTCAGTAGCAAACATTGCTTGCCGGGCAAATTTGCAAAATACAGTTCTGCCTTAAAGCAGGAAAGGAGGAAGGGATTTGCCACATGTGAGGTGCAAAAAGCCTGGAGGTCTTGTCAGGTTGTAAACATAGCTCAAATCTATGGTCTGGCTTTATGCTTGAACTATCTCGCCATCTTTCAGCCTAACCTGAAAGGATGGAATACAAATGTAATGGATCAATATACTGAAGCAAATGGAACTGAGTATTTACCCTTGTGCTTCTTTTTCAAAGGAGAAATGAGGCGGCGTTTATTCTTTGCAGTTTTGGCTTGGCTCGCCGTGGGTGAGTTATTATTCAATGCAAAACCCTTTGGATGAGGACAGTCCTATTTGGATATAGGAAAGCTCTACTCCTTCAGGCAGCATATTGGCTAGCAATTGAAGGGAAAGATAATATTAAGCAGCTGTCTAGAATTTAATGCCCTGTGTGCTGCATCTCAGGCTGCTCCTTCGGGAGAGTATTCCTAAGTGGACTCCTTGAGGGTACAAGCATACATGGCACGGATAGGGAACCTGTGACCATACAGATGTTGTTGGGCTCTAGTTCTCATTAGTCTCACCCAGCATGGCCAATGGCAAGGGATGATGGAGCTGGGAGTCCCAACAACATTTGGAGAGCCATAGTTCCCCCGCCACGGAGGTACACTATCATCTTAAAAGCATCATTTTTCCAACTCCACACCCAAAATAGAAGATCTGGGGTTGAATGTGAGCAAATTTTGATTCACAATTTGACTAAAGGAAGTCTTTTCCAAGGGTCTCAGTTTACATTAAATCTTAAAAGAAAACAGTAAGAATATAAGATTTTGTGGTTGAGATGAGCCTTCCCAAGGACCTTCCAGATGTTTGTTCCCATCAGCCCCAACCAGCATGGCTAATGGTCAAGTTAATGGGCATTGTCATCTAAAACAGGGCCTCCTAGTCTTTTTGGTATGAAGACCCACTAGTCCAAATTTATTTGGCATGGTGACCCTTTGATTTATTGCCACTTGAATTTTTGACCTTAAGTCTTCAGCCACCATTAGTTTCATGCATTTTAACTGCAAGTTTGCCTATTTTTTAGCCATTACCTGAGGCATTTGCTGAATATCACTATTAACGTGGAATTCATTGAAATATTTATAGTACAGTACTTACAGAGTTATTCGCAGAACATCAATAATCTGATTGCTGGGTATTGCTTAATATTCTGCTTTCAGAAATTTATTCTAAACACGTATGGTTACATGAAGTGTTAGTTGTTGCTAACTAATTATTTTAAACAATTCTATTCAGTATTAAGTTTATTTTTGCAAGAATCAGTCAATGGCTAAGCTTAGCATTTTGCCAAGAAGTAGTCAACATGGGGTTTGATGGTGGTTGGACATGGCAACATTTCGGGGGGGGGGGACTGCTTTCATAAAGATGTGTACTACCAAATGGCAGCAACACAGAAATGGTTTCATTGAGTAATATTGGTAATATTAAGCCAAAATTCAGATAACTTTACTTCAGACATTAATCTTTGAGGTTCCTATCACATGACAGTTCAATGCCTTGTTCTTTTTCCACAGACAAAAATCACTTTGTGGCATCACTGTCTGTTTTTTTGGCAGAAAAGCAGTGGATAAATTTGGACTAAGGAAACTTCCTATCACTATTACAGCTCACCTCTGATGCGCAGGTGCTGCCTTTGGTGCATGTGCATCACATGCAAGCTGCAATAGTCATTCAAAAACTCCCTCTGTGAGGATCTTGTGGCAAACCATCACCAGATCTGCTGCCCAGCCACCAGAGAGTGGGTCTAAATGTAAGCCTGAAGCCCTTCTGATGTTCAGTTACAAGTGTGAGCACAGCACTAAAATACACCAACAAAACAAAAAGTTATAAGCAGTGAACATTGTCCGGAAGACCATAGGTTCCCCCACCCATGATGTGATCCCTCCACCATCACAGCTGTTAGATAGGAATGTCTTCTGGTGGAAGCTGGTTGCTGCTCTTCTGTACCTTTTGATTCTCTCTCTTCCCAGCTTCCAGTTTCGGTGAGCGTAATGGCCTCTCTGTCTGGGGAGGCACAGGCTATGGCTTCAATCACTCCTTGTCAGCTCCAGGTAAGTGCCAGCCCAGCAGAAGCTGGAGCCTCGTAGAACTAGTAGGGTTGGAGGCAAGGAGTCTAACCAGGTGGACTCGGTGGTGTAAGAGTCAATGACAGACAGAGCCAGTTACCGGTAATTCTGCTTTTGTGACCCCCATCTTCCTCCTCCCATCTGAGTCCTACAACTAGCAACCTACTCAACACAGCTGGGAATAATCAGCCAACCATATAAGGCCATGGTAAGAAAAGGGAAAAAAAAAGAGTACAAAGCTATATATGTCCACTTAGAAACAAGTCCAATTAAGTTCAGAGAGGCTTAGCTCCATGTATATACATGCATATACATAAGGAAAGCTTTTCAAGCATGATCTTAAAAGATGGGGGAGAGAACATTTTAGTTCCCATTTAAGGTCATTTCTTCGAACCTTGTTTTCTCTCTTTTATAGACTCCTCTGATTTCTCATATTGTGGCCGGCCTTCATGCACATTACATCCAGGTGAATGTATTTGATTATCCATTACCCATGTAGACCCCAATACCCATACCCCCCCACATTTTGGGAGGGAAATTTGTTGCACTCCCCCCCCATCCCACTGACTCCATCACCCACCCATTCCCTACCGCCAACCCCTTTCCTTGCCTGCCCGCTCACTGCCACAAGCCACTTGCTCATTCACACCCTCCCCCTACCTTTGTCCACCGTCTTCCACCTCCTCTGCAGCCCTGGGAAATGCCACACAGACCAGCGTGGCATGTCGGGAGTTTATCCCAATCTGTGCAGGGTCAGGAGACCAAAACATCCTCCTCCTCCTCCTCCAGCACTGTAGGCATGCTTCCAGTAGTGCTGTGGCAGGTGGAGGAAGAGGGCGGGTGCACAAGGTCAAGGAAAGGGTTCCCCCCCCCCTGTTTAGCCCCATGCTGTGGTGTGCACCAACTGACTCAAGCCATAGTATGGAACCAAAAATGTCCATCTTTTGGTCCTGTGCTCTGTTGCAGCCAGAGCACAGGAGCTAAAAACTGGACATCCAGGATTGGGATCAGAAGCCGGGGTGGCTTCTGTCAATCCAGAATGTCCCACTTAGAGGGTATGCAATCCTATTATAACTGGCATTGCTACTGTCACTCATGACATACTGAAGCAGCTGGCAGGCCTCCAGGACCTGTGCTAGACCTGATCATCATCGTCGTCATCGCCATCCATTGCTCAGCATTGACTGGCTAGGAAGATCAAGACACTATTTAAATTTTACCCTCAGCACTGGTCTGGGCTCCCTGGGGAAGGGTTTAAATTCAATAAATAAATTGTGGGATATCACATGCAGGTGATGATCAGAGGAGCACAGGCACTGCTAGGTAAGCTAGCTTGGGGGTGGCTGCAGCCCTGGTGCAGAACGGGGACCTGCTAGGAGGAGGACTGTGCCAAAGAACCGTAGTGGTACCAGCACTACAGTTCCCAATGTATGGTGTGTAGCTAGCACAAATTCTTCTTGGTCTTTGCAGCAGCTTGTGAAGAAATCTCAACAGTGTACCATATTTTCTAGTTGGCTCCCAGGCATCTCCAAACTTCGGCCCTCCAGATCTTTTGGACTACAACTCCCATCTTCCCCAACCACCGGTTGGGATCATGGGAGTTGTAGGCCAAAACATCTGGAGGACCGAAGTTTGGGGGTGCCTGGCTCAGGCTGTAATAGTCCAATTGCGTAGAAATGTATGGCGGGGAACCCTATTTCCACTGGTAAAACACTAGAGGAGGAAAGGTTCCTCCTTCCCTTTTTGACTCATGAAAAAAAAAAACCACCTCAGGATTTCCCCACCCACCCAGAATTCTTATTCGCCTGTACATTATAGAGGGCTGATAATGACCCTTCCTTGTCCAAAATGAAATATCGAGGGCTAGTTTAAAAAAAAACATTTTGTCCAGGTAATTCACAGGAAGCTCTAAACTGAGTCATATTGTTCTGAAGGAGGGTAGATAATGCAGTGACAGAGAAGATTAGAATCTTGCAAGACTTTCACATTGCATGCCTGTCTTTTAATCAGCCACCCTCCAATTCCTGTGAATTCACAGCCCACACATTCAAAAAGTGCTGAGGGGTAGCTTTGTTGATAGAGCATGAGACTCTTAATCTCAGGGTCTTGAGTTCATTCGGGGCTGGAGTCAGATGCAGGTCAGCAGTCAAGGAAGCAGATCTCCGTTGTTAGTGAAGTTACAAGGAAAACAAACATACAACTCGACCTGATGGTCTTAGCAACACTCCCCAGCAGGTCTTGCTTGCCCCTATGGAGCAGTTGCCAGAACTGAAGGTCCCGTCTTCCACACTTCTCCAAGGCTCCTCTTCTCCTGGATGTTTCCCAAGCAGTCTCAAACTGCGCCTACACACCTCAGACCTCTGTTCTGTTCTTCTCATTATTCTGTGAGTTCTTGAAGACCAAGGAGGAGGGGAGCTTGTCACAGCAGGAGAGGGAGAGTCCTTGGATTCTTGCATCAGTCTCTTGACACCCCCCCCCCACCTCGGAGTCTGACCTCCTCCCTGTCACAGGCTCTTCCTGCTGCCCCTTCAGCATCCGGTGCTTCATCCCAATCTCCTCCCTGTGGCCTCTCCTCAGTGTCCCACCACCAATCCCTTGGCTCTGAGACTTCCTCTCCTCTGGGATTTCCCTTGTGGGTTCCTCTGCTGGTGCCTCCTACCACTCCTCTTTATCCAGCCTGACAGGCTCAAGCCCACTAGATGACCCTCATGGTCCCTTCTATGAAATTAGATGCAGCAATAGCAGCTTATTTGCCAGGAGGTCAGGTGAGCGTCTCTGCCCCACCATGCTATTTGCTAGCGGTGATTCTTACAACTACTGGCCACAATCTTCCAAGATATACTTCTTCACCCACCAATGGATGTGGTTGCTTGCTTTCGTTTTTCAGATTGGCATGATTATCTGACATGCTACTACAGCGAAGAGAAATTGATCCTGAATTGTTCTTGGTTGCCCCTACCCCATGCAACGGATTCTCTTGTGTATACTGTGTTTTTAAAATGGTAAGTCAAGGGAGAGGGAATTGGGAAATCAACTGCAATGTGCACCAGAGGGGTTGTTGTTTTTTAGAAGAGTTTCAGAGAAAGGATTTTCTTCAAGATCTTAGCAGGTGAGGGGAAGGGTTTAAGGTCCCCTCTACCGTATGTCTCCTGCGGTTAGCATCTCCAGCTGATGCTATTATTATTTTTGAGAAAACCTGCATGTTAAATGCAGTGATGCATTTCGTATCACATGCAATTGGGGGCCTCACTCTCCTAGATGTATGTCTGCAGGAGTCTATGTTGTGGAGGACTGCCTGCTACCAGCATAGTGTACAAGATTTAGCAGTAAAGGGAGACCAAGATAAAATTGGAATTACAGGGGAAATTGTAGACAAAGGATACATTACCTTTTGTGATGGCCCCCTTAGTTACTGATTTCAGAAAGCAACAGGGTGGGGGCAGGATCTGGCTAAAATTAGAGCTAGCTTGGAAAGGTTTGTTTCACAAAGATTTCCCTACTTCCCTTCCCCAATAGCTATCCTGTTTCAAGCTAAGCCCTTGTAAAACTCATCCCAGTTGAGTATGAGAGGGGGCTATTCAACACCTAAGCAATGCACACGTTAGACCAGGCATCCCCAAACTTCAGCCCTCCAGATGTTTTGGACTACAATTCCCATCACCCCTGACCACTGGTCCTGTTAGCTAGGGATCATGGGGGTTGTAGGCCAAAACATCTGGAGGGCCGCAGTTTGGGGATGCCTGCGTTAGACCACTGGCAAAGAAACAGAAGCCAATCTTCTGTCCTGAAACCCCCGGCCTACCTGGCATCAAGTCCTGCTGGCATATATAATATGTCAAGTACAAAGTCCAACCGTCAGGAAACACAGTCCAGAGTCAAACCCGAAACACAGTCCTATAGGGATCCAGGAGCATCCAATGTGAGCCGCATCAACATGGCAGTTGAGCAGCCACAGCACCCCAGCTCAGGAATCACACACCTCCTCCCTGAGCTGACGAGCCCCACCTGGGATACCATATGGGCCTTTGCCTGCCTCAGTCTCCCAGAGCACCCCTCCCACTACTCCCCACGCCTCAGAGCCTGCCTTGTTCATGGAGATGGGGGCCTCTCCGGCTCTGGTGGGGGCTCCTGATCTTCTGGTCCCTGGACACTGAACCCCATCCCCTCTCCATCCTCTGTCAGCCTGTGTGTACTTTCCGCAACCCCAGCCTCTCCCTTCCCATCCCCTCAGTGGGTCCCAGTCGCAGCTGCCCCCCTCGTCAGGATCCTCTTCCTCCTCCCCTTTGTCCTGCCAGTTCATGATACTTCTCATATGCATAGAACATGTCCAAGTTAATTCACAAAGTTTCTGTAAGCACACAATGGTTATGTGAGGCCTGAAAGTATTTGTGTACCGAGGGCCAAGTGTTACAGCTGTGTTAATTACATGACAGGGGATTTTAACCTTTTAATTCTGGTGCCGATGGCAAGTGTTTCCGTCTCACCCCAGAATGAATAGCAGCATGAGGGAGGGGTGTTTTTTTATCTGGGGCTACATTACTCCTCCCCCCCCAAAAAAACAGTCCCTATTTGGCGAGGACAGCTATGATTTTCTTCTCTCTGGGAAGAAAGAATACTTGAAGCTAATTTTCATGGGATTTGCTTTTCTTTGTAGCTTCTAAAATCCCTCTGCAGAAGGCTTCCTTTTTAAAAAACCACCCAGAGTCCAGGCCATCTAGACTCTTGCCTTGAGTGGTGTGTCAGTCATTGCCCACAAATATCCACAGCAAGAACTTCCAACTCTTTGTCCATGGCTGCAACAGAGCAACAAATAAAGACAAAAGAAGAGTGTGTCAATAAGACACAACTACCTGTACTCCTTCTCGCCCTTTTCCAATCCTGAGGGATTGCACAGGGCTCAAGGTTGTAGGGATACTTGGAGGGACGTACAGGCGGATCTGGTAACCTCTTAATGACAGTGTCACTTTTATTAGAACAAACTGTTCCATCTGAACTGTAAATAACCTCAGTCCTTTTAAACTTTACCTCTTTTTTCTTTTTTGACAATGTGGATGATTCATTCAGAATGCTGGTTTGTGGTTGTGTTTAAGTGACGGGTGCAGTTGCTTCTTCAGAGACACAAGGGAAATTCTGCCTTTCAGCCCCTTTGCTCTGGCCTAGACTCTCTTGTTTCGGGTTTTTTGGTTTAGTTATTCCCCCCCTGTTGACTAGTGCCATCAAGTGGTGCCTGTGAATGTTTTTGTAACAATGTGAAGAAGTCGCCTTGTACTGCCAAAGTCTCTCTAGAAAGAGTAAATGCTGCATGGCTAACTGGCACGGGAATTTTCTTTTTAACTGGAACGTCCTCCCATCAGATGGCAAGGAAATAAACAACTATCTGACTTTTAGAAGACATCAGAAGGCAGCCCTGTTTAGGGAAGTTTTTAATGTTTGATGTTTTTTAATATTCTGTTGGGAGCTGCCCAGAGTGGCTGGGGAAACCCAGCCAGATGGGTGGGGTATATTATTATTATTATTATTATTATTGACATAATGTTTATTTAAAACAAACAAACAGATCCACTAAGTATGATCACTGGTTACTATCAATTATATATATATATATATATATATATATATATATATATATATATATAGTGAATCATAAACAGAATTAGGATTGGCTAAGCCAGGGGATTCATCAGAGGTGGAACCTGGACAGATCTGGTGACCTTAGTATTTTAGCAGCTTTTGGGTAGAAGCTGGAATGATCTGTGTCTCATGGTGGAACCTAAGGATCTGGGAGCTTTCAAAGAGCATTGTGGATATAAGCTGAGGTGCTAAACATGGTGACCATTAATTTCAATGCTGTGTGGTAGAGCATAAAACAAAGACTGTAGTAGAGCAGGGATCCTCTCCAGATCCTTTGGACTACAACTCCCATCATCCCTGACCGTTGGCCATGTTGGCAAGGTAGGACTGATGCAAGTTACATTCCAAGAACATCTGAAGGGTACCACATTGACTGCCCTTGATTAGCAGAGAAAATTCAAGGCCCTCTTTCTTGAAACTTGGATGAGGCTCCTTACCTTCAAATCATCCTCCCCCCCCCATTTACTGCAACAAATATTATTGTAGCATTTTGGTACTCCCAAGAGAAGGCAACTTTTAAAAGAAGAAGACTATTCAGCTGCCAAAAAATTCGTCTTTTGATTGCACACTTCATTTTGTTTCCTATCTCTCTGAATTTGCCACTTATAGATCATCTGCTGCATTAAAACATGGAACGTATCTATGATGCATATTGAGTTTGCTTTATGCTTTCCTTTCCCCTGAAGGAAATTGGAAACAAAGCAACACTGTGAAAAGGTGGAAACGACCCTGCCTCTTTTAACAAGAAGAAAGCATCATATTCGCATTCATGCAAACGTGACCGTGTGGGTATCGGGCCGCTATTCCCACGAGGGATGTATGACAACAAAGAAAATTTCATTCGTGCCCAGCAAAACAAGTACATTACATTTCTTCCGTAGTCTGAAGCTGCAGATTTTATTGTAAAATAGTTCTGGTTTTGTTATTGTATTTTTTTTCCCTAGGGCAGTGAACATGTTAGCCATACAGTTCTTTTTCACACTCACAGTTACAAGGCATAATTTTATGCAGGGCTGTCCTCCTACCCAGATACAATTTATGTGACGAGGCTTCATCACCACAAGGGGAACGCCTTTTTCTAGACCAGGCATGTCCAACAGGTAGATCATGATCTACCAGTAGATCACTGGATATCTGCAGTAGATCACTGGTAGATCATTGGCTCTCTCCAAAGAAGCTGACCAACTGTGGCTCCCCTAAAAAAAGCTCAACATTTTACCTCCTCCCTGAAAAAAACTCAACAACTTTGACCCAAACCCCCCAAATATGGACCTTCCTCCTTCCTAACAAAAGCTCAACAACTTTGACCTGAACCCCCCAAAAGGGGTAGATCATTGCCAGTTTTTAACTCTGTGAGTAGATAGCAGTCTCTTGGGAGTTGGCCACCCCTGGTTTAGACCATTGAAAGAACTGAGTATAGTTAGCATGGAGAAGAGAATATTAAGCGGGGGTGATATAATGAATAGCAGTCGTCATATAACTGAAGGGTATCTGGGTTTGTTCACATTAGTGCCTTGAAACGCAGCAGGATCCCACCCCCTAGCTATGTTTCAAACACTATTTGCCCAGTTGTTCACTTCAGAGATGGGGCTAGGATGTCTCCACCTGCCATGCATGACCTTTTGGGTCGGTCTCCCATTACTGCTTACTGTGCATCTAGTTTTCGGATTGGTTTGATAGGTAAATCACATCAAACAGCAGTATTTGACAATAAATTACAGGATCAATATGGGTTGCGGCAAAAACCTTTGCAGTGGAGCCCATTCGCTCATCTCAGGTATAGATTTTTAATTCTTTTTTAAAAAAAGAAACTACAGCTAAAATGCTTTTCCAAAGGTATTTTTAGTATCAGAATATTAATGAAATACCATTTAAAAAGAAAGGGCATTATGGCACTATAATACTACAACCAGGCAGAAAGCCTTCTCAGTGGTGGCACCCGCCCTATGGAATGCCCTCCCATCAGATGTCAAGGAAATAAACAACCATCTGACTTTTAGAAGACATCTGAAGGCAGCCCTGTTTAGGGAAGCTTTTAATGTTTGATATTTTATTGTGTTTTTGATACTTTGTTGGGAGCCGCCCAGAGTGGCTGGGGAAACCCAGCCAGATGGGTGGGTTATAAATAATAAATTTATTATTAATAATATTATTAATTATTGTTATTGTTGTTATTGTTATTATACTACAATGCTAATTTTAAGGCATCCCTATTATAGCATCCTATGGCATCTTGTACCCCTCTTCCCTGCAACCCAAATGGTGCCAAATGTATTGCTCTGCTTTCCTTTGGACCACATCAGCAAGGCCAAGGGGCAGCCCAGGTCCTCCAGACACACTGCCCAGGCTTGCACCCCAGAGAAATCACTTTGAGGCTGCTTATGCAGCAGTTTGACTTCACCCCTGGAAGTGCACTGCATTGTCTCTTGAGACAGATGGATGCCGCCAACAACAAAGTGTGATAAAATGGCGCCCACTGCTAAGGTTATAGTGAATGTGTGCTGAAACCCTGCCCTTTTAAAAAAGAAGGAAAAATGGAATAAAAACTCTGCATCTACTGAAATTATGTTCTTTTTCTGTTCTGAAAAGTGCCAGATTTTCTGTGGTCTTAAAAAAGGTGGAAGAACCCCAGGGAGAATACAGTCTGCTTATGATCAGATTATGGTGTTGTGTGGATGCCCCATTAAAAGTGAACAAAGCATGGCAATTCCACATTAAATGCAAAGTGTGGAAGCACTCAGGGACGCAGGTGGCGCTGTGGGTTAAACCACAGAGCCTAGCTGCCAAGTCCCCCGTTTTTCGCGGGAAACCCCTGTATTTAAACCCGTTTCCCACCGTTATCCCGAATAGAGAAACATCCCGTAAATCCCCCAGATTTCCTACCTGCCAGGGAGGCTCCTTCTGGACATGCGCAGAACCGATTTTGGGTGCCGCTCTGCCCATGTCTGGGCACTGAAAATCGGGCAGCGCCGGCACTGGAAGTTGCTTCTACGCATGTCCAGACTTCCGGTGCCACACCGCTACTGATCCCGGATTTTTCTTATCCGGAGTTGGAGGGTATGCCTAGGGCTTGCTGATCAGAAGGTCGGCGGTTTGAATCCCCGTGACGGGATGAGCTCCCGTTGCTCGGTCCCAGCTCCTGCAAAACTAGCAGTTCGAAAGCACATCAAAGTGCAAGTAGATAAATAGATACCGCTCTGGCAGGAAGGTAAACGGCGTTTCCACGTGCTGCTCTGGTTCGCCAGAAGCGGCTTTGTCATGCTGGCCACATGACTTGGAAGCTGTACACAGGCTCCCTCGGCAAATAACGCGAGATGAGCGCCGTAACCCCAGAGTCGGTCACGACTGGACCTAATGGTCAGGGGTCCCTTTACCTTTACAGTGGAAGCACTCTGTGACTAGGAGAAACTGCATGCAAATTATTTTCTATTTGGTTGTGGGTTTTTTTGCATTTTAGAGAAATGTCCTTCACCCTTCAGAATAAGAGCTTATCAGTTGTTCCACAAATTAATAATTATGTGGGACTCACCAAGAGATGTACTGCAGTATGAATTGCGATACAAGGAAGCAACGCAAGCAACCTCATCCTGGATATCAGTATGTAAATCAATAAGACCTGTATTAGAAAGCTTCTAATGGACTAATGTGGGCTGCCATATGTCTGGATTTTCCCAGACATTACCGGGATCTCAACAACTTTCGTGTTTTCTTTTTTAAAAGTGCAACAATTTTGGGGTCTTCCTTTAAAAAAAGCAACAACTTTCTGGGTGTCCTGGTTTTTACTTTTTGAAATATGGCAACCCTATTCTTGTGGGCATCTAGTTTGGCCTCTGTGAGAACAGAATACTGGACTAAATAGGCCTTTGGCCAGATCCTGCACAAATCTTCTTTTGTTCTTCACTTTCAGAAAAATCTTAGCACTGACTTCCCTCTGAGTTTCTGCTGCACTTTCAATGTTGCTGAATTCAAATGTTGTGGTGGCTTTCTCACTTTATCTTCCTTTTTCTGTTCCTACTGCTCATGTTTCAGTGGTTAAATTCAGGTGTTAAATTTATGATGCAGATTAAGCTGGCCTTTTGTACAAACTGTGTCAGTTGTTTTTTTTTTTTTTTGCTCAATTATTGCTTTTGTTGCTGGATTTGCAACTAATTATTACAGTGCCTTTGATATGCCTCCATCTGCCCAAGGATTACCGGTAATCGAAGGGTTTGGGATACTCCTCTCTAATGAAGGAATTTAAAAAGAGCTTGAAAAGCATGTGTAGAGTTATTCAGCCTGGATTTCATAACCCCAGACATCTCCTTCCTATCCCATGCGCACTGCCCTGCTAAACACTGATTGCCATTTTAATTAAGGCACCCGGCCTTTGGGATGGACTCCAGCAGATAATCTGAGAGTTATTAATTGTACTTATTTGCAGGTTCCTATAGAGAATGGGACCTTTAATGCAACCATCTTCAACGTAGATATATCATCATCATACATTGCTTGCCTCAGATGTAAACCCCCTGGTAAAAGTTGTTCTGTTTGTGCTTGGAGTGAAGACATTGTGATCCCACATAGTAAGTGCCATGCATATTAATTTAATCATGGGTGTATTTCGGTTGTCTGGCTTTGTTTAAGAATGAAATTCTGAATGTAAATATGCTTCTGGGTTTAAATTTCCCATGTTGTTATTTACCAGAGCTTACTGAAAAGCCGGCCATTGTGGAAAATGCAACTGAAAAGATAGCACAAGGAAAAATAAGTATCTTTCTTAAATGGAAGGTAATGTATTATATATTTTTATCCTTCTCTTCTTCCTTGAAAGCCCCATTCACTTATATCCTTACAGCCATCCTATCAGCTAGAATAGACAGGGGTGTTGAGTAGCCCAGAGTCAGCCTGTGAACATAACTGCTCAGCAGAGATTTTAACTCCACTTTCAAAATACTGTCCACTATATCATAGTGTGTCTAATTTGGTCATATTTGAAAAGTATGTTAAATTTGTGAAACCAATGTAACTAATAAACAGCTACCGGTACTCTGTATTGTGGCTACATAAATGACAAAGAGCCAGGTCAGATGGAATGATCCAGTCCAACAAATCACCATGTGCCTTGTCTCAGTACTTTCTGGTTTATTTAACTAGTGTTTCCTGTAATGTCTGGATTAGAAATTAGTTTGAGCAGCGCCAAGTAAGATTGGTCAAACCACAGTTTCCTAGTTCGGATATCTGGGCAAATGGTTTAACAGACCAGAGTGTATTGAGTTAAGGCTTGAGAGAAGGAAATGAATGAGTTCAGAGGACTGCAAAGGCACACTGTTGCTTGGTTGATCAACAAGCATTACATCTGAACCAAGTCATAGTACAGGGGGTCCCCAAACTAAGGTCCGGGGCCGGGTGCGGCCCAATCGCCTTCTAAATCCGGCCCGCAGTCCGAGAATCAGCATGTTTTTACATGAGTAGAAGGTGTCCTTTTATTTAAAATGCATCTCTGGGTTATTTGTGGGGCATAGGAATTCGTTCATTATTTTTTCCCCAAAATATCGTCTGGCCCCCCACAAGGTCTGAGGGACAGTGGACCGGCCCCCTGCTGAAAAAGTTTGCTGACCCCTGCCATAGTAAGAGTCAGTAATAATGAAGGCTGTTATGTGATATTTACAAAACAGACAAGAAAATATATACAGAGATAATTGATATTGGAATTATATCTATCATCAAAAAATTATGCTTTTCTAATTTAGTTTGGTATGCATTGCAGCTTTCACTGTGCTTGCAATATTTCATGTCATTTTATTTCTGGTGCATAATAACTGTCTAATGTTCATGTTTGCTTATATTAGACAACACAAAGCAGGCATACCATTGGTTACAATATAAGCGTCGAAAGAATACCCCGCTATTGCCGCCACATACTGACATACCTCAACATAACAGAGAACTGGGTGCATCTGAATCTCTCCATGGCTTATTACAGAATCAAAATTTCTGCCTACAACGAAGCAGGAGAATCCCCTCCACTAACATACCTGGTTCCAGATTTCACTGCAAAACCTATGGGTAGAGTATTTTTCTGTCAAGAAGAATGCATAAAGAAAATATGGTGAAGAATCGAACTTCCCTTTTTTGAGTTTTGAAGCAGCATAAGTGGATTTCCATCAATGTGTTTGCTTGTTACACTATTTCTATCCGACTTTTGTATCTGTCTGAACTCACTGGTGACACAATGCAGGGCTGGTTTCAGTGAGCTTAAGCCCATTTGAAGCAGCAGCTTGAGGGCACTTAATTGTGCCAATTGTGGACATCATGTGATGTTGAAACCGTAAGATGAAATAGTGTTTACATGCCAGTGGACTCCCAAGTACATGTGTCGGGATGCCCGTCCAAGAGGGGGTTGGGTTTTCTTAACGCTCTCAGTTATTTTTCATAGTTCCCTTTCCCATTGCAGATTTACCTGGCCAGTTCAACCTATCAAATCAGCAAAATTATTCTGTTATCACCTGGGATCTAAAACACAGTTCAGATTGCATTGTCATCGACTGGGGCACTGGATTAGAAGACATGAAGATTCATGTTTCTACGTGGAAAAATGAGATACGACTAGGTATTATATCAATTTCTATAAAACTGACAAGCAGATGCATTTTCCTTGTTTGTTTCTAGACACTTAAAATAATCAGACATAAATAATCTGTTAACTACTTCACTTGGGTTCTGATCATGTTGAACAGTTCATAAAACAGGATAACAACGTAGGAGGGGCGATTCTGGATCAGACCAAAGACCTATTTTGTTCTCACAGGTGGCTATGGGACAGACATGAGCAGAATAGCATTCTCTGACTTATATTCCCCAGCATCTTATATTAAGAGGCACTGTACGTCTGACACTTACATAGACATAATAACTTTGCCAACCTTATCCTCTGTTTCATGGTAGCAAATTCCATAGTTTAATTGTGTGTTTTGTAAAAGACTTTTCATCTCACCTGAATGCTCAACCATACAGCTTCATTGGAAAACCCCAGATTCTAGCATTAGGAGAGACAAGTTTCTCCTTATCCACTTCCTCCATATTCTCAGTGAGTGTCTGCATTTGCACTAGCAGTGCCCTGTGCTGTACAGTGCAGTGTGATTAAGCCCATTGAAAGCAAGCATCATTTATGGCCTTGGAAATCTGCTTTGACGTGTGGATCTCCTTTCCTGGGCTATTTATAATTTGATCGGCGGATCTTATTTTCAAAATTGCTAGCTATCTTTTAACCAAGAAGACCAGGGCATTATAATACAACCAGAAACACAAACACTGTCAGAGTCATCTGTCAAGCAAGCCCAAACAGACTTTGCAGGATTTCAGATTTCAGGCAGGGGGAGGGGGGTGTTTCGAAAATGTTGTAGGTGTAGAAACAAGTTTTCAAACAGAACTGGACAATAGAAAGCAAGTGCAATTGCTGTGCATCTTCTGCTTGCACTGAAATCCTGCATAATATTGAATGAACTATGCAATGCCAAAGCCAAAGGCACAAACCCCAATGAATCCAATGGATATCCAGTGACTATTGACTTTTGTTTTCTTTCTTGCTCTGTCCTGCTTTCCCTTTTCATCATCCCAGCCACTAACAACGAATTCCAGTTTCAGAAAAAGTACCATCAATAGTGGAAGGATGAAAAACAACAGATATATCAAAAAACCCACACTGTGCCTGCTCATTAGCAAGCCATGGAGAAAAGATATATACATTTCAGACACAGCAGAACAACAATATACATAGATGAGAAGATTCCCTTTGCCCACAGCCACCTAGTGCCATGAAGTGTACAGTACTTACTGTCCTGTCACAGGCTAGATAGCTTTTCCTCATCTTCCTGAAAATGTGTCCTTGCAAAGCCCAATAATAATTCCTTAGCTTGTTATATGAAGACCATCTGATTTATGTGCAAAGAACCTCTAATTCAGGGACGTTTCGCAACCTTCTCTTTCTGCATATTGATAGGGATCGCACAGGTGATTCTAGCAAACAGATCAATCGGGATTAGCCGTAATGTACCTTGGAAGGCATCTGATCTGAGGTTGCCATCAATTATTCATCCCCTGTTTTCCTTGACCTTCTTTTATTACATGTTCATCCCCTTCAGGTTGCTTTTTTTAAAGCTTCCGGAACAAGAAAAATCCATACTTGAACCATCAGGAGTAAAGTCATTTTCATTTCCCCACAGCATCTCAACCTTGTAGATGTAGCAATCTTAGCATATTTTGAAAAGCAAGGCGATCTGCTATATAATGCCATCTGATTTAAACAACTGAACACTTGCATTATCTAAAGGTGAATGGGAATGCACGTATTTCCAACAACTTGGTCTTCAGGTGTTATGTGTGGCAGAATTATGTTACGAATTGTACATTTGCAAGTGGCAATGTCTGTGTCTACCATCTAGATGGCCTCCAACCATATAAGTTATATAAAGTAACATTTCATGCATTTGACTGCCAGTGTGAGGATTTCATGGAGCGTGAATGGACGCTGGCCAGGACTTACTTCTATGCAGTGGAAGGAGGTATATCTTCGTATTTTTCTACTATAATTTCTTCTTGTTTCTATTCCAACTTTTAAGAAGTACTCATAAGGGCTCTACTGCAATGAGTGGACACTAACCTAAGGCAGGGGTAACCAACATGTTGCCCTCCAGATGTTGTGGACTACAACTCCCATCAACCATGACCATTGGCCATGTTGGCTGGGTCTTGTGGGAACTGTAGTCCAAAACACCTGGAGGGAGCCATGTTAACTACCCCATGTAAGTGTATACTCCACACTATAATGGACTTGTTTGGGGCATTTGATGAAGTTAGTTCCCCAATTTAATCATTATTTAATAATTCAATTATTATTTAATTATTTTATTTATAACACACACACCTCACACCTCAACGTTTCCATAAAACATTATTCTGCTCAATTCTTTTTCAAACATCCTGATATTCCTTCGGTTCTGCTGCATCAGAACTCTGGGAGGAATTTTGGAATGTTGGAAATAGGAGTTGCATAGGCTTTCTCACTGTGAATAAGTGTGGACATCATAATAAATCATGGTTTATTGTTACCACCACAGACTCATGCATGCTCTCCCCTGGAATGGGTAAGAGGAAAGTGGAAAGCCTGCTTCCAGCTTTGACTAACTAACTGCAGTTTAGTGTTACATTTGAACCAAACTTGATGACACGCAGGTCTGTTTCTCCATAACATCTAAGTTAGGAGAGGCTGTGTGCATGATCTGGACATAGTGGTGGACTGCATGCTGGCCAGTAAACTGAGCTTGAACCCTGGGGAAATGCAGGCACTGTGAGTGGGTGGCTCCCGTGTCTAGATGGGCCAGTCAGCTGTTCTGAATGGGGTTGCGCTCCCTCTGAAAGAGCATGTTCATAGTTTGGGGATGCCCCTAGAGACATCTTCAACACTCGAGGCCCAGGTAACCTCAGTGGCTAGGAGTGCCTTTTACTACCCACAGTTGGGATACCAACTATGGCCATTCTTGCACAGGGGTAGTCTGACCACTGCAATTCATGCATTTGGGGCAGACCAAAGCCTTGGTGACCACCAGTCAGTGGGAAAGTCCAAGAGGGCAGCAAATGCATAAAACTAGCTGAGGAAAGTTAGTTTAGGAGGGGGGGGGAAACCCTCAACTAATTTGGAGACTCTCTTTTAAGTTCCCAAAATAGGTCCAGCTAATGTAACCGTTCCAGTTGTGACGAAGCAGTCAGCTGTTGTGAAATGGGCTGCCATACCTATAGAAGAGTGCTTAGGATTCCTTCTGGGTTACAGAATTCGCTACACAGAAATCTTGAAAAACCTCTCTGTGGGTAGGTCACCTTGTTGACTGGATGTTATCGTTGAAAGATTCATCATTTAGTTCACACCCAAAGGCAGCATTTTGTTTCTAAATTGAAAAACTATGGAGGAAATTGCACATTTCTTTCCATCGTTTCAGCTGTTGAGAGCCTATGGCAGAAGGCTTTTCTCCCAAGCCTGACTATAGGTTGGCAGAGAAGGGTGGGTTGGTAAAAACAGAGAAGGGGCAGGCAGGAAGCCAGACAGGTGGTGCTACATCCCACCTTTAAAAGCCATTCAACAACACCCTTGCAGCTGCCTAAGTAAGTTTCTGTTTGGCAGTTCACACACTTGAGTTCCTTTGCAGGGGTAGGGAATCTGTGGCATTGCTGGACTACAGCTCCCATCTCTGGGCATGCTGGTTGTGACTGATGGGTTGTAGTCCAATAATATCTGAAGGATGGCAACTTTCCCATCACTGGATTAGAGTACAGTAAAAAAAATGCCAAAACTGATACTGTATACTGGTAATTCCAGTCACCAAAGCTCTATCAACAACAACACATTTATCATGGCACCTTGGGCTGCTCAAAGCATTTCCTCTATTTCTTCAAAGAAAGGTCACAACAATCCTGTAAAGCAGATCATGTACTCTCATTTCCATATTGCAGATGCAGAGTTGAGGCTGAGAGAGAGAGAGAGTGGCTTTCCTAAGGTTGCCTGCTGAGTTCATGGCAGGGACAAGATCCATACTGAGAATGTTCTTTCTCCAATAGTCAGAACAACTAACTAGTACAGAAAGTGTTTAATTGCAGAAGCCTGGTGGGAAAGAAGCGCTTTCAGCAAACGTATAAAGGTCAACCTAGAAGGTGCCTGCTGAATTTCTTTTGGAAGAGCATTCAACAGGGCTTGGCCCATGATGCTAAAGGCTCAGCTCATGTCTATCTCAAATGAGCCTCACCAATTCACGAGAAAAACCAGTGATGCTCCTAAAGATAATCTCAGTGCCTGAACTGGGATATATTCTGTATATATCTATACAGAGGTATTGAAATCTTATATTGGACTCATAGCATTTTGATTTCTCCCCTCTTGTGTTGCAGCTGTTACTGTCAGCCCTTCAACTCAGCAGTACCTCATGACAGGACTTATGGCAAAAACTCTTTATAGAGTGCAGACCTCAGGACTCACCAGTAAGGGAGAAGGAGCTCAAAGCCAGCCACAAATTTTTACTACCCTGAAATATGGTATTGTGAAGGTTTTAAGAATTTATTTATTTATTATTTTTCAATATAAATATTGCCGGGATGGATAACAGTGTCAAACAATTAAAGTAGTAGATGGCATCTAATCCCACTTCCTCTTATGAATACTGGGGCACCCCATTTTTGCTGAGCACTAAAGCTCTCTGCCCCATTCCCAAAGCAACTCCCAAGGACTGAGATTACCTCCGTAGCAGATCAGGATGTGGCACAGAGGACTGGTGGGGGTGGGGGTATCAGCAGAACAACTAAGTGTCCCCATATAACATAGGCAGAAATGCCACTCACCTCAGCCTAGATGACCGTTGGAGTAGTCAGTCCTTCCATTTCTACCTGAATTATTTGTGTGGGGAAGTACTGCATTTATTTAGTATATACCAGGGGTAGGCAGGCAACCTAAGGCCCGTGGGCCGGATGTGGCCCAATCATCTTCTCAATCTGGCCCACGGACGGTCCGGGAATCAGCGTGGTTTTACATTAGTAGAATGTGTCCTTTTATTTAAAATACATAAAAGGTAGGTTATTTGTGGGGCATAGGATTTCGTTCATTTCCCCCCCAAAAAATATAGTCTGGCCCACCACATGGTCTGAGGGATGGTGGACCAGCCCACGGCTGAAAAAGGTTGCTGACCCCTGGTAAAGGTAAAGATAAAGGGGCCCCTGACCACCAGGTCCAGTCGTGTCCGACGGGTTGCGGTGCTCATCTCGCTCTATAGGCCGAGGGAGCCGGCGTTTGTCTGCAGACAGCTTCCGGGTCATGTGGCCAGCATGACAAAGCTGCTTCTGGCGAACCAGAGCAGCACACGGAAACGCCGTTTACCTTCCCGCCGGAGCGGTCCCTATTTATCTACTTGCACTTTATGTGCTTTCGAACTGCTAGGTGGGCAGGAGCTGGGACCGAGCAACGGGAGCTCACCCCGTTGCAGGGATTCGAACCGCCGACCTTCTGATCAGCAAGCCCTAGACTCTGTGGTTTAACCCACAGCGCCACCTGAGTCCCTTACGCTGACCCCTGGTATATACCCTCAATTTTAGCCTGGAAATAACAGCTGCACCCATTTAACTTATAGCCACAGCAGCCACAAACAAGAGTCAGGCAGGTGTGGTCATAATAAGCGTAAGCCCCCATTCAGCACAAATGGATCCCTTGGAAAGTATTTCTTCTTCATTTTTAATTTACTAGGACACAATATGAGATGGAAAGGAATAGGCATTTATGCTGACGGAGGGAAGTTGACCCTGAAAAGCTTTCTAGCTAAGGGACATATTTATAATCTCCTTGGTTTCCACTGTTCAGGCTGAGAGTTCCGTTACTTCTGTACCCAAAAATAGCATCGCACGCAAGAGAGAGCGATCAGCAAGCCTGGGGGAATCCAAAGGGAGAGACCCCCCCCAAAACAGCCCAGTAAAAAGTGGGTGTGCTCAGAGGCCAAAGGATGCTGGCTGGCTGTTGGTGGGGAGGGGAATAGAGTGGGGCAGTTAGAAGACTGAACAGAAGCAAAATTTAGCTTGACATCTCTCTAGAGGCCTCCTTGAAAATTGTAAAGGAGGTTCCAATAGCCCTCTGTGCAAATGGTTCAGTTGCCAAATGATATTTGTTAAGCTGTTTTCCAATACGTAATCTAAATGAGTGTTCTGAACATTCCAATCATCAGATCCTGGGGAGTTTGAAGAAAGTGTGGCTGGCCTCTGTCTTGGCCTCATGGTGACCATGACTGCCACTGCCATGCTTTGTTTCCTGATACTTAAAAGGTAAGAGAGTTTCCTTGCCTTGCATATTTTCATCCAGCCTATATTACTTATTAAGCACAAGTAGGCAACAAGGTTAGAGCCAATATTGTCTGGTGCTTAGAGACTTGCACTGGGTCTTCCAGGGAATCATCTACTAAACCTCTGTCAGTTCACTCTTATTATGTTTCCCTTCTATGAAACTTCCCCCGAGATCTATGGGTATAAGGCAATACACACACACACACACACACACACACACACACACACACACACACACACACTGTGTGTGTGTATATATAACTGGGCATGTGGGTTACTGTCCACTTTTCTCCGAAACCGCTTCACCGATTCCGTTCAAATTTGAACACGAATGTCCAAATGCCCTTATAAAGTTTTCAAAGACAGATGCCAGGTGAAACCCAAAAAACCCGTTCCAGAATGCACCACTCAGCCAAAAGTGCATTCTGGGAAAAGAACCAGGTTGCAAACCAGCCTCCTCTAGTGGCAGTAAAACTGGTACTACACCTATAGAACCTTCCCTCTCAACAGCACCTCAGCTGCCATTTACATACTAGGCCGAAGCCTTTACAGACTAGGCCGAATGGAGGTACTGACTCGCCTGGGTGGGGTAGGGGGAGGAGGGGATGGGATGGGATAGGTCAGGACACGGTGGGACCAGTCACAGGGATGAGCCGGGGGTGGGGGAAGAGGGGGCATGATACGTCATGGGATGGGACAGGCTGGGGGGAATCACAGGGAAAACCTGGGGTGTGGGGAGGAGGGGGCGGGATACGTCATGGGTGGTGACAGGGTGGTGACAGTCGCCACAGCAACGTGTGGCAGGGCCAACTAGTTTAATAAATAAAAAACAAAAACAGAACACCGACCAAAAAGTAACAGTGACCTACAATACAGGATTGTTTTTGAGAAATATAAAGGCTTTAAAGCACTTGGCATTAGCAAATTATAAACTGCCTATTCCTTAAGGCCATGAAATGTGCAAGTTTATCCGTGAAAATCACCATACTGTGACAGAAAGGAGTAAATTATTTGCTGAGAACAACCTTTGGTCTGGAGATTCAGGTCTGAAAGAGCAAATTGGCTGATGCGTTTAAAATATTTTAAAAATAGTTTACTGAAAGCTTTTTCTTTTTTCTTTAAAGAACATTTAAATAACATTTAGAATAAATACATGCCCAAGGGATGGACTTATTAACTGAGTGTAGCTTTAATCTGTTTTACTATTTTAACTATTGCATGTTTTGAAGTATGGTTGTCTTTCCCCTGCCTCAATTTATGAAATACGGTAAATAAATAAAATAATAGTTCCCAGGATCTTTGCACTCTGTGGCTGGAACATTGGAAACCAGAAGTAGTTAGTGAACAATAGAGAAGATAACCACCTGCATTTTTTAAAATGTGTGTAACTCTGTAAAGAAAAGAGCTATATAAAGAGAACTGAACATTTAGAGTGCAGTCTTGGAGAGCATTATAGGAAACAGCAGGTCCAGCTCTTGGGTAGGGGTGGTCCATTCTCCTCATTGCCCTTTACCATTCCATGGCTGGTCAGGGGAGGATTTGATTTTGCTGAACCCAAAGCCCCCTTCTTCCCTAGACACCATACTCTCTCCCTTTATTTTTAAAAAACCTTTTAGATGGAAAGAACAGAGAGGGATAGGAAGCTAAAAAGCCACCAGAGCTTAGGAAGGAGCAATAACCCCGTCATGGATCCTCTCCCTCATCTCATAGGATTTTTCTGCCTGTCAAGGAGAATATTCTTTTGTTCTGAGTGATTATTTGGGAATTACTCTTTAAAACTCTACATTTCATGACAGTCAGAAGAAATTCTGTGTTTTCTCCTTCAAGCTTAAGAATTGTGTTTTCCTGTTCCTTTTCCAAATCCATCCCACCGCATAAATGGTTACTAAAAGTAGTTAAAACTACCCTTGGCACTTGGTCTTTCAACTGTTCAGGGCACCAGACAAAAATCTTGGTACAAATGTTGCAAAAAGGCTGTTGCTGACCCCATTTCTGCCAACAACTCGGTCCCCTTTCTTTCAAACATTTCTAAACTGCCTTTCATCAAAAAATTCCAGAGTGGTTTACAGTTCATAAATACCAACACAATGAAAACAATTAATTAAACTTTAACACGGCAAAAACAGTAGCCAAGCAACAGGGTGTATTGATGACCAGCAAAGACGTGGGTAAACGTTAAGTATCTAACCAATATAGACATCAGAACGGAGCTTGTGCAACTTTTAAGATGTTAATAAATAACTATGCTCTTACAAGCTTAAACAAAATTTGTCCTTGCAGATCAAGAAAGCTATGTTGGCCAGCTGTACCAAATCCAAAATATAGCACTGCTCTGCTGAATATGGAGAGAACCACACCAGTGGTATGCAAATACTGTTTTAAAGCGTTACATTACCATTTATTACTACCTACTTATGTTTCTATAAGGTAAAAAGGTAAAAAAGAGAAAGAGGTTGCTATTAAAACCAGTCTTATAATGCAATCAAACATCAGACAAGTGTGACATCATCAGGGCCCATCTGCTTTTAGAGATAGCATGTCTCTAAACACTAGTTCAGGGACCCCCAAACTGCGGCCCTCCAGCTGTTTTGGCCTACAACTCCCATGATCCCTAGCTAACAGGACCAGTGGTCAGGGATGATGGGAATTGTAGTCCAAAACATCTGGAGGGCCGAAGTTTGGGGATGCCTGCACTAGTTGCTAGGGATCTCTGCCCACTGAATTGGCTTCCTTTAGGGACCTGGTTGGGCAGAATGCTTGACTAGATTGGCCTTTTATCCAGCAGGGCTTTTATTGTGTTTTTATTTCTGGGTCATAAATGTGATTTCCCCATGCAGTCACCTACAGGAGTACACACAGCATCCTCTGGGGTCATTTTTACATAAGGGTTGATAAGCCAGAAGGGCAGGCTATATTACCCAGGCATCATTGCCCAAAGCAATTATAGCTGAACTATTCATTTGCAGCTTTTTATCTGCTTAGTTTATTTAATTGGTATATTAAAGAAAAATGGTATGTGTTGCCTATTGCACTTTGACATCCGATTTATGCAAACACTGCAAGTTAAAATGGTTCTAGCCAGCTCCCTGGCAGGGAGCTTAATGTACATCTGCACAAGGCCTTTCTAGGACAACAAGAAAGGGCAGGGGAAGCCTAGGCTGCATTGAAGGGGACAATGGAAGATTAATTCAGTTTGCTTAATATAGGGAGTGAATGAGCTCACCTAGTCCCTACTGGAAAATTCTGTTATGTATGGATGAATGGTATAACCCAGGGGTCAGCAAACTTTTTCAGCAGGGGGCCTGTCCACTGTCCCTCAGAACTTGTGGGGGGCCGGACTATATTTTGAAGGGGGGAAATGAACGAAGTCCTTTGCCCCACAAATAACCCAGAGATGCATTTTAAATAAAAGGACACATTCTACTCATGTAGAAACATTCTGATTCCCAGACTGTCTGAGGGCCGGATTTAGAAGGCAATTGGGCCAGATCTGGCCCCCGTGCCTTAAGTTTGCACTTTTCAGTTGGGGTCATAGTAAGGAACCAAACAAAACCGTAACAAGACTATGCATTGTCTTATGTTTCAACTGTTTTATTTGCAGGTTCTTCTGGGACCCAGTTTACAGACTCCGTCACAAGCATATAATGAAGCCAATGAGCTTTATGTGGTAAATGATGATTCAGAGACACTGTTAAGACAAGGATCCCTTTTTCCAGGTGCAGCTACAATGGTTTCCACAGACCATTCTGAAGCAGTTGCAAGGCAAATACTGGACACTGCTCTGAATCCTTTGAAAATCCATGACCAAGTCAGCAGCGGCGAGAAGGGGAAACTTGGCATTCACACTGATTATATTGGTGTGGCTGTCAGTCAAAGAGCAATGCAGAAGCTCTCGACACATCTCCCCAAAGGAGCAGCCCATCTAGAGAGGAAGTTGATCAACAATTCAAGAAGACAACCAGCAGCATACACCGCTCAAAATCCTTTGATGCCGAGCCAGGGGGTGCTTAGTCCAGCAACTTTGTCCTTAGAAATGTCAAAATTTGAGCAAAATCATCATGAATCACTTGTAGGGATGAACAGCAATTAAAAGACGGATGCTGGCAGTAGGGCATGTCATTTTAGGGGTGAAACTTAATTTTTGCAAGTATATTCAGTGAAGGGTCTAAAAATATGTTATTGGCATGAGGAGTTAAAATCTGCTGTTAGTTTTGTGATTGGACATTTAGGTAAAGACTACAAAGTTTGCAATTTTGATTTTTATGCAATTTTGCACAATGTTTCACACACATAAAAATAAGACAAGTTTAAAATGATTGTAAATTCAACCAAAATGTACAATGTCAATATTTTAATGTGGTTACTTAGCAAGCAAAACTAAATTGTTATCAGTTTAACCAAAATATATTTTGAATTCCCAAGTCATGTTGCAACTTTTTGAGTCTCTGAGGTGTACTTGCCTGGAGGCAGAGTCAGCATCCAATGTCAGGTCCAGTCCTAGGGTTGGGTGAACAGCAATCTGTGTGGCCTGGCGGTCCAGGGTATCTGATGATCATGAGCTCAAGGGCCAAGACAAGCAGGAGGCAGCAAGGAACTACAAGCGTTGTTACAAACTGCTGCTGGAAGCTGTGCTTAAGAAGGCTGAAGCCAGCTGGTTCTCATCAGTGCCATCTCCTGTGTTTCCTTGAAGGCTAATCAGCTGCAGGTGGAGTCACTCCACCTTCTTCCCCTTCAGGCTGCTGTTCAGCAGGCAAAGCTGACTCCTGGGCTCCTCATGGTGGTAATTTACATGCATGTACATTTGCACATACATTATAATGTGTTCTGTCTTGTGCAATCTGTCTGTACACTCACATCTTTATTTGAATGTGGGCAGAAGCAGTGACTGTAAGGATTTGATTAATAAATAGGTAAATAAGCAGGTTATGCAAGTAATTTATGTACTGAATATTCATAATATTCATAATTTTCTGTTCATATTTAGCCATTTTGTGTACTGATTTTATACAGCAAAGAGAAAATATGGTAATACAATCTAGAATGAATCAAGTGAATTTATCTCTACAATATAACTAAGCATCTTCACTTTCAAAAAGCAGTGCAGCCCATAAAATCACTTCAACTGTCTAATTTCTCATACCTATTGCTAAGTACAGTGCCAGGTGGCGCTGTGGTTAAACCACTAAGCCTAGGGCTTGCTGATCAGAAGGTCGGCGGTTCGAATCCCTGTGACGGGGTGAGCTCCCGTTGCTTGGTCCCAGCTCCTGCCAACCTAGCAGTTCGAAAGCACATCAAAAAGCAAGTAGATAAATAGGAACCGCTACAGCGGGAAGGTAAACAGCGTTTCCGTGTGCTGCTCTGGTTTGCCAGAAGCGGCTTTGTCATGCTGGCCACATGACCTGGAAGCTATACACCGGCTCCCTCGGCCAATAATGCGAGATGAGCACGCAACCCCAGAGTCGGTCACGACTGGACCTAATGGTCAGGGGTCCCTTTACCTTTACCTATTGCTAAGAGTAGGCTAATTATTTAATAAGCAGATGCTGCAACCTAACAAATTATAGGCATTCTTCTTTAAAGATGGGAGTTGGCAGGGAAACACTGTTTTACTGGTGATGGGCTTCTGGAAACGAGGAGAAAGAGAATATACATAACTCCCCCCTCCCCCCAAAAAGCCTAATTAGCAAATTAATTTCTCTTATTTAACTTGATGATATACACTCTAGAACTCTTGTTTATTTTACTTTGAGGAAAACTATAGTCAGGCTCCTGAATCCTGACCTTCTGCTAGAATCAAGATACTTTAAACAATGTGCAATTTAAGTTACAAGAATTTCCTTGTAGGGTGGCTAGGAAGTATGCAGTTCAAAACTTGCCCCAGCCATGAACTCACTGCAAGGGTTTCCATAGCCTCAGACCCAGTTACAAATGGGGAATAACAGCAGCCTTGACAATAAATGTGAGGAACTTGAATTCTATGCATGTTAAAAATTTGGCATTACTTTATGTTGATATTTTACCATTTTTAACACACACACACTTCCTCAATACTCCAGATTTTTACATCTTTGCTATCACTGCAAATGCAAAGCACACATGTCAAAATACTAGCTCTATTAGTAAACAATCCGTTTCCAGGCATTCCTTTAAAAAGTGAGCAAAAAATAACTTCCCTCTAAAATACTTAATTTTATTAGTGATAGTACCAAAGATAACAAGTATACAATCTTTACTCTATGCTACTTACACATCATAAATATGACAGCTGTTGTTCCAAGACACAATCTTTCAGTCTTTCAAGACGCATATGAGATTTGTCATTCCTTTATTATCAGAATAAGCTGTTTGCCAGCCAACTTCATGTGGCTTAAACATCAAAAAAAAAACTGTCCATACTTTACATGGTAAAGCATTCACTATAGTTTTAATGTACACAGAGGCCAAAAGGAGAGGAAAAAAAACTTTTGACTATAGCAAAAAACAAAGGGCTATTAAAGCAGTCACAATCAATGGGCTTCATTTCCTTACAGCATGTTTTAATTTTTCCATTTACCATAAAAGGTTTACATTTGCATTAAGTGCAATTTAGAGAACACAAAATGAAAACTAGTTTTTACTTGGCTTTTCCATCGCTTTCTGGTGAGGTAAGGCAATTTGATTGTGTTGTATTCAAAGCAGTTCTTGATTTTAGTGTAATCTTATCTTAGGGTACAACCTTTTGTTGTCAGTCTTACAATGCTGAAATGAATTCAGAGAGGAGTTGCATTTGTCAGATGCTGTTCTCTTACAGGCTATTTTCCAACAAGTAAACAGGAATCTGAGTGATTATGTCTTCTCCAGGGAGAACTTGCAAGCTGTCCCTGTCATGCTTCACAACTGGTGTTAGAAATGAAGAAACACTTTAAAATGTCCAGAAGATAACTATTTTAAAAGGGCACTTTTAAAGGGCACTTTTGATTTTGATGCCCAGTCCACAACCCGTGATATATGTTTATTTAGAACTGTTCAGTTTGGCATACACTATAGTTAATTTATAGGATAACTGGATTGCAGACAGGGCCACATCCACTATGATGATCCTTGAATCTTGATTTCAGCTATGACCTTTTCCCCCATTTAAACATATCTTCAATCTGTTATCAAATAACCACCAAGTGTACTCACAAGGCTGACTTCTCAGATGCTTACCTACTATTGTGATAGAACCATCTAGAAGATGAAGGATTAGACAAAGAGGGGATTAAATAACATGTAATTCCTAGGAATCACTATTCTGTGTTTCAAAGAAGGCACTAAAGCATTAGCTTGTGCTCCCACATCCCAACTCAAAAACGAAACAATCTTGTCATGGGTCTCTGTCCTATTTGCAGGTGACTGGACACACTACAATATAGCTCAAAACGAAGCCTGTTGTTTGGAGATTACTACAGAGATGTGCTTATAGTTGGAAGAATGGAAATCTAGTATAAACATGGCCGTTCTTTCTAGAATCTGAACATTAGCATGCATTGATCAACTACTAGTAAGAGAAAGCTTTTAGTCTTATAAGGAAATTACTTAAAAATATAAAAAGAAAGTCACAAGCAACAAATTAAAGAATCTTCACTTGCCTTTGTGGGCATAAACACAGTAACTGTAAAACTGTTAGGATAAAACTTGTCATCACTGTCATGTACAACAACAAGGGAAGCATGTGTATCTCTGCACCATTTTCAAGCACATTATCAAAACATATCACATTGAGTTTAGTTTAAAAACCCACAAAGCAAAACAAAAAATTCAAACTACCAATATTTTAACAACTTTGAAAGCATCCCCAGCAACTTTTGTGGGTAGTACAGATTACAGCTTTCCACTTATTTGTAACAGCTGTCAACCAGTCTTATCATCACTGAAATGCATGGATTTCTACAGATGATCAGATCCAATGCTGTTGGCTCTTGTTGCAGCAGATCGTACTGGTCAGTGCTGCTTCTTGCTCATCTTCAAGTTGACCAAACCACCCGAAGAACCCGGAGTGCTGCTAGCACAATACAACATGTCCGGTTGATTGCTTGGTAATTTTTATCTTCTTTTGGTGGGTTGTGGGGGAGAGGAGGAGAAGCTTTGTCTCTTTCCACAGTTGGGTCAGAGGTCCATTCAGTCCTCTACACATCTTCTGTTTTAACTGAGAGGGTTTCTTCATTTGGTTGGCAGTTCCCATTTTGTTGTAGTTTGACGTCTTCTGCAACAGGTGTGTCTTCCTTTTCTACTTTGTCAATTTCAGAATTTTGGTTCTCTTTACTCAGATCTTTATCCTGCGCAAAGTTTTAAAAAGCAAAAAATTGTAGAATAAAAAGACCTTAAGAAATGTATGTTACATCACTAACATTCTGATACATTTCAGATTAGTATATATCACTTTAGTTATAGTAATTTACAGTAGTACCTCGGGTTACGAACACGATCCGTTCCGGGTCGCAGTTCGTAACCCGAAAAGGTCACAAACAGAGCGCCATTTTTGCGCATGCGCCGCTTCTGCGCATGCGCGGAACGCGCACGCGACGAAAACACTTCCGGGTTTGCGGAGTTCGTAACCCAAACTGTTCGCAACCCGAGCGGTTCGTAACCCAAGGTACGACTGTATTTTTAAAGATGCCCACTTGTTTTTTGAGAATAGATATGAGCAGCCAAATCTGTCTTCCCGATTCAAATATTACCGGATGTGTATTAAAAATTGCATAACTACTTCTGCAGGCTCAATGAAGCCTCTTCCCCACCCCACCCCCCCATGGTGCTCCTCTAGTTTCAAAACTTTTTAAAGGCAGTTTGTGATACGGCATCAGGCATTGCTGACAGAGCGATGGTCAAAGCAAATCCTGGAGGATAAATAATACAACGGGGGAGAAACTAAAGGACAGCTTATTAGGACAAGAGGACCTATAGGATGTGACCCTCAATCACTGAAATAGAGGTTGGGTTTTCTGTCAGAAAGAGGAGGAGAAGAACAAGCACTAGAGAGTCCTAGGACCAACGTCTAATATTAGAGACAGGAGTGTTGAGGTCTAGGCCAGCTCTGCAAGTCTGTGTTTCTAAAAATGATGGGCCCTTTAATATCCTGAACTATCAGAAGGACCAGGAGGCTGTATCTTCCTGATCCACCAAAACTAGGATAGTTTCTCAGGGGTTTTTCTTTTCTCCAACTCATGACTAGGAACTAGGTGAAGTAACCTGTGCATTTCTTTTGCTAAACTCCCAGAAAATACCTAGCTATACTCATACCTGCTTCTTTAACATCACTTGCCATGAAACCCTGTGATGTGGAGTTACCCTACCACCAACACCATGGCAACAAGCACATACCAAAGCAAAAATCAGGTTCCACTAGGCATGTCCCAAATTAGGTCTTTGCATTTCAGTCAGAAAACCCATGCCAGAACCTCAAGTTCAAATAAAGGATGGAAGCAAACTAGATCAGCTACTCATATTCCTAAACACCAGCACTAAGAGATCTTGTTCCATAAGAGTTCTAGAGGAAGGGGGTTACAACAGAGAATACGCCAAGCCTAGTACGTGCAATTCTTGAGGCCTTGCAATTCAGTGTTAACTTGACACTATTAAAAAGTATTTGTGTTCAAGCTAATGTGAAGTAATACAAAGTTTTATTTGTGGTTTTCGATCCACAGTGGCTCTTTCACACATGCAAGTGCTCACTGGATAACATAGTGAGGACGTGCTTTGCTACCAAGAACACTCCTGATACTTTTGAAGTGGTGAAGGCATAGCTCATTTCTGTATTGAAGCAGAAAGAGACGGGATTCTCCTGCTTAGGTAGTCCCCACCTGCTATACTTTGCGAATCTTGTGAACTGATTCCAGTTCTAAGAGGACAGGAAGCAAACAGCTCTGAGAGTTTAGGGAAGCTTTAAATGTTTAATAGACTATTGTATTTTAATATTCTGTTGGAAGCACCCAGAGTGGCTGGGGAAACCCAGCCAGATGGGCGGGCTATAAATAATGATATATTATTATTATTATTATTATTATTATTATTATTATTATTATTATTATTAGAGTAACAGTGCGGGCCAGTATAAATGATTTTGTTGCCTCTAACATGAAATTACACCGTGAATGTTCTCCTTATCATCTTGGATTTTGAAACAAGATGAACTGCTATAACAACAACCACCATTACCACCCAGCCATGTATTCTACACAACAAAGGTGCTTTATCAAAAGAAAAGAAAAGAAATCATTCTGCAGGATTCCCCCAATTCATTAGAACACTACAGATAATCTCAGAGTGGTGGTCATGTTCTGTTGCCCTCATCTGTAATATTTTAAAGATACCTTGAAGAAGGGTCTCTGCTAAGAGCCAGCGTTGGCATGTTGTTTCTCAAGAGCTGAGAATGCAACCACTTTGTACCTTCCAGCTTCATATTGCTATATGGCATGTACATTGCCATACTAAGCAGCCTACTTAGTCCTATTCATCAACTGCAGTGAAATTTACATTTTCTTCAGATTCCCCACACCCACCCAGCCTGCAGTGAGCAATATGTTCTTGGAGGTGCTAGGCACTTTAGAAGCAACCAATGATTTAAGGGGTACACCAAACACCACCTGAGAGGAAACTGCATGAGGTATGCAAACAGTCAATGACAAGCATTCTTTTCCACACCTATTTCTTGCTTGCTCACTCATTCACAGTGGCTTACCTTCAAAGTTGTGGTTTTATCAGATTTCTCTTTAACATCCTTGTCTTTGCTACTCTTTTTCTTGGAGGTAGACCGCTCCCTCTCTCTTCTATCATCACTCAGGTCTCTCTCCTTATCGGTCTTTTTCTCTTTCTTATTTCTGTTTTGAAAATAAGAATTAAGTAGTTGCAATTAAAAAGGTCATATATGGTCTGTTCACAATCCCCTGCATGCATCTGCTGTATGCACATAGGGACACTTTCACACAAATGCTGAACATGCCACATGAAGGGGCAGAGGGGAGCAGCCAATAACATGGTCTGACATTCTACCATGGCAAGAAATTAGCTAAGTGAGACAACCCAGAACCTTCTTCCCAACACTGGCAGAATAGAGAGGGAGAAATGATCCCTAGCTCATCTTTCGTGCAAAATGTGGTTACTTGTTGTTGTTTTGTACTTGCCGATTTCAGCAGAGAGCCAAAACAAGCTTAGAATCATAGAACTGCAGTTAGAAGGGACCCCAAGGGTCATCTAGTTCAGGCATAGGCAAACTCAGCCCTCCAGATGTTTTGGGACTACAACTCCCATCATCCCTAGTTAACAGGACCAGTGGTCAGGGATGATGGGAATTGTAGTCCCAAAACATCTGGAGGGCCGAGTTTGCCTATGCCTGATCTAGTCCAACCCCCTGCAATGCAGGAATCTCAGCTAAAGAATCCATGACAGATGACCATCCAACCTCTGCTTTAAAACTTCCAAGGAAGGGGAGTCCACAACCTCCCAAGGGAGACCGTTCCACTGTCGAACAGCTCTTACTGTCAAGAAAGTTTTTTCTGGCGTTTCTGTCTCCTTTCTCCAGCTTTATGCTGGATGGGGCCAATAATTCTGCAGTTCACTGCTCCCACAGTCCACTTCAAATACTGCTTCTGGCTAAAGATGCAGCAGGTGGCTTCAGGCAACTAACTAGTTTTCTCAGCCTCATTCCCCCAGCTGCAATACTGGGATAATCTTATTGCAATCTTAGTAGTAGTAGTAGTAATATATTTTTACCCTGCCCATCTGGCTGGGTTTCCCAGAACAACATCTAAGAAGATTTTGAACATGCAAGTGCTATAAAAATGTAAAATAATTATCCAGCAGGAATGAACTGCTATTTTGTAAACGGCTCAATGCTTTCTCAGAAGTATAAAGCAGTTTTTCCACATACTCAGCTCTACTGAAAGTAATTTTACACCAACAAAGAAATCAAAAGTGTATCCGTATTCCAGCTCATACATATGCCAATCTTAAAATTCACATCCCCTCTTTTCCTTATAATTTGAGTTTAAAATTTTATGCAGCACACTTCAATAGAAGTATTTCCAGGATGTGACTTCCTGTTTGCTCACAGATCAAGATGGAGTGCGGGATCGTTTCTGCTGAGCGATCCTGAGCTTTGCAAGGGTAAAAAGAGGTCTCGCCAGGGCTCCGCGGACCTCGAAACCCAAGGATAAAATCCTTGGGGACCAGGGGACTCGGCTGCGTTCGAGGGCGACTCTCCAGCTCGGAAACCGGGCTCACTAGAAGTCCGGAGGGAGCAGGATCGAGATGTGAACGCTGGAGTCCATTCTACCCTGCAGAGTGCTGCCTCGAACTCCTAATGAGAAGCGGGCAAACACCCTGAATTTAAAGTTTGGTTCCGGGACCCCAAGATAAAGAAGAAACAACCATAATTATAATTTCAAGAACAGTAAAGGGAGTTCTGGAACCTTGGAAAAAGGTATGAAGGAAAGGGATTCTTCTAGGCGCTGTCGGAAATATGGCGCAGGAACGCCAAGCTATGAGAGAGTCAGCGTTTAAGCAAGTGGCTGAGTAAGCTTAAAGGCAGCAAGATTTCCGAAAGAGAAAGAGAGAGGAAAGCAAGCTGTAAAACGTATACAACGTATCTAACAAAGAAAGACTCAACTAATGTTTCGAGTGCCCAACTAAGATTGGAACTTTGTATCCACTACGGAGCTTAGAATCACCAGACTTGTTTCCCGGCTGGAGAGGAGGAGAGAGAAGTGAAGATAGACTCCACGTTATAGAGCTATGAATGGAAAACGCCCCTGTTGGAGGACGGTAACTTAGGAAAATCTAGTATAAAACGGGCTTTTGAACTTATACCCCCTCGAAATTAGCTAAACTTTATTGACTTTATTGACTTAGTGGGATTAGCATAACTAAAGTGCCTTCAGGATACGCAAGCTTTGAAGCAAAGCAAATCAGAAGAGGACAGCCAGTTTTTTTAAGAACAGAAGAAGATTTAAGTGCCAAGGAATCATATATTATTATTATTATTATTATTATTATTATTATTATTATTATTATTATTTTAAAGATCTGTAAAGGACAAACGGTGGGAAAGTATAACATGGCTTAAGGGGGCTGGACTGATAAGCGGTTCCTTGTGATTAACTTATTGATACTGCTTTTGGATTGTGTTTAAAGGTGAATAAAGGAAGACTGCCAGGGGGTAGGACCTCTAGTGGGGGAAGAAGGTATAGCACAATAGTAAAGAAATACAAGGAGACCTTAAAATGCCTCGCAAAGGAGTAAAAATATAAACCCCTGAAGAGAGAAGACCTTCAAGATCAGAAATAGAAGGGGATGGGGATGGGGTTCTAATTAAAATTCTGGAAGAGATTAAGCAAATAAGGACAGAATTGAGGGAGAGTGAGATGAAAATAGGCAAACAATTAGCTGAGGTAATAACTGAAATATCAGGACAAATAAAAACACTGGAAAATAAAATCCAGACAGCTGAAGAGCAGACAAAAAGGATACACATAGAGGTCAGAGGAAATAGGTTAGAAAGGGAAAAAATGAAAGGACAAATAACAGAAATAATAAAAACACAGGAGAATATGTTGGACAACCTGGCGCTTCTTCAAATGAATGAAAGGTCAAAGAACTTAAAATTTTGCGGTGTCCCAGAAATGGAGGGGGGAAACCTAAGGGGTAAATTAATTAGAGAAACTGCTAGGTTGCTAGATTTGAAAGAAGAGGAAGTTGATTATATGATAACCAATGCATTCAGAATAAAGGTTAACTCACCCATAACAAGATCAAAACAATGTCCAGGGGTCTGTTTAGTAACATTGAGTTCAATAGAAGTCAGAAATACAATTATGAAGAAAAGTAGGGAGGAGAAGTGGTATATAGATGGGAAACCAATTGTGGTGTACAGAGATATTCCAGACCGGTTTTTATTTAAAAGAAATGTTTACAAAGAGTTGACAAAAAAAATGACTGAAAACAAAATAAGATTTCGATGGGAGTACCCTGAAGGTGTTCTATTTTATTACAAGGATGAAAAATTTAAGATTAAAACAGAGCAGGAGATGAAGGAATTTGGAAGAAGCCATAAAGAGTTGGGGAAAATACAAGGAGTGGTAGAGGAAGCTGATAGAGCTAAATAAGAAACTGAGCACGAAATATAGGAAATATATATATATGTATAGATATATATAATGATAAGAGGGTGGAAAATTAAGCTTAGCAGGTACTCATGCCAAGATTGAGAAGAAAGTGGAAACTCCTTGAAAATTAGAAGAAATTTTAATAGATTATATGGACAATAAATACCAACGATGGGAGACTCTAACGGGGTCCCTTCTATTGAAATGGTTAGTTTAGTTTTGTTGTTTGTTTGTTTATTTTTGTTTAGGTTTGGAAATTGTAGCAAATTTTATTAGTGGATGAATGGTGATAGTAAAAATTGGATACAAGGAAAAAACAAAATCAACAGCAAAAACTTGACAGTAGGGCGAAGAAACACTATGAAAAGAAATATGTAAAAATATATCAGTAAGATGTGTTGAACGTATTAATACTAGCAAATTGAATTCAATCTCATAACTAGATGTTATAAAATACTTTATTACAATAAGATAACAGGGTATGAATATTAAAACATAACATAGGACACAATTCATTAATTTGGTATAGTAAATACATGAGTGATTAAAAGTCAGTTATATACTGTATGTATATTCAATGTTATGTTTATAATTTGTGAAAGAGAGAAGAAAATTAAAACGAACTGTGAAAATATTAGCGAAAAAGGGAAAGATGACAGAATGAAGACAGAAGAAAGAAGAATGGAAGTCCAACATACAAAGTTGAATAGAAATTGGACTTAATAATATTTTTGGTTTTTGTTTCTAGCTTTATGTTTCTCCCTCCCTGTCTTTTCTTTTCTCCTTTTCTTTTCTTTCTATTTGACTGGAAATTTAAGAATTTAAAGCCATGATAGATATAATGAATATAATGTAATGAACATAGAAATGGAAAATTTAATAAAAATTATTGCAAAAAAAAGAAGTATTTCCAGGATGTGTGTGTGTGTCAACCCCAATTTCTCGTCATTCTAGTAAAATGACCACTAACAGAGTGAGATGTGCACTGGGGAGAGCCTGCAGTGTATACTGTAGGACCTTACGTGATAGAGCTATACACTTACCTCCTTGGAGATGGAGATCGAGAGGATTTCCTTTTTGTAATTTTAGATGATCTTGGAGACTTTGAGGGACTTCGGCTCTTCCTCTTCCGTCTATCTCTATAGGATTTATTGATTAAAGATTAATGTTGGAAATTACAATTCACAAGTGGGAACGGTAACATGTTCCAGTGTGGAGAGCTCCTGTTCACTGTTTCTAATAAGCCAGCCACACCTTCCCCCACAATCCTCCACTGTTTCCCCTTCCACCTCCTTTCTGCTCCCCTCCCCGACCCAACTGTCAGCGTTCACTGGGCACACTCAGTTCACCCCACCTTAGGGGGATTTTCCCTAAAGATTTTTTGCGCTTCTGGAAACCTCTGGATTTCCCCTAAGCAGCCTTAGTGCTTAGCAGTCACTCAGTGCACAATCACACAAATTAAATGCATGCAAGGCAGAGATCTCGTGAGTGTCTCTAGACCCCGCACAAGAGCCTCCCAAGGGGGCAAGGGCTACTTAGCTTACTGGCTTCGGAAAAGTAGGGGTGGTCATGTGGGAACATGCAGAGGTTGTTCTCACTGTATATGATTTTGGCTTTATGTGCAGATCCCGCACCCCGCCTCCTACAACATGAGCCTACTGGATTTATCCCTATGCAACACTAAAGACACGATTTATTCTACACTGATTTGAATACGTTTTCAAAAAAAAAATTCCCCACAAACAGAAGCAATAAATCTACAAAGCCTGACAAAATTATAAGAAAAAAACTGAACCTGCTGGAACTTCGTGATCTTCTTGAGGAGCTGTAGCTTCTGGGGGGTGTCCTGGATCTCTTTTCTTTCTTCCTTTTTTCATCTCTCTCTTTTTCTCTCTCTCTTTCCCGCTCCTTATCTCGGTCTTTTGCCTTCTCTCCTTCCTTGTCCTTATCTTTTGGCTTTTCTGCTTCCTTCTCTTTTTCCTTTTCACTGCTTTTCTCCTCTGCTTTTTCTATCTCTTGGTCTTTCTCCTTGTCCTCCTCTTTTTCTTTTAGCTGTTCTTTGCTATCCTTCTCCTTGTCTTCCTCCTTCTCAGTCTCCGTCTCTTTTTCCCTCCCTCGGACTTTGTCCAGATCCTCTGTCTTGTCTTTTTCTATGTCTGACACTTTCTCTTTGTCTCTTTCTTTTTCCTTCTCCTGGTCTTTCTCCTTCTCCCAGTCTTTGTCCTTCTCCCGGTCCTTGTCCTTATCTTTTGCACGATCTTTGGTTCTATCCCTGGTCTTCTCTTTGTCCCTCTCCCTCTCCCTGCCCCTTTCCTTCTCCCTGCCCCTGTCTTTATCCTTGTCTCGGTCCTTCTCTTTTTCCTTCTCTCTGTCTCTTTCTTTACTAATCTTTTCCCTCTCTCTGATCCTCTCTTTGCTTTCCTTCCTCTTCTCCCTGCAAAATGAAAAAATTAATTTAAATTGTGCAGCATTCATTACAACAAAGTACTAAAAGTCAACTGCTGCCACAAAAACCTCACACCTATACTATGTAGAAGAATTAAAGTTTACTATCCCGCCTTCCCTCCTACCCCCACCTCTTTTCTTCCCACCAACAAAGTCTCATATTAAATGACTGATCTGTAGAAAGGACTTCATGATCTGAAAATAGAGATGATGTATGTACCTTGCACCCCCCAAAAAAAAACCTTAATAAAAATAATTATAATTATATAATACCGTTTTATTGATTTGGGAGCTGTATTTTTGTTTTAAAGGATATTGTTTTTATATTTTACACATTAAGTAGTTTAGAAATGCTTTTAAATAAGTAATAAGTAAATAATAAAAAGGAGATAAAATTAGAGCTATTTGTTATACTGAAGGAGTGAAAATGTTGGGATGGTACAAAAACCACTATTTCATGGTGAGAATGTAACCCTACATCTAATGTTCAGGAAGTCGCTCAATACCTCACAAGGAATATAAAAGGAATTAATCATAGGAATCTTACCGAGAAGGCGACCGGCTTCTTGATCTCAGCCTTTCTTTAGATTTTGAGCGCTTTTTGGGTGGAGTTTTGGATCTGCGCCTGTCCTTCTGGCTGGAGCGGGATCTGTCCCGTCTGTCCTTCTGGCTGGAGAGGGATCTGTCCCGTCTGTCCTTCTGGCTGGAGCGGGATCTATCGCATCTGTCCTTTTGGCTGGAGCGGGATCTGTCACGAGATCTACTCCTATGGCATGCAACAGCAAATGATAAATGCTATGGACTACATTGTTTCACCAATCCCTATTATAAACCATACAAATTGTAATTTGCACTCCACTGTACAAAATATTTTACAATTTGTCAAACATAATAATAGGCATAAAATAGAGAATGTAAATCAAAATTGGCTTCCTAGCAAAAGGTAACCAAAACAAAATTGTTTGAGAAAGGCAATCAAACTGATAAAATACCCTGTTTCTCATATTTTAAGACATACCCATAAAATAAGCCATAGCAGGATTTTTAAGCATTCAAGGAATATAAGCCATACCCCGAAAATAAGACATAGTGATAGGCGCAGTAGCAATGCCGGCTGCGGCAGGAGGAGGAGGAAAAAATAAGACATCCCTTGAAAATAAGCCATAGTGTGTTTTTTTGAGGAAAAAATAAATATAAGACATGTCTTATAATATGAGAAACACGGTAATGGACAGCAAAGTGCCACCTCAAATTAGCATTACTTACAGAACTAAGATGTGGTGTAAGTATTCCATAATGAGGCCTCCTTTCCCCACTTTTTTCAGAGGGAGAAGAATCTCATGAAATTTGCTTCCATGCATACAAAGCTTTGCAGTTTCTATTAAATGACACCCCCTTCTTTGGATTGTGTGTAGACATTTACTATAACATGGCCTTGATATTTTTGGGGGGAGGGGACGGCAGGGTGGGATATGGGAGACAGAAACACTGCATTTCAGTATTGAGGCTCATTCAAATGGTCCATATACCAAAGGAGTATCCCAGAGATACACCTGCTTCATCATTAGTATTTATTTTTTGTAAGCTCCCTGAATATTTTAATGTGTGTCATCATCACCAAGCAATACAATGCACTGCGAAGCTGCTGTTTGTGATCCAAGTGAGGTCCAGCAGGCTGAAAAGAACTAAATGGGTATAAAACTACATTTGTGGCTCACCCAAAATGATTTCGTACAGGAAAACGTTTACGAATGTATCTGCAAAACAATTTCACTGAACTTGCTCGGGTTCCTACTCAGTGCAATTATTTATTGCAATACTCATCTGACGCAATAGGAGCGTGTGTGCATGCTAAAGATTTGAAGTAGAGCTAACGTTCTGTTGTAAGTTTCCACAAACAAAACTTGAATTTCATTTACGTATATTCCGGTGTATAAGATGACTGGGCGTATAAGACGATCAACTTTTCCAGTTAAAATATAGAGTTTGGGATGTACTTGCCATATAAGAAATACGACCCAGCGTATAATAATAATAATAATAATAATAATAATAATAATAATTTATTATTTATACCCCGCCCATCTGGCCGGGTTCCCCCAGCCACTCTGGGCGGCTTCCAAAAAAACAGAAATTCTAAAATACAGAAATCCATCAAACATTAAAAGCTTCCCTAAACAGACGACCCCCGACTTTTGAAAAGATTTTCCTGGGTTAAAAAGTAGTCTTATATGCAGGAATATTTGCTTACATTTGTATCCTGCCTTTCTTCTATCATGGAAGCAGCATAGATGTCGTTTCCAGGTGGTCAGCTATTCAGGCACTGCCCAGACCTGCTCGGCTTCAAACCACCCTGGTTGCTGGCTAGACTGTAAAGGCTACCCAACAGAAGTAACAAAGCTGTTCCACCGAGATATTTCAAACTGTTACCTATCTCATCCAATATACTGCTCAGCATGCTGATCAAATACTTATTCTGGTTTCCTTGCATTGTGTGATTTTAATATTTGTTATTGTATTGACAGAGAGATAAAACACATGTAAAAAACACCAAGTTATCAGGTCCAGTACTGCAAATGGGAAACTAATGAATGGGACTGCACACTCTACACAGAAGGCCCATTTTAAATCGAATACTTCCATTGCTTATTAGCCTCATGGCACTCCTCTGTAAAGTGTATTAAACTTCCACTGAAGAGTATGACTGCCATCACAACAGATTTAGAATTGAGGTGGTAGTGGGTGTTTTTGCTTAAAAGAAAGGACCTGTAAACCGAAGAGGCAACAAGAACAAAACAATGTTGGATATTTAGATAAACAACGACTGGTGTAACAAAATGTAAATATAATTCACTATCGACATTAGAATTAGTATTAAACACTATCTGAATCTGAGATACTTAATTGCTGTATACTTTGGGGCAAAAATTAAAGCGGAAACAGACCATTTGATTTGGGGGCTACCTCAGCTACCTAAAAACTAAAACGTTGCCAAGATTTCCATCCTTGAACTTCAGAAGCATTGCCACAGTATGTTAAGGGACAACTTCATGCACCTCCTTGGATAAAGATGTAGCCTCTGCAGGCTTTTAGATCTCTCTCCTCCAGCATAAAGGAATTTTATTTGAAAATCATCCATCAATGATATTTTACCCTGGTATGTTTGGCTGACATTACAAGATCAGGGTTGTGGACCACTGGGAGCTGATTGGCACATGTGACAGAGTTGCGCCAAAGTCCATGAATTTTTGAAACAAGTGATTTTAAAAATCAGGACACTTAATAGATGAAAATGTGATCCTGGACCTGAATTATGTACAGTGGTACCTCGCTAGACGAATGCCTCACAAGACGAAAAACTCGCAAAACAAAAGTTTTGCGATTTCAATGGAGACTCGCAAGACGAAGTTTCCTATGGCACGCTTCGCAAGACGCATTTTTTTGTCCCATAGGGTGCCTCGCAAGACGAAATATTTTTTTTCCATCTTGCGAGGCACCCTATGGGACACCACACTTCAATGCGTTCCTATGGGAGCCGCTTCGCAAAACGAATTTTTCACTATACGAAGCGACTCGCGGAACGAATTAAATTCATCTTGCGAGGCACCACTGTATTCTGTATAATTTTTATAAAGGTAACATGGATCTTATATGTAAGCAGTTAAATGTATAGTTACTGGTAGTTGCTTGATTAGTAATGGAAACAAGCTTCACACTATACAGTACTCATTAATTCAAGAAAAGTATGTTCATTGCTATCTCAGAGAAACTGAGATATCTAAGCAGCTAAGGGTGATTTCACCCCTATTGTGGGATTATATATTAAATATATGAAATTGCAGTCACAGGAGTGGCAAATCCCTCCAAAATATAGTTTTATTGGGTGGCATATTTTTTCTAGAGCTGTTTCGTTTGGCCTTCGGACTGACGCAGTCTGACCCCACGGTTACCCTCCCCTAAGGTTTTATTTATAATGGTTTTATCTTATTCGTAGATTTTTAATTTTAAAATTGAATTTTAACACTGTATTATTCTGTTGTTTTAACTGAATTGTTTCTTTTATATTTGTGTTGATATTATTTGTTGTTAGCCGCCCTGAGCCCGGTCTTGACTGGGAAGGGCGGGGTATAAATAAAAATTATTATTATTATTATTATTATTATTATTATTATTATTATTATTATCTTCATTGTATAATGTAAGATGTGTTTTTATAATTGTATCCATTTCAGTCACTTATTTTTTATTTTATTTTGACTTTATTATGAAAAGATCCATTGTGTTGAACTCACACTATTTTGTTTGCGCCTTCTCTTGAAAACCCTAACAACAACTAGAAAAAATAGTGCTATACTGTGAGGCTATTAGTTACCTAATAAACTCAAGACATTGAGATTTTCTCCCTCAAACGTCAGAAGCACAGACAGCAGCACCATATTTTGAGCGATGTGACATGTTAAGGATGGGGAAAAGGTGTTCTCTTAGCTTCCCACTGATTTTTTGTAAAGGGCATAGCTGCCACTTTCTGCAAAAACCCAATATGCAGAAGCAAAACCATTTATCTTTTTTCTACCCCATTCTCCATGAAGGAAAGATGCTTTTATTCCTGCAAGTTGGGATTTTGCAGAAAGTTATCGCCTCCGCAAACTGAACAGGTGGTGGTAGTGTGTGTGGATTCTCCCTCTTCCCAACTGGGTTTTCGGAGGAAGCAGCAGTGAGGCATCTTTTCAAGAGCCCATCTTGTAAGAGAGAACGCCTTCATTTTCCTCCCCAGAGGAGAAAAGGGAACCCAAAAGCAGTTCTTGGAGGAAGCACAGGGATTCTTGGAAGAAGAGATAGATTTTGTCCTCTGGATTCAGCATGATTTATTTTGTAACCAATTCTGAAACTGTTTTACTACAGCTGCCATCTTGCCATGAAAAATAAGGAATTCAATTTCAAAACAGTTCTTCATTTCAACCATCCACAAACTGTATTAACGGCTTAAATTGAATTTCCTTAAGAAACAGAGAAGGGACAGGTCAATTGTTGCTTTCAGAGGATTTATACATAGAATTTTACCTGCGTTTTGAATGTGATCTGTTCCTTCGAGATTTTGAACTAGATCTGGATACTGAACGTGAATGGGAGCGCGACCGACCACCTTTCCTTTCACTGCTCTTTCCAGACTCTGAGAGAAAAAACGACTTTGCAGTGTAAGCTCAGAATATTTACAGATCCCAGCTAACAATCTGGCACAAGTGGAATGTACCACATATATTGCAAGGGGCCTACTCTCTGCACATCTTCCTTCTTTGCAAAAATCCTTCAGAAACATCCAAGAAAGTCATTGCATATATTCGTTGAGTGCAGCCATCCTGCAGCAGTACACATAAACCAGATAATTATAAACAGCTAGCTAAATAAGGAATGGGATTTATGTTGCCGCCACAATGCACAAGTTTAAAACATGTTTGGCAAAACTCACTTCAGAGAGAAACACAAATTCCAATAAAGCAGTTTGAAAAACTATGCAGAAATACACATAATAGCACTGTATTTTATTGTCAAAGCACTATTACAATTAAGGAGTTGATGCTTGAAAACCTAGTCCCCCTACAGAACAGTTTCAATAATATATGTTTTATAACCAATCACTAAATGAAGCAATAGATTGGGAAAACGGATGACAAACATTAGTCAAAGTTATTCCACTGGATAGATTTAATTCCAGTGATTTTCAGGTCAGCTCAATCAGATGAACTCTAGCCAGCCAGGTCAGGAAACAATACTAACTGAATCTTCCCCTTAAGCAGTAAAAGATATTTCTGGATTTGGAAGTTGAATTTTTGAAAACAAGAATAGCATACACCTTTTTAAAAACAAAGAACCCAACGCATCCGATATGCAAGTGCCAGATACTTGTAAGATAGGTAATGGAACTGCATGTCAGTCAGCGCTATTTGTTCTTCTTTAATAGGTTAAAATGTTACAATTCATAGTAATAATAATTGGCAAGCTAAATATTACAACATTCATTAGAAAATCATGTAACAGTCAGCTCTTGCCAGTGAGACCTCTTCTGAAACTGCTATCATAGAACATTGGGGAGTGCTCTCTATAAGCTAGGATTGCAAATGAGTTTGCTGAACTAGGAAGATTAGAGATGAACACCTGGCAGTGGAGAAGGTGGAGGAGACAGGGAGTTAATGAAAGGAGGGGCCAACAAGGGAAAAAAAACCAATACATTTATGTTACGGTTAATAAAAAAGACCCCATTCAGCACTTTGACAATAGAAAGCAGTGCTACCCAGTGCGTGAACAGTTCTATCTTCATGGTGTAAAGTGTAAAACCACTCAGACACCATCAAACAGATGGGTCACAAAATAATGTTGTCCACTGGTTGTTGCTCAAGCTGGCCTTCCCCTATATCTAAAAGTAAATAAATAATAAAAACCTATTCTAAGTATACACCAGGATTCATTGCAGCAGAGATACTTTCATCCTAGCAGTGGTGATATTCGTATTGCAAGAAAGTAATAATATCCTACCTGGCTCAATAGCAGCAGATATAAAAGACTGGGCTTCCCGTACACGCTTCATCACTTCTTCTAACTCCTTAGCAGCAGCTTGTGGTGTCATTTCAGGAGGCTTCACTATTGCATTATTGGAGTGATTTATTCTAAATTAAACAAGCAAACTCAATTCAGTTTATATGTCATTGCACATATGCACACGTAGTTGAACAAGACACACAGAAAAGATATGCACTTCACACCCAAATATTCATTTTATAGTGCAGTCAGCCACAGAACTGGGGACCAGCACTTAAGCCTCATATTCTTCAGTCCGCAACTAGCTTGGATTATACCTAGTCTTTGCAGGTAAGGGATGGTGGAAAATCGACCTTTATTTATGTTCTCTGTTAAACACCTGGGAAAAGAGACTTTCTCTTTCCTTTTTCCTGTCATCTCCCTTTTTTCATTAAGGCTCGTTGCTTTTTGAAGTCTATGTGCAAGCTTTGTTCTTTTTAGTTTAAACTCCAGGTGCTGTATTATACTCAAGTCACTTTAGAAATAGCAAATGTTATTAAATACAATATTGTGCATGACTCCATGCAAAGGATATATGCATTTGATTTTGCAAAGTGCACCCATTTCAAAACACGGAAAAGAGCCGAAAGGGGACTACAACAGGTAATTACATTTTTGCACATGTTTTGCTCTAATTTTGGCAGTTTTCTGCCAAATGCTTCAACTTAAACTTAAGATTTCTGCTTGAAATGCTGAATGCCAGACCACTTTTATTCTGCATAGTTGTTTCAATAAATGATTTCAATCTGTTTTAGTATTTTAGCTTCTGTATGTTTTAAAGTTTTAAAGTAGAGTTGTAATTTTTTCTTGATTTTGCTATTTTCTCTTTTGTAAACTGCTTTGAGGTTTTGTTTTGTTTGTTTTTTTACAATCAAGCGTTGTATAAATTTTATAAATAAAAAGCATTGGCTTGCTGGCTCAATTTTTACTTGATTTTGCAAAACTTGCCTCTGATCTCTAGAGCTGGAGTTGCCCGTGGTCTTTATTTCAGGACAGGAACCAGTATGGAGCCTGGGGGTATTAAATTGCAAACAGGGTAGAGCTCACAGAGGATACCACTTGAACTGTTGTGGCACATGCCTCTGCTTGCACACAAGCAACAGCTAAAAAGAATAAGATTGCACTTTTTCTACCAAAGTACTAACTGCAAACAGATTAACAGGCTTTATCAGGTACTTGGTAAAGGGATTAAAGTACCATTGAAACGGCAGCTTCTGCATGGCAAACCTTTCACACAGGTTCAGCAGATCTGTTTGCCAACATGAACACGATTTAGGTTTTAAGTAAAGACAGAGGGCCCTTGCACAGAGTTAAATATAAAATGCATGCAAATATTGCTATGGAAATGCTATTCTGTGCTAAAAAAATAATTTTTATATATATTATTCAGTAGTTTCCTAAAACTGTGGCAGAATTCTATAGGACAGGGTTGCAATTACACACAATATACCTCCCAATTTATTTTGATAATATTTGTACAGTTTCTTACTTCAGCGGCCTATCTCCAAACACAACTCCATTAAATGCAAGGGCTCGAGGAACAGAATTTTGGTCAGCAAACTCGACAAAAGCAAAACGTGTTGGTTGAGTCTCATCGCCTGCCATCCGCACAAACTTGACTTCTCCAACTTGCTTAAAAAACTCAAGAAGCTGATCTGCTGTAGTAGTCTTTAAAAAGAAAGAAAGAGGGCTCAGTCAAGTAACATGACATGCATTCACTTATAAGCCTGCCCCATATCCTTTGACCCAGGCAAAAAGGATATCCAAGTCCCAACTACTGTAAACTCCTGAATGACCACTCCCCATACTGCATGGTCTGTCCATCTAATGCAGATTATAAATCAGGAAGAGTCAACATGGTGCCCTTGAAATATTTCTTGAACTACAACTCCCATTAGCCTCATTCAGCATAGCCAATAGCAGGTGTGATGGGAGTTGTAGTCCAACTACATCAGGAGGGAATCATACTGGCAACTTCTGGTACTGTATAGATCATCTCAGTGGGGCCTTGTGACCTCTGTGTTGTTCACAGCACCATACTATACAAGTTGGGAGGAAAAGTAATCATTTTTAAGCTCTTGCAGGCTGTATAGTGTCTGTAACTAACCTCTGTACACAGCATCAGGGAAAGGCTGATGCAGCAGATGCTCTTTTAGTTTGCTCAAAATAAGAGCTATCAAGCCATGGAATATGAAGCTACACTTTCCATTAATACAGGTGTGGGGAACCTTTGGCCCTTCTAGTGTTGCTGAACTACACTTCCCATCATTAGCCAAAAAGCTGTAATTCAGCAACACCTGGATGGCCAAAGGTTCCTCACACCTGCATTAATGTATCTACTGTAGCAAAGACATTTACCTGGGAATTCAAGTTTCCAACATATACAGTCCTCCTAATTTCATCAATCTTGGAAGGATCCACATTGCCCATAATGGGCGGCTGCGGTATGTCTCCAATGGCTGTAATATTATGATCCAACGCTGCTGCTGGTATCGCACCCAGTGGACCAAGAGAAATACCAATCTGAAAACAGAGGATAGTTTTTACAGAAAGAAGTATGAAAAGTTTTCCTCCCACTGTGGACTGGTTCAAATTAAATTCACTTCAAAATTTAGGACTGTTAGCACCAGTCCTAAAACCTGCTGTTTGATATGTGACCACAAACCATCTTGGCTGACCAGACCAGGAAAGCAATCTTCTTAAAAGGAAAACAACTGTGTAAAAAGCTGTATACACTGTCACTGATATGTCTTAAGAAGAGGAGTCTTCTTCCACGTTTAGCAAAAGCATTATTGCATAGCTACTTGAGTCCTCTTTCAATTCTAGAAAGTTTAGCACCCAGAAGATGGTAAATCTAAGAGTGCACAACAAGACATGGAGTCCATTTTAAAATTATTTCAATCTGCAGATGCTGTAGCTTTAACATTATGCCAGCTTTCTCGCCCACCCAACTTTTTTTTCTTTTTTGCTTAACATTCAACCTGACAAAGAGTTCTGGAGAACTCTAGATCTTGCTCATTATGTTGCAACATTCAAACTGGTCCTAATGAATGTATTGCCCTACATTTGAATAATTTCAGATTCAAGACAATTACTGTCATCATTACAATGTACATGCACCCAAAATGCAACTGAATAGACTGCATCTTCTTTAAGTAAAATCATTACTTTAATATCTACTTACTGAACTCACGGGTGGTGTTGGTATAGGAAGCAACCCTCCACCAGGAATCAGGCTTGTCATTGTAGGAGCAGGAGCCAAGAGGGAGAGGGCTTTGGCTTCATCTGGAATTTTACCTGAAGAAGCAAATATTTTTGTTACTAAAAGTAACGCCACCTCCCAAGTGTTATTTTTCTATTTTATTTTTTTTACCAACACCCTTCAACTTAAAAATAGTAAAGAAAAAAATCAATCTATGAGAGCCTTACAAAAAAGAAAATAATTCCAAGTTTTTCCTTTGCCCCTGCTCCACTAGGAACAACAAGTGAGCAAAACTAGCATTACCGGATTATTACTTTAAAAACTGAACAATGTAGACAATTATTTAACACTTTGAGCTATGGGTCACCTGTACTGGAAACTTAATGTTCATGAACCAAACGATATCAAGCATGGACGCTTTCGCAGGACGTTGTTTTCACGGTGATCGAAAGTTGTGTTACACATGACAACCGTTCGTGTTGGCTGCATCACTAATAGCACACAGAACATCAGATACAGAAAAGAAGAACATTTTTTAAAGTTTAATCCCCAGAAATGGCAAATAACCAAATCAGTCAAAAGGAAAAAAAAGAGGAAATAGGAGTGTGCTAACCACAATCAGCCCTTTTTGTCTGCTAAAATAGCTGAGTGAAAAATGTTACCAGATGACTGCCTTTCGTCAGTCCGGTACAACAACTCAAGCAAGGCAAGAAACCTAGAACCGCACTGATTTGTAGCTTAGGTACTTCAACTACCCACAGTTTCCTTAACATCCGGAGGTAGTGGGGCATTTACCAAAATATTTGTTCAATCTCATTGGTCCAATGCGGACATAAGCATTTATGTCTGAGTGCCTAAACTATTGTTAAGCACTATACCTTCATCAAATAAACATAACTAAGGTAGTTTGACTACCTGTCCGGCATCTTTATTTGTCAGGTGACAATAAGTTCTGCTGGTGTCTCTATATATTTTCTTTGGAAGCATGGCTGATCCTCAGTAAAATAAACAATAATGTCACTATATGTTTGGGATCTTAACCCAACATTTAGTACTAATTATAATCAACCACTGCCTGCACTAGATTATTACCGGTACCTAAAATGAACTTGACTAAAGCGTGCTTTAAGTTTAACCCACTTAGTCTTTCCTTAAGATATCCTAAGAGCTGCTAAATACTGTATTGTAATTTCCATTTAAGCTTCAGCAACTTAAAGAGCCATAAAAAGTTCTAACACACACAAACCAGAATTATTTGAAAAGCTGACCAGAAATTATTACCTGCACATGGCAAAGCACTCTGCCTAGAAGTCACCTTTGTCTGAAGTAACACTAAGTGTACTCGTCAAAGTAACAACAACCAATCTAAACCACTGAGCCCTCAAAGCACCTGGTGTTTTAATGACATTTCCAAAGAGAGATAGACAGACCCTTTTGGTAGTTTTTTAAATCCCTGCCCACTAACATCCTATCTGCCCCTCTCCTACTGCTACAGTCGTCACTTCCATAGACAATCAAATACATAATATGGGGCAAACTTTCAAACTACTGCATTAACTTCTGGAAGGCTGCTACACTAGAAGCTGGCTGAAGACCTAAACTGTGATTTTCAAGGCAATCTGAGTTTGTGAAGCATACAATTACAAAATAAACCAAAGCCAATACTAAGACAGCAATAAAGCATTACAATTAAAATAGTAATAGCTTCTTATCCAGATAGAGATCAATTATTTCTGATTTTTCTTGGGCAAGATACAAGGCTCATGTGTAGGAACCAAATTATGGTCTAAGACGTACACATGAATTAGCCAGTGTCTCTTGACTACGATAAAATTCAAGTACATCAGTGTTCTGGTAGGATGCTTCAAGATCAAGATAATACATGGATAAAAATCAATGGGAATAAATACAGTAAGACCATTTCCAAGCTTAAGTACTACAAGTAAAGCCTTTTTCAGACTTTACTAGAAAACAAAAATCATCATCAAAACTGAAACATCAAAAATTCTATTTCTGATCAGAACGAAACTACTAAACGTAAACTAGCATCCAGAAAACTAGTTTCACACACGACTACAACTTCTCTGCAACAAAATTATTCTTTACCTAAAGAGTATCTTTTGTTCCTAACTATACTTATATTTATATATTTCTCAGCTTAGTGATGAATGGAGTTAAAAGTCCACAAAAAATAAAAACATATTTCAGTAGTTTCAATCTCCACAAAAGATATCCATATTTGTTGAAACTCCTTTCTATGTATAAAACACTAAGCATTGTCAATGGCTAAAATGACATTCTTAAAAGCAATGATATGAAGTGTGCACGCGCAGAAGCAAGCAAACACACACACACACACACACACACACACACACACACACACACACTTCGCATTCATTCAGAGCTAGACCATGTCATTTTAAACTGATTGATCACTATAATTATTTGTGTCAATTTACTACTGTCAGTTTAAAACCTCTGGTGTCTTACCCTCACTTGAAGTAATCATTATAGCTTTAAAAAAAATATTCAAGTGGCTTTAGAACATGCATTCCCAAACTTCGGCCCTCCAGATGTTTTGGACTACAATTCCCATCACTCCTGACCACTGGTCCTGTTAGCTAGGGATCATGGGAGTTGTAGGCCAAAACATCTGGAGGGCCGCAGTTTGGGGATGCCTGCTTTAGAATAACTGTAAATTTTGGCCTGTTAGCAAAATCAGCAACTTCAGGAGGGTCTATTTTTAACAATATAATTCCTTGGCTGCTTACATAAAATTCCCACAAATTTCAAAAATCTTTATTGAAAAAGAGAACAATGAAAGAGATGACAATATCAATTTGTGCTCGTTTCTACTTCAGAGAAATGTAACAGAAGAATGTTGGTGTTTTTCTTGAGAGGTTTACATAGAAAATATTCGAACTTGACAATGAAAACACTTCTATGGCGTGCCTCTGCTGTATCTAAGAGTATGCCATAAGCATGTGCCAACTCAAGATGCAAGAGAAAAATTAGTCCTGCTTGCCGTCTTCCCATAGAATGCTACAGTAAAGAGAAGACAGTATATAAAACAAACACTGGTCAATACTTCACCTTCAATTCACAATTGAGTGTTTTCCGGGCTTTCTCCTATTTTTTTTAGAAATTAATTAAGAATATTATTAGTATTATTTATTTATTTTCAAAATAAATAATACAACAGCCAATTGAACAGGCCATGTATAAGTATTGAAAAAACAATGTCCCCCCGTTCACATACTCACCCAACCATGTGGAAGCATTTTCCTCACAGAGCTCTCTCATATGGTTTCAGCATTCATATACATACTGCCACCAAGAACATAGTGGGAAAGTGGCTCCCACACAACTCAGTGAACATGTGAAGAGAGCCATTATCTTTTTAGATACGGGCAACCAACTTTCTATGGTTGCTTAGTAAGAGAGCTTCTGGGAAGGGAGGGGGAAGTATTTTCAGAGGACAGTCTTCAGATTGTAGTCCAGAAAAGCCACATATATCTAAAAGCTTCAATAATATGAGCCAATGGAAACAAATGGATCACTTTGCTTTTCAAATAATCCAATTCTAGCCAGATTTACTCAGACGTAATCCCTATTAATTTTATTCATCTTTTTATTTATAACTATGCATGTTTAGGATTGCATCTACAAAGTCTAAACTCTTGAATTTTTGGTTGATCTATGAACAATTTAATAGGGTCAAGTTTAAAATGAATCATGAACTCTTATAACAGAACACCATTTTTACAGAACTGAAGAACCAGCTCACAGGTAGAAATGAAAGAATTAAAGCAAAAAAGGGACAAAATTAACAAAAAGAAGAGAAAAGAAAGCAAAATAAAATAATAAAAACAGAGACAGGGCGTCCATCTTCTGCAGGCCAGACTCCGCTCTCATTCCCCCATGAAGTTGTCACTTGGCGGCAGGTTTAGTGGCATGGCAAACAATGCCTAACTCAGGCAAGTGTAACAGGTCTGCCTTGGCCAGTCTAGTCATCTAATAATGCACAAATATCACACAGAGAAAACATACAAAACCAAATTAATAGTCAAAATCCATCTTCCAGAAAATGTGGACATAAAAAAGTTCAGAATGATGGTTAAAAGTAGCATCTCTGATACATTTCAATATTGGCCTCTCTCAAACAAGAACAAGTTTTTTCAAGAGAGATTTCAGTTATACATACAATGTAATGATTTTTGATTATTATTTTTTGCCAAAGTCACAATGTTGGTTAGTAATGTGAATAGTGGTGAAGTGTGTTTGTGTTACACATTGAACACCAGTTTAATGCCCAGTGCGGGCCTTCAGAGAAGAATAGTTTCTGACAGACAGAATAGAAGTATTTTTTAAAAAGCTGTTGAATTCCTTCTTTCACACACACCCCCAATATCCTTCTATGACAGGTTTCTAGACAATTATCATTCCCGCAAGAAAATTATTATGCAACATCAGCCACTAGTAGGCAAGCGTAGATAAAACACAGCACATTATACCAGTGCTCTTACAGTCTGCTCCTTTTCCTCATTTGGTCGAAGGTAAATTCAAGGAAGATGTCCATGAAGTTTTAACCATTGTCCAGCCTATGCATTTTCTAACTAAAACCATTTGGAATTCTTACTAAGTCTAAAAAACACATAATTAGAGAACTATGTTGAGATGTTCCACTTCAGAAAACGACATCTTAGAAATTCCTTGCCTGCCTGGACTACCAGTCCTAATTAGGGATGAAATCCTTTGCAAGCTTACCTGAAAGTAAGCCACCTTGAACTCTTTGAGTATAGTTGTGTAGGATTGCACTGTAAGTGCTATTTAAGAAGCTGCACAAGCAGCAATTTTTAAGGCAGTTTACACTGTCAGGATAGATGTCCATTATTTCAACATGTTCTTTATATCCATTTACAGGTTTAAATAGGTAATGTATGCTTTCTAGAATTGTAAACTGTACCCAAACACAGCATTCATGATCAGCACTATGTATATATGCATTTATTCTATTTATTATTGACTCTAGATATTTCATTATGACATTGTGTCTCTCTGGAAAGTCACCTTTGGGTGTAAACTTGCACACATTAAACATTGTGTAAGCTTTGTGTAAGAATGCAAACAAGTTTATGTGTCATTTTATTGCACATAACCCTGTCTTCCAACAACGTATCAGCAGAAATAACAGGGTAGAGAAGCACCACCAAGCCCCCTGGAGCAGTTGGCTACAAGGAAACAAAAGGAAGAAGGATCCTCTTTTTTATAGTCCCCAGGGTATCCCTTCCTCACCAGCCACTTTCTAGCTGGAGGGTTGGTTTTATTACCTTTACTAGTTGGAAATACAGTAGTTCTATCTCATGTGCTTAGCTATTCTTCTCTCATGAAAGTTACAAGAGAGCAGAAGACAGACCATGAAAGTGGGGTAGTATAGGACACTCATTTGTTCTTGGTACAGTAACAGTGTCGTTATCAGATAGGCAAGTATAAAATATAAAAACTGTTCTTCTCCATGCCCAAAGTATCAGTCCCAAAACAAAGAATAACCATCTTAGATAAAGGTAAGTAACCTTCAAATACTCTCTCGACTTTTAGAAATTTGGTTTTAGTTTGGTGAAGCTATTCCAATAACACCAGGGTACAGAACCTGTGGCTCCCCAGATGCTGTTGGACTAAAGCCATGCTGTCTGAGTCTAAGGCCCCCCACAATAATCCTAGCTATAGTACTATAGTCAGGGTATACCAGGAATGGGATAAAACAGTGCTTTGGTGTATTTCATATCAGTGAGGCCAAGAGGTCTTGCCATCTGGGCAGCCCAGGACATCCAAGCATACTGCCCAGGCTTGCACCCAAGGGAGGTCACTTTGGTGCTGCTAACACAGCGGTTTCACTTCACCCCTGGAGGTGCACTCCATTGTCTCTCCAGACAGACGGATGCCAACAAGTGGTGCCTTCCCTTCCCTGAATAAACCATGCTAAGAACCAACTCAGAGCCGCAAATGAAAACTATTGAAAACTAAAACAAAGGGCATAACTGATTGGTTAATGGTACTTTCAAGGCATTAGAATTAACCGCTGAAAATTTTGTTCTTATGTATCTGCAACATATAGGTAAGAGTAGGCACAGATCTCCCTACTCCAGAAATGCATGTATTCCTGCTTTGCCAGAGGGAAGAAGAGAGGTTTTGTTTCTTGGAACATATATACTAAGAACAGAACTGTAATGCCATGCACACTTTATATTAAAAATCCATACTGGATGGTATGGGCAGTATCCAACTAACTCCTTTCACCAGCACAAGGATTTCTGCTTGCGTAACATAACTTCCTCCCCACATGCATCCAGTGCCCTCTCCAAATCTGCCCTGGAGGAATAGATTTAGGGAGCATGGCGGGCAGGTGATTAGAAGCATCAGTTGCACAAGTCATCTACCTTGCTGTGATGGATCAACTTAGTTAGATACTGCCCTACATGTGGACATTACCCAGTTCTAAAGCAAAGATTTCACAAATTAGTTATATTTTAGCAAAAAGTATGGAACATCATTAAAGTTTAAGTGCAGAAAGGGAAATGGTAAGTAAAGAACACAGTAACCCAACTCTCAAACAGAAACTCCCATGATAGCTCTTTTATTATTTTTTTGTGCTCTTAGCACATATTAATTTCCACAATCAGAAGAGCCATATATCAATATTTTTAAAAGGAAATTCTGAGGTCCACAGGAAGGCATACTCTCCAAGCTGCAGAAAGCCATGTCAATTGTGCTCCACAACTTCAAACAATCTTGCTAGAAGACCTGACACTCAAGCATGTGATATGGCACAGAAGCACTTTTTCTACTGCATTTGAGATTATGTCACCAAAGTCATATTTATTTATCATAATAAAACATTTCAATTAGCAATGTAACTGGGTAATGATAATGTAACATAGTTATGAATTTAAGAAAAAAGACTGCAGGTTTTATTAATTCTGAAAATATGCAAGAATTCTTGAAAACTGTTCAGGATAGAGAGCAGAAATAAGGGTCAATAAATTTCAATAGATGTATTACCTTTCTCTGTTATAGGAAAGTTCTACTACAAGGATACGTTTATATATCTGCACTGTGTTTATCTGTTTTGGAATTGAAACCCTGAAGCTTAGTACCAAAATGTTTGATACATGTTCTGAACACATAGGAATGGATTCAACTAACTGGTCCTGATAGCAGACAACAGCACAAGCATTTCCACTAGTGCAATGGGCCTCTCCCCCAACCCTGCCACAAGTATGCACCTGAAATTGGCTTGGGGGTTTGGGGAGAACTCCCAGAACAGTGCACGGGGCACAGAAATGCTTGTGCTCACAAAGCGATATTCTTGGTACTAGGTTAAATTCCCCCCATGCTCTAAGCCTGTAAGTAGTATCTTGAGTTAATGACCTCCATCCTTGGCTCACAAGACCACCTTTAGAATTTTGTTTTATTTACTCCCTTTCATTTCCCTTCTGCTCACTGGCCAAGATCACCTTTGAATTTCTATCCAAACAATAGGAGTTAATTGCACCTGTGGATCTTGGCTGATGCTTTTGAGACATTTCCTTTATACCAACTAGGTTTTGCAGGAACAATTCCCTATCTCTGTACCTTCCCACATGTGCAAGGTATTCTGACAGAATTTTGTCCTGTCTAAACTATGACTAGAGAACTGGAATTCAGATATATACCTATGCAGCTAACAGAACCAAAGCTATTAGTGGATCTATCATTTATTATCTGAGCAGCTGAAGCAGTCCTTAACATTACAAGGTGATTTGCTACACAATTGTGAAAGCAGCATAAAGGCATACTTATGGTCACATTAAATCTAGAGATTTAATCTAGAGACAAACATGAGTTTGACCAAACTGGGGAGGCAGTGGAAGACAGGAATGCCTGGCGTGCTATGGTCCATGGGGTCACGAAGAGTCGGACACGACTAAACGACTAAACAACAACAACAAAATCTAGAGAACCACCCAGTTATTTGCTAACAACTCAAACTTTGGAATGCATTACTAATGAGTCATTAGGATGGGCTACACCATTACTCAAATTAAGCCCACCCAAGTAATAAACTACCATTGTTTTTGAATCCTGAGAATCCTAGCTTACAACCAAAATAAGAAAGTAGGGTCTAGCTCCTACTGTTTCAGAGATGTGTGAATATGTGATTGGAATTTTCTGATGTAGTTTCACTTCCATCTGTGTTGCCCATTCCTTTTCAGACAGATGGCTAGGACAATTTTAGGATGAAGTTGTCAGTGTGCAGTTTTAGTTAAAGAAGCAAATGTTCATCCTTGCAAAAGATAAATGAAACATGACCACATTTCATAAGAGAAAATGCCCACACATTTCAAACCTAATGTAACACATATTTTTAAATTCCATAAAACTTTTTAAAAAGAAAAGTGTCTTCCTTCCTACCAAATTCATTTCTATTACAAGAAAAGCAAGGTAAGTAATATCTTCAACACCTTCCCAGATGCTGAAAAAACACAAGCAACAAACTGACAGAACAGAGACTATCAAAACAAAGGTATAATCTGAAATACCAACCTTCAGCGCAGGGCACAACTATCAGAGCTCTGTCAATAAAAACCGTGTTTGTTAGATGCTGGGCCACACCAACACTTGAAGATTCCCGAAACTTAATATAACATACTTTGGAGGAAAAAGCAAGTGGTGCGTTGCTGCAAGAAAAAGAAAACCAATTAGATGCTGTAGTTTTGATCTATTTTTGCTAGCCTTATGCAACTATAAATATTAATGCAAATGTAACTTTAAAAATTACAGACCTAAGAACATGAAAACTGAAATACGTTTTCCGCATAGTATCAGATTACTTTAGGCTGGTATAAATATAACTCCAACTCATCCATTAACTACAGTTAAGGGATCAGGATATAAAACTGCACTATATCCACCTCCAGGTTCTCTAGTTCATGTGAGCATGTTTCACACATGCATACACAAACCCTTTACCATGGTTAGGAATGAACACTGAACAGCTTTAATCATGGTCAAAAAACCCCTGAATTCAGCTTTTGGAATCTGAATTACTATACCCAGCCTCTTAATCACAATTAACAATCAAGCTCATGTTGCGTCTGCATTGGTCATTAGTTTTTAATACAGAATATAAGTAAAACTTTTCTCCTAAAAATAATTCAAATACTAGCAAAGAAATATTCCGTCACCAGAAAATTCTTATTTAATTTCAAGTAATTAAAATATTTTAACAGCATTCTGTAAATGACCGATGAGACTGCTACAGTTTAATGAAATAAAATTGTACATTAGGCAAACTTCTGCATGTTCTTTAAGATCTTCAGATAAGATTTTTAAGAAATGGTGGAACACTTTTATAGCTGGGATCCTTCTGAGAATACGGCCAATTCCTTTAAGAAGACGTCTCTACCATCCATTTGATGCTGAATCTCCATCCCATGGACTGCAAGAAGATCAAACCTATCCATTCTTAAGGAAATCAGCCCTGAGTGCTCACTGGAAGGACAGATCGTGAAGCTGAGGCTCCAATACTTTGGCCACCTCATGAGAAGAGAAGAATCCTTGGAAAAGACCCTGATGTTGGGAAAGATGGAGGGCACTAGGAGAAGGGGACGACAGAGGACAAGATGGTTGGACAGTGTTCTCGAAGCTACGAACATGAGTTTGACCAAACTGCCTGGCGTGCTATGGTCCATGGGGTCACGAAGAGTCAGACACGACTAAACGACTAAACATCAACAACAACTGCACACTCATTTTTAATCACTCTACAAACTATCATGGGGACATTTTAATTTTTCAGTACTTGCCAAATGCAGCCACTTATTCAGCACACGTTGACACCTTGAACTCTTGGGGCAGTTGGCTCTCCCATGAGCTTAAATTAATAGAACTAACCTAGGTTTGTATAACAATGTCTGATGCTATGCTGATTCAGTGTGCAAAGACTAGACCTTAAGGAGTGTGTTTGAAGAGTGCAGGTGAACAGCATCAATTTATTTATGATTGTAAAATCCCAAGAAATCTGTGAAAAACTCTAAAGGATCTCTCCAAAATAGGTAACAGGAAACAGAATGGCAGAAGAGATTCAATATCAGTAAGGGAGAAATGGTGCACAATAAGACAAGTCCCAGGTTGCACATAAAAAACAATGGCTTCCCATTACTTCTAGGCTGTTCGTGTCTTCCCAGCAAGCACAAGGTGGAAGCACTAATACTAATTAAAAGTTTATTCTGCTAACATCCCATTCATGTTTACATATTTGAGTAGTCTCTCTGCAATTTACAAGTGCTTGAGGGAAAGGGGGGAAGGCATCCCTTACAATCCCTTCCTATGCGTACTTATTGGAAACTTAAAAGTCATATTAATGTAAGGACCATTAATTTCAATATGTTCCCAAGCTGCATGCAAAGGATTGCAGCTTTACACGGAAGCAAGCGCTGTTGAAATGAATAAGGCTTACTCCCGAGTAACTAGTCACTAGCCTAGCCTTGGATGCAACGCATTGCAAGGAACGAGATTCGGGGGAAAGGAAAGCAGGATCCCCGAGGAGCCAGATTTCTCCTACATGGCGTCTTTGCTAAACGCCAACGCCAAGGAGAGCCTCGAGGAAGCACGAAAAGCGGCTGAGGCTTCTAGGGAGGCCCGCATTTCGCCTCCGCACCCGCGGCCTTTCCCAGCACCATCACCCATAAAAAAGGGAAAGAAACGCTGAAGGTCTGGACTGCGGCTGAGGAGAAACTGGCAGGGTTTTTTTGGGGGGGGGGAACCGGACGACGACAGTCACTGGCCGCCATGTTAATTACGGGCAGCTCTCGTTCTCATAGAACAGATGCTGCCCAATGACGCAACCACTTATGAAGCGAGCCACTCGCACCCGAAAGCAAGATGGCGGGCACGGCATCCGGTCCGTTTCTCACTCTCCCCTTGCCTCAAGGATTGTCATTCCCGCCATTCTCTATGGCCCCGAGGGCCCTGGTCGGGCCTCAACTTACTCCGGAGGGTAGAGACGCAACTCCTCGATGTCACCTAAGAAACCGAAGAGCGTTCTCATCTGCTCGCTAGTGACCGCCGATGATAAATTGGTGACTTGGATAACCGAAGTAGGGGTCAAAGGGAAGCCGAGAGGCACCCCGATGCCGCCGCTGTTCATCATGATGGCGGCAAGTTTGCTGTCTCGGCCGAACTAACGCACACAAGCGAGGAGACGGAAGTCACCACGGAGAAAGAAACGGCGGAGCTTCCTAGAGCGTCTGCACTCGCGCAACTTCCGAGAGAACGCGGCTGCGCCCTGGCGTTGAGGCGGCCTGTTGTTCGTCTCCTCTGTATGCGGCTTTAAGCTAGGAAACGGAGGGCTTTTTGTGGTGGTTAGGGCACGGCAGCACCTGAGAGACGGACAAGGGGTGGACGGACAAAAAATGTCAAAGCATACGGAATAAACAATCCCTAAATTGCACTATGCGCAGTGCCTCCTGCCCTTCCCCTCTCCAGTATCCACATTAGACGCCTTGGGTAGTAGAATAGATTAGATTTCCCTATTAGGTGGGGTGAAATTTTTGCATATCCCACCCCCGTATTAAAAATCAAAAGAATTGTTTTGTACAAAAATGCCACAACAGGGAGAAGTTTCATAGATGGATGGAGAGAGAATGAATGCTTGAGAGATCGGGCTCTCCAAATTATGCTGGACTCAACATCCCTGACCATTTTCCATGCTGGATAGGGGCTGATGGGAACAGGCGTTCAACAACATGCGGAGGGCCACAGGTTTCTCGCTCCTGTCTAGAGGTTGTGTTATCAAAAAAGGACGAGCAGCCCTTACAACTGATTTGCTGTAGTAATCCCGGGTGCATCCTGCACCTTGCATCCACTTATGCCTAATCAATTATGCCTGCGTAACCCCTGTACTCCCAACTAAACTGGGAGTGGGGAAACTTCAGACCCGAGGGCCAAAAGCAGCCATCCAAGCTTTATCTGGCCATTGGCAGTACCTCATCAGGCCTTACCACCTACCATCCTCAGCCATTGTCTGGAAAAGAGTCCTAAGGGCATGATGAAGCAGCACCAAGGTTCCCTACACCTGCCAGGCAGGTGCCAGTTTCCTTTGCATGGTGTTTCCTTTGCATGGTGCATGGGACTTGGGTGGCTGGTACTGATATCTGTCATATTAATTCTTTTGTATTGCATTGGCCACTTACTGTAAAGAGAAGCTCTCCAGCTTGCAATTTATTCTAATACCAAGTGTGCATGCACACGAAAGCTCATACCTATGACAAACTTAGCTCCTCAATATATGCTATATTCAGGATGCCCTCTCCTGCAGAACTCAGGGATAGGTTGGGCATATAAAGATACACCCACAAGCAGGGCATGAGTGCAATAGCAAGAAGTATTTCTCCCTGGCAGCATTTAATAATCAGAGGCATACTTCTTCTGATGTTGGAGGTAGCACATAGCCATCATAACTTATAACAGGCATCCCCAAACTTCGGCCCTCCAGATGTTTTGGACTACCATTCCCATCATCCCTGACCACTGGTCCTCTTAGCTAGGGATCATGGGAGTTGTAGGCCAAAACATCTGGAGGGCCGCAGTTTGGGGATGCCTGACTTATAATCATGGATACTTATCCTCTGTATGTCTAACTCCGTTTAAATCTATCTTTAGCAGCCATCAAATATTGTTTAAGCACATTCCATATTTAGCCATCCACTGTGTCCAGAAGTCTTTCTGAATTCCCAACATTCAGCTCCATTTATTTATCACAAGGCCTATAACAATAACAATTTATTTATATGCCACCCATCTGCCTGGGTTGCCCCGGCCACTCTGGGCGGCTTCCAGCAAATTATAAATCCACCATAAAACGTCACACATTAAAAACTTCCCTATACCGGGCTGCTTTTAGATGTCTTCGTAAAAAAGTCAGATAGATGTATATTTACTTGAGATCTGACTGGAGAGCATTGCACAGGGCAGACGCGACTACCAAGGCGGCCTTCTGCCTGGTTCCCTGTAATCTCGCTTCTTGCAATGAGGGAACTGCCAGAAGTCCCTTGGAGCTGAATCTTTGTGTCTGGGCTGAATGATAGAGGGTGGAGACACTCCTTCAGGTCTAGTATTAAGAGGGTGAAAAGCCATCTATCTATTTGCTTTCATCACTCAATGTGTCATTAACCTCAAATGTTGCAACCTTTTCCAGAAAGGAAATTTACAAGAAAAACAAATCCTTTGCATGAGTTGTTGAGCTCTTCGCATGGGGCTGCTGCTGGGCTTGCTCTGAGCTGAGAGGACGCTTGGGACTACAACAACTACAACTACAAAGTCTACATGGACCACACCACCAAAACCACTAGCTGGGTCAACCGACGGGATAGGTATGGAAGGATGGGTGGGAGGACGAGAATGAGCAAGTGACCAAGGTGTCCGAAGTCTCCCTGGCCAGGAGGGGAGCAACTTAGAGGCAAAGTGTGCAGTTTCACATGGCTCCATCTTGCTCCTCCTCCAGTTATGTTTGGTTCCAGACTTTGGGCTCTCACATTTCAGTGGCACCCTATGCAATGCTACAATTTGGCGCCCATTCTGTAGCATTGTTGTGAAGCCCCTTGTGGCACAGCACCCATTGTGGACGAACCAGTTGCACTACTCTAAAAAAACCTCTGCTTGGTGGCGTGCAAAGACAGGTAGGTGGGGGGGGGGATAGGAAGCTGACAGATTGTGAGGGACCTGGGAATTGGAGCCAACTGGTGTGAATTTCGGCCAGGGCTGAACTATTTTCAGTACCTGGTCTCCACTCCCAAAGATGCAAAGTGGTACCTCTAGTTACGAACTTAATTCGTTCCGGAGGTCCGTTCTTAACCTTAAACTGTTCTTCACTAGAGGCGTGCTTTCTTGCTGCCGCTGCACCGCCACCGCACGATTTCCGTTCTCATCCTGGGGCAAAGTTCTCAACTCGAGGTAACTCTTCCAGGTTAGCGAAGTTTGTAACCTGAAGCGTTTGTAACTTGAGATACCACTGTAGTAGAGTTTAAAAGGGGTCCCTGAGCACGTACAAAGTGCCTTTCCCATTGCCCTAAAATAACTATAGCTTTTGCATGCACACAGATGAGAGCATTAGCCCCGTCCACTGGAGTGGGGGGGTGCCAATATAGATCCTTGCCAAGTCCATAAGGGCCCCTAGATACACCTCTAGTATCCAGTTAAGGCTGCAGTCATATGCACACACTGAGAGTAAGCCTCATTGAATACAGTGGGACTTACTTCTGAGTAGCCACGTATAAGATTACACTGTGCCACTGTTGAATAAACTCTTCTCCCAAGGGTTTACTTACAGATTCATCTAGAGCAGGCATCCCCAAACTTCGGCCCTCCAGATGTTTTGGACTACCATTCCCATCTTCCCCGACCACTGGTCCTGTTAGCTAGGGATCATGGGAGTTGTAGGCCAAAACATCTGGAGGGCCGCAGTTTGGGGGTGCCTGATCTAGAGCAGGGTGTAGCCAATGTGGTACTTTCCAGATATTGTTGAGACTACAACTCCCAGGACGCCTGAGCATTGGCTGTGCTGCTGAGAGCTGTAGTCCAACCACTTCAGGAGGGCACCATGCTGGCTGTTCCCCGAGAGGACTAGAGTTGTACCACCAGTAAAAAAGCTAATCATTTATCAGATTAACTGCTCTATGAGAGCTAACTATTGCAGAAGCTGCACTCCGCTCCTTAAGGTTGGGTCATTGGTTCTTCCAGAGGCTTCCTGCCAAAGTTCTCCCAAGGTTGCTATTGCAGGCAACCTTGACCTCAATGCTTGACTAATTGCCTCCCACATGCCCACAGGATAGAAGAAAGAACACCAGCCAGATCAGTCCCATCCAAAATGACCAATGGTCTAGAGGATAATCATCTGCGTCACCATTGGTTTGAGGCAGCACTCTCCTTCAAAGGGACTTAAAATCAAATACAAATAAGGAAAGGGTATTTAAAACAAAGAGAAAATTCCAAGAATCTCTGCTTGATTATAGAATGTTATTCAGTGGTAGATTTAAATGATTTAGAAAATTTCAGATTGATGTAGTGAAATCAGTAAATTACACAGTGATTTAAAGAGCATTAGTTTATTATCTATTCTCCATGTGTTACTTCAGAAACAATTTAATTATATACAAAATTTGGAATGCTGAATAAATGCTGATCAATAAAAACATTACATAGCTGCTAATAAGGGAATAGTTACTTTTTTAAAAAGTAGTACAGCAAATTAATGATAAAGGCTTGATTCTGTGTGTTGCTTATTGCTATGATTGTGTTCATAGGATGTGTTCAATTATATACACATTTTTGAAACTCCAGTCAAAAAAAGTAAAAAAAAATGTATTTACACAATAAATATGTGGGATTTCCCCCCAGAATTTGTCATTTGAACTGATTCTTTAATGAACTGTCATGAAAAGAATATTGAGTTGACAAACACTTTATTCATTCGATGCCAAAGCAACCAAGTGTGCAGATATATCTTATCTGACAAGATGAGAAACATTAAAAATCCATGGCTTCTGAATAACGATCTTCTGTTTTGAATAAGCTTTCTTCCACAGCTTCATTTCACCATCATCCAACACAAGTGGTATAATGCATCCAACATGTCTTCTTTTTTTAAAAAAAGTATCATCAATGTTTGATTTCCAACACACTTTTTCTAGTTCCTTGCACCAAAAAGTAAAATAAAATATACCCCTAGAAGGCCACAAAGTTTCTTTAAATTCTCTCAACAAACAATTATTCTTTTTGGCAACACTATTGTACAAAGCTATTCAACTGAATTAAATTCTAACAGCATGGTTTACACTGCTTGTTATTTCATACAAAATTGAATTTGAACACTTTATTTCAACCTGATGTTGTCAAAGACAAATGGTGTCCATGATCAATAAAGAATCAGTTCTGATTTGGGACTTTTGCCCTTACCATGATTATGCCTCAAGTCCTCAGATTAGGACTGATTTGTGGATATTCCCTTTTAAATGGCTGAGGTTACTAATATAATTAAAAGCAAAGAATGTAAATTTTTGAATTGTCAATAAAAAGTAGAGAAATTTAAAAGACAATTTTAGAAGCATGGTAACACTGAAGCCTGCCATTATATAGCTATGTTTCTCATTTTCTTTAAAGATTAACAGCACACAGAAAATAAGTGAACTTTACCAAAATACAGCACATTTTCGCTAATATAAAAATCAATTCCTATGTAAATATCAATGAAAATCAACTAAAATTAATGTACAAAGAGTTGTTAAAGGGTTTCAATTAAAATTATCAAAAACTATACACAGTACAATATGCAGGTGATAACATATTTGAGTGCAATATCATTGGAGTCTGTGTATTTAAAAAGTACTGCCTTTATCTGTTAAGTATACAGGTTCCTTTCTGTTCCAGCACATCTTTCCAAACACTATATAGGCTGGTGCTTTTGCTAATTTCGCTTTAAAACTACCAATTTCTACTTATTAAAAATCGCAGTAACTGAATATTGCTCCAATGACGGATTAATAATTCGCCTTTAAAAAACAGTTATTGGTCTTTTATGGCACTTTTCTCTGGTCCATAATAACCATGTATTACTTATTACCCTATAGGTTAGGCAATCTCATCTCTGTTATATAAAGAAAAAAGAGGAAAATAAACATAATGTTTGTCATAAACAAAATTAAATATGTATAATCCAATATTTATACAAGTAATAAGGAACAAAGGCAGCCTGCGGTAAATCACTATTACGTTAATATAGTTAGAAACCCTTTAATGACTCTGATGTGTCTAGTTCACATTTAATGTCACCTGTAGGAACAGCCCTTTGAGAAAGAACATTACAAACTGGTGGGTCACAAGTTCCCATACCTTTGCTCTATAACTTCCCAACAGCAATTCTCCCATCACTCTGCAACAGTTTCACTGGCTTTGGTTACCTAGCTCCAAACGTATTGTTTCCTTTTAGTCTAACAAGGCAATTCAAGGCCAAACAAAATCACGGTTTCTTTCCTAACCCTTTCCTGAACCATTTACTTCTGGGCAGCCCAGTCCCCACAGGCCTCACTGCCATGAACCCCATTAAAAAGAATGAAGTTTTTTTCTGGCAGAGTAGTTAGAGGTTTGGAACATGCACACGTGTGATAGATATATAGGTGATGAGTTACAGGCAACACAGTTTTTTTTTAAAAAAACAAACTGGCCATTTAGTTTTTTTCTTTTTCTTTTTAAAAAAATCTATAAATAAGTTGAAAATGGAGTATTTAATACAAGGCAGAAGAAAATCACCCTTTTGCACAAAACTGGGGATTTCCGTAACAGACAGGAGTCTCTGGGGCACAACTCCACAGCACAGGTGAAAAAAGTTGTGTGATTAAAAACACTCAAAGTTAAATTAAAGAAAACAAATAAGACAGTCAGTTGATGTGATATGAGCCAATCCTGTAGAACTCCCAGAAGTGTATTTATAGTCTCTCTAAAAAGACTTCACATTTTATTGCATTTTTCTATTGGTAGATCTACATTCTCATGCTAACTTGTTTCCCTCTTTCTTTCTGGATTCCATACTTTCACGGCCATTTTACCTGGCCTTTCAAAATTATCCCAGCCAGCCCCACTTTCCATCTACCCATTCATCTGTACAATATGCACATAGCAAAGCCAACATATCAAATCTTATCCACATCTACAGAAGTGGTTTCAACAAAAACATTAAAACCAGGTGAACAAAAAAATAAAGGCAACAAACAGCTACAGGACAGAAAGCCCTGCCATCTGTCCATTGGCTACAATGGAGGCTCCTTGTACACAAAGTTTAGTTATGTGTATGCGTTATCCAAAAATAAACCTACCATCTGTACAAAATACACCACAGGTTTGTTCTTGGAGGAGTGACTTTTGATTGCTACAATGCTTTAAAACTCAACAAGGTTGACTACAATATGCATTTACAAAACTGTTTTATCTATGTTCTTTACAGTGGTTTCCCCCTATAACCACAAGATTATTTTATTACTGTACATAATTTTAAAAGTTTTTGTATATAAAAATAATCAAAATATTCAGTTTCCCACAAGTCCTTCAAAGGATCACAAAGACGTTTCCCCTTCTTCCACAGTATTTAAGAAAGTTCTCGAACAATGATGAGTTCCACTGTGTTCTGAAAAGTCTTTAGTAAAGATACCGCTTGTCCGTGATCAATATTGATGAAGCTATATCCATTAGCCTGGAAAGAAGATTTAAATCCTGTTAAGTATAGAGGGAAACCTTTTCAATAACAGTTTATTTTATCTGTTCAGCCATCTCTAAATTTGATGGTTGTTCTGAGAATGATGGAAGTGATGGCATGCTTCAAAGCAGTGGCAGAAGAACCAAAAAGGTTAAATTGATAGTGTGGTATGCTGAAACTGCCTGGGTTGTCCTGATAGATGGGTGTATACCATGAGAAAGACAGAAGAAAGGCAACCCACCCCTGATAATTCTCTTGGACCTCTCAGAGGATGTTATTACCCACTGGCCAAGGTATCCTGGAGAGGCTCTTTGCACTGGAAGTTTAAGGTATGATGATACGCCTACCTGGAGAGCCAATTCTAGGAGGTAGTTCTCGGGAACTGCTTCAGGGTTTTGTCATGTCCCCTCCTTTCTAAGATGTATATGGAATTGCTAGGAGAAGTCATTCAGGGCTTTGGTGTAAGATGCCACCAGTATGCTGACAACACCCCTCTCTTTTATTAAATTAAGGTGGAGAAATGAAGGGACGGGAATGGTGCCTATATTCCATAAGGGGCTGGAATAAGGGCCAATAAACTGAAACTCAATACCAATGAAGCAGAAGTTCTATGGTATAGGCAGTGCTTTTTTCTGGGGGGGGGGGACGCAGGAGTATGCAAACTCCTAAACATTTTGTGACTCTAAGTTTGGCAGTATAAGGGGCAGTATTTCAATATGAGTAGGAAAATGAGAGTACCCCTAAACATTTTTAAAGAAAAAAGCAGTGTTTATAGGTATTAAACCTGTTCTGAATGGACTTGTCTTCCTCCTAAATTATCAAGTGTGTAGCCTGGATGCAAGCCCTGGATCAAGCTATGTCACTGCAGGCCCAAGTAGCCTCTGTGGCAAAGAGTGTCTTTCAGCCACTTCATCTGGTGTGTCAGTGGTGGTCTCTCATGGACAGAGGTAGCCCGGCCTCTGTTATCCATGCTCTGGTAGCATCTAGAATTGTCTACAATAATTAGATGTTTGTGTGGTTGCTTTTGAAGAATATTCAGAAACTTGTGAAAAGAAGTGATGGAGCAGATAAGGGATGGGGAAAAGAGGCAATATTTTGAAGACTGCTATAGTGATGAACATTAATAATTGGTAAATTGGTTTAAGCAACATTACCTGAATAATTTTATCGCCTGGCTGCAACAGTTTAGATGCTGGTCCTTCAGGCTGTACCCTGGTTACAAATATACCCTTCAAGTGAACAGGAAACAAACGTTAAATACATACATGGTGGTTTATTGGAACACAACCCTCTATAGCTGCAGTAGGGATTTGGACTTTTATATTTGAATGACAGATTCTCTGAATCATCCTAGAAGTTGTATCAAAAACTGTGCAAGGCAAAGTTCAAAGTCCCACTGTGCATGTGCACAGTGGTTCAAAATACTGGGCTGGCCTTGTAGTCACTATTGCAAATAATTTTCACTTGTTTTTGTCTCATCCGATGCTGCACTAGGAATGCAAGATATTTGTCCCATGGGCTAGAAAAACAACAACGTACGTCAGTGCTTTTTTCTGGAGAAACACAGGGGTACCCCTAAACATTTTCTTAGACAAAAAGCACTGACATAAGTGAAGTTAGCTACAACAGAACATGCTTTCTATTAACACCCAATTATTCTCCTTGTTTTCTTAGGCTTTCTTCCTATCTTACCAGCATTCAATTGACCCCAGAACCCCACTATTCCCCAATTTCCTCAATTTGTAAAATGAACTCTGCACCCAACAGGGCACTCGGTGATATGAAACTCAGTCATAATCAGAGCAGATCCACTGAAATTGACAGACTTAGGTCAATTGATTTTAATCTACTCAGAGTATAACTAATTCCAATTAGTCTACTCAGAGTATAACTAATGCTGAATATTACCTATTTATTTTACCATACATAAGTATGGTAAATCATACTTTTGAAAGTAAGGTTTTAAAAGAGAAGGCTGGTAAGCCTTTCAATCTCAGCACTCAAAAGAATTCTCTGGATAAGGCTTACAGCTAAAACCTTGTGTTGTAGGGAATGTATTACGTATTGGCCTATGACATGAAGTTTGCTTTATTAAATTAGCCAGACTGCCACAAAACTTAAATTCATCAACACTATGGTAGTTCTCCAATTTCCTCCAACAACAGGAATTGTGTTTTCCGAATACCTACTTTCCTCAAGTTTAACCCAATCTAGCCTGTTTTTCTCTTTCTTAAGTAGTAATTAATTATTACATATTACATCTTAACAATTCTTTGCGCACAGAGTTAAACTCAATATTGGGCTTATGAGGTCCTTCCACCTCCACCATCTCTCTATTCTTATTGTGTAGCTGGTTAGATAACTTCACAAGAAAAAGAGTGAAAAATAATGTTTATTAATGCTGGGGGTGGGCGAAGTGTGTGTATGTGTGTGTACAATTTGTTTATTTATGGTTAATATAGTTCATCCTTCTTCCCAAAAGGAAGCATGGGAAGTACGAAACAACAACAACATTAATCATAAAAACCTTAAAAACATCAAAGAGTTCCTCCTCAATAAAGCTAATACCTCCCAAACAATAACCATACCCCAAAGGACTGGATCTATTTAATACTCACATCATCATCAGGCCTGAAGGGATTTCCTCTGCCACCGGTTCCTCCTGATATACTAAATCCAAGCTCTGGATCCTTTTCAATTCTCACTCTTATCTAAGAAAATCAGAAAATCAGAAAATAGATCTGTTCTACGTGTTCAGATTCATGGAAAAACTGCAGCTATTGCATAATCCATTTTTATATCACATAATACTATGCTTTACTTCTATATTTTCAAGCTCACCAATGAATTAAAATTGTTGTATTTCTATTAAGTTTTATATTCTTTGTTTTGTAAGTTGCATGGGTTAGTCAAAGTGAAATACTTACTAAACAAACAAACAAACAAATATTTCTCTAAGCACTTGGGCATATTCCTGAAAAATTTATATGGAAGCATGAACAACAGTGGTAATAATAAAGATAACAAGTCATCAGCAAAGGACATTCGCAGGGTCTCAACCAAGTAAATGCTTCCAGTGCTTTCCAACAACAATGTGAGAATTTATTCATTAAGTTGTAACCTTTGTCCTTACCTCTTGCTTTGACATCTCGTGGCTTTGCCTTGATGGACCCTGGGACTGACTATAGGGTGGCTGATGGGCAACTTTAAGCATTAGATAATCAATTAATTGCTCTCTAGAAGGATGTCTTGCCACAGATGTTTGGGAAGCAGGATGATGGATTTGGCTATAGTTTGCCTGAGGTCTTGGAGGCTGGCACATCTGCCCATTCGTCAAAGGTATCTGGATAAATGAATAATCCTTAAGCAACATTTTACATCCGCAAGAATATGTATATATATTATCTTGATGCTCAGCTGATAATGATTTTGCAACACTTACAAGAGATTTTGTTGTTAAACATGTCTGTTGTATTCTTATTTTTTTAAAAAAACTAATAGCAGTATACACAAAACAAATGGGAATGAAATGCATTTTTTTCAACTTTTGTTTAGTACAAACTAGACCACTGGGTAATGGGCTAAACTAATCAATTAGGGAATATATAATTTTTTTTTGGTGGAAGTACTCATAGATTTTTGAATAGCTTTTGAAGTTTTAGTATATTGCTTATGGTTCTCAAAGGATGTGGCAGGGGAAGATAGCAAATGTGATGGTAAGATCCAAGGACAATCAAAGAAACATTTAAACATTTCGGTGTATTATAGTACTGTATAGTATATAAAAATATCTTTTTTATTTGCAGAATATGAATAATATCTTTTCAAAATCAGAGCAAGAGCATCAAGTGATACTGAGAACAACGTAGTTGCGATCCAGAACTACTGTTTGAACAGAGAAGACTCATTTATAATTGTATTTTGTGAATGATTCATGTTCTTATGTAGCTGCACTGTTTTATACTTTCTGGATGTTCCGTGATCATATTAAAAGTAGTTGTGTTCTATGTTATAAATTAAGCATTGCTAGAAGTTGTTTCTTTTTGTTTTCAAATGTATTTTTATCAAAAAAATTCAGTGTGGCACAAGAAAAAAATTATTCTGAAAGTGTGGCGCAGAGAAAAAGGTTTGAGAACCACTGGCTTATATGAATGCATGAATAATGCATTTATTTCCCCCCTCTAATTTGTGGCAGTTAAGCTTGGATAACCAAATGTGTGTTGTAGTTGAGCCCTTCATGATACCACAAGGCACTGGAGTCGCAGTTCTATACACAGCTATCCAGGAGTAAGTCTCACTGAGTCCCATGTGACTTGTTTCTGAGTAGACGTGCAAAGAACAGCTGACATTTTCTGTGTTATAACCTCTTGAGTAGTAAACAACCAAGACACACAATTAGGTAAGTAAATAATTGCTGATTCTTTTCTTCACTATGCATTTCCTGCCCATAACAATGGCCTTGTTCGGCTGCAATCACTAAGGTCTGGGCTTGTGTGCTCCCAACTCTCCCATTCTCCTACAATGCCGCCACAACAGGAGACTGGAAACCAATAAGGCCAGAATGGATCAGAATTTGAATCCAGCTTCAAGCAAAGTAGAAAATGAACTGAGCCTCCAAGGAAGGTGAGCAGCTCACATCTAGTAAAAGGATAGCATTTTCTGCCTCCTTCAAGCAAATGGAAGATGGAAACCCAAGTGCCACTCGGGAGGGAAGTTTCTTCCATTTTAAGTGAACTGCACTTTATTTATTTAATTATTTAAAGAAATACTTAAACTGCACTACAATTTATATATTTATTTCATAAAATTAATACATCACTTTATTGTAAACAACAACAACAACCCTCAAATGGTTTACTCATTATGCTCAAGCCTGGACAAACTGTCTTAACTATAATTTAGGGAAACATGCCAGCTTGAAACAGTGATTAATTTCCCAAAACCATAGTTAACATTTATCACAGTTCTGCATTTGGACATAATTAACCATTAATTAACTAGAAGTGAAAGCTTTTGATCTTCTTGTTAACACAACAGGGAGGTGGGAGCACAAAATCCATAGTTTAGCATTGTATCTGAACCAGATATTTGTGTCAGAACAATACTTTTATAGATTGTGAATGATCCCTGTAGCTTAGTACCTGCACAGGAACTTTCTTCATGTTGTCTGAAGCAACATCTTTGAGGCTAAGTGTGGCAGATGAATAGTTCTGCTGTCCAGCAATGAATACATCTTCCTGACATTGCTCTACTGAGGTTGATGTTTGGGGATGCTTTAAATGATAAAAGCATACAAACATTACTGCTATATTGTAAACACATTATACAAGAATTGCCAATTTTGTCCATATGACTGTTAAGCATATTACTTTGGTGCATTCAAGAATTTAATCATATTATTCAGCCTTGAAAGGACCATAAATGTTAACCCCAGCTTTTGAAACAACAATGGAACTTACTCTGAACTGCATAATAAAACTATTCATTAAACAGTAGCTATTTAAGGATTTGCAAACATAACACAAAAGTCTTTTGTTAACTTTGTTCTGCTAGATTTACCCGATGCCCATCCACTTTTTGGAACATGAACCTCACCATTGCCACTTTTCCTACACCTTGTCTTGCTGAACTATGTTAACAATTTAGTTTGCATGAATTCCTCTGAACAGATTTTCCATTGCTTATTTTTTCACAGGAATTGAAAGGTAGGTGGGACAAGGACAGCCATCCTCATTTTATGATAGAAGTATGGGGTTCCAAAACAGCTCAGTGGAACTACTGTGAGCTGTGTATCAAACATATTATCATAATCATCATCACCATCATATTATTATTATTATTATTTAGTATTAATAGAGCACTATCAATATGCAGAGCTCTTCACAGACTGACAAATAAAAAGATACATTCTTGTTCCAAGGATCTTAAAATGTACATCAGTGAGAAACAACAGAAGGAAGATTAATAATGCAAAGGCAACAGGAAAAGAATATGGTTCTGTTCAGTTAAATGCTAAATTACAACAAGGAATAATGAATCAAGATTTAGCCAAAGGTTACATGGAGGAAGACCCCGGGAGGCAGAGTGAAGCATGAGGAAGAATTCAATTGGCTGGGGATGTTGGAGCTGGAGACAGCATGTACTGCAATATGATAATGAAAAAATAAGGGAAGGGAAGGGAAGGCTAGGCTATGTTGGATACAGGAGCAGACAGGAAGCCAGTACAGGGATCTGAAGAGGGAAATGATATGATATTAAATATGATGAGTGAATTATTTTTGAGTGCCAAGATGTGGCAAAAGAAGGCCAGAAAAGATAAGGCTGCAGTACACAAGGTGAAAGATGGCCTGATTATGAACTGGAATTTTTGCCAAGAGGGCAAAGAGGAATGATCACATTTTTGCAAACTTATACAATGTAATTTGGAAACAGATTGAATATTGAGAAGAAATAATCAAAGATAATGTTGGGCCTCATGTCCTATAAACAAAATTGATTATGATGTTGAGTAAAGAATCCAAAGAGACAAAAAGGTTTGTGGAGTTGTGAAAGTTGAACCTTGGACATATTAAGTTAACGTTTAATCAAGAAAAATGAGGGGGGCTATAGATGGCTCATACTTAGAAATAAGTAATTATATCTAACTACAGAGTATTACAAAATTAAACTTCCGTTATTATCTATGAGGAGAAGTTGGTGAATCATTGTGAACCCCAATATAGAATTGTGATTCTGGCTACTACCTACAGTGAGGGGGGGAGTTTTTGATCTCCTGCTAAATTTGCCCATTTGCCCTCTGACGAAGAAATGACCAGTCCATAATTTTAAAGGTAGGTTTATTATAGCTGTGAGAGACAGAATAACAGCAGGAAAACCCCCAGAAGACAAAAGTCAGAAATTGATGTGCATTATGAGTGAAATAAGTATTTGATCCCCTATCAACCAGCCAGATGTCAGGCTACCTGGTATCTTCACTGTATGAAATGAGCTGAGATTAGAAGCACCTGCTGTAGGGGAGAGGTTTTACCTGTAATCCCAGCTCTTTACAGTACCTGTACAAAAGACACCTGTTGACAGAAGCAATCAATCCAGCAGATTCCAAAGTAGCCACCATGACCAAGACCAAAGTGCTGTCCAAGGATGTCAGGGACAAGATTGTAGACCTGCACAAGGCTGGACTGGGCTACAAGACTATTGCCAAGCAGCTTGGTGAGAAGGTGACAACAGTTGGTGCAATAATTCACAAATGGAAGAAACAAAATAACTGTCAACCTCCCTCAGTCTGGGGCTCCATGCAAGATCTCATCTTGTGGAGTTGCAATGATCAGGAGAACGGTGATGAAGCATCCCAGAACTACATGAGGGGAACTTGTCAATGATCTCAGGGCAGCTGGGACCATAGTCACCATGAAAACAGTTGGTAACACACTACGCCGTGAAGGACTGAGATCTTGCAGAGCCCGCAAGGTCCCCTTCCTCAAGGCAGCACATGTACAGGCCCGTCTGCAGTTTGCCAATGCACATCTGAATGACCCAGAGGAGAACTGGGTGAAAGTGTTGTGGTCAGGTGAGACCAAAATCGAGGTCTATGGCACCAACTCAACTCGCAGTGTTTGGAGGAGGAGGAATGCTGCCTACAACCCCAAGAACACCATCCTCACCGTCAAACATGGAGGGGGGATATATTATGCTTTGGGGGTGTTTTTCTGCTAAGGGGGCAGGACACCTTCACCACATCGAAGGGACGATGGACAGGACCATGTATTGTCAAATCTTGGGTGAGCACCTCCTTCCCTCAGCCAGAGCATTGAAAATGGGTTGAGGATGGGTATTCCAGCATGACAATGATCCAAAACACACGGGCAAGGCAACAAAGGAGTGGCTCAAGAAGCACATTAAGGCCCTGGAGTGGCCAGACCTTAATCCCATCGGAAATCTGTAGAGGGTGATGAAGGTTCGAGTAGCTACACATCAGCCTCAAAGTCTTACTGACTTGGAGAGGATCTGCAAAGAGGAGTGGGGCAAAATATCTCCTGAGATGTGTGCAAATCTGGTGGCCACCTACAAGAAACGTCTGACCTCTGTAATTGCCAACAAGGGTTTGGCCACCAAGTTCTAAGTCATCTTTTGCAAAGGGATCAAATACTTATTTCACTTATTATAATGCACATCAATCTCTGACTTTTGTCTTCTGGGTTTCTTCCTGTTGTTATTCTGTCTCACAGCTACAATAACCCTACCATTAAAATTATGAACTGGTCATTTCTTCGTCAGAGGGCAAACGGGCAAATTTAGCAGGGGATCAAATACTTTCCCCCCTCACTGTATGTCTTTGTAACACAAAGCTGCAGTACTGTTTACATAGTTTCATCAGCATACAGAGCACTTTTTATAGGGGGCTCTGGCTAAATTGCACAAGTTAAAATAAAAGGGAAAACATAACAGGGGAGGTAGTGAATAGAGAAGCTAAAGCATCAGTGTGAGCCAATAGAAATACATAAAAATCACCACTCCAATTTATTTATACAATACTGTATTATCATAGAATTCCACAGGCTGAAAGCAGTAACCATCAGGTTACACTGACACCAGATATGCTTGTGAGATAATAAACAAGCTCAGAACTATTGAATTATCTAAACATCTCAAGGAAGAAAGCTGTTTTTCCATCCTTGAGAAGCAGAATCCCTACGGTCACCTGCCAATCGAGGGATAAATCGCTTCAGTATCTCTATATGGCTATCAGTTGGCTTGTAGGCAGAACATGCCAAATTATTATTTAAAAAATTAAGTCTCATTTTAGAACTGCTCTTCTCTGATGCTTTAGCAGAAAGCACTTTAAAAAAAAATTACAAATATTGAAAGAAAATTATTCAATAATTGCCATTATTGAATCATCATATTACAGTAATGGGTGGAATCAGCCATAATCTAGAATTACTGTACACAATTACGAAAGTGCAGTTTTAAAGGCACTATCACATGCCTCTTCCAATTTCTTGCTAACAATACCCTGTTTATGTATGTACTCACACGAACAATGTGAACACCAGAACTTCTTCCGTCTGCAACACTCAAGGCAACATTGCCTTGGCTGCCATGCAGATCCCTAGAGCTGCCATAGTGAAAGCTGCTAACTGGAGCATAATTGGAATTAAAGGACCTAGACAGCATGCTCTGAATAAAGAGGGGACAGATAACAGAGATTAGTGCAGCATGCATAAACCACGGGACACGTTATACACCAAGTCAGTATTGACACACATGCTGCATGACCATGCAAAAAAGGAATATCATGCGCACAAAGGGTAACACCCATTGTGACTAGAAAAAAAATCTCAGTGACATGCCGTGTGATCTTACTTGCTGTAACTTAACAAGCAGTCTGACGTAACAGACACACAAATTACATAAAAACAAGCCCATTCAAAATGTGCACGACGCTAAGAAAAACAAATGTTTAGCTGTCACATTTTAAACATCCTCAACATAATCTATGGGCAGCTAAGTTTACAGAAAGGGAAAGTGGATGACTGAAGTATACTTTTCTGGAAACTCATTCTGAGCAGAAACACCGTTGCCTCAACATATTTCTGCATTGCAGAAAACTCCCCGCTTACATGCATTCTATTTGCACGCGCGCACACACACACACACACAGTGTCAGGTATATGGAAATGGGGACGACCTGGCCAACCAAGCATGGCCATCCCTCTGGTTCTTCCGCGCTCATCAGCTGTGCCCATCCATGGAGCCATGTGAGCCAGAGGGACAGTGCAGGTTACCCAGCTGAGGTGCAGGGAAGCTTCACCCCTGCCCACCAGCTGAGCTGATACTTTTACGCAATTTTGCATATGCAGAAGGGGGTTCAGAATGTAACCCCCAGGTAAATGGGGAGTCGCTGGTATTTTAAGGGGGAGTTTTTCCAACACTCTTTTCTGGTCTTTCAAAATCAGCACAAAATTAGAATTACTGAAGTTTAACATGACTTAAATTGAATTTAAAAGACTAATACGTTTTATCTTCAAAGTTTAGAATTTTCAAACCATTTTCATTTACTTAAGATGCGATAGCACATTCCAATGCCGATACTGATTATGACAACATTGGTTTAAGTCATCATTTTTTATAAACTTTTTTTTGTGTGAATAAAAGAATACAGGAACAACAAATGCAGCAAATCCGGTAGTTTTGCAAAGTTAGCTGACTTGACAACTGAATCAGGAAGGTTACTGAAAAGATTCAAACACAACCACTCACAGTTCCTAAATGTTTGCAATATTACTAGATGTTATGAGGAAACCAATAATGATAAACACAGGCTAAAATCCTGAGCACTGTAATACCAGTAATAATAATTTTATCATTTATATATGTCCCATTTCAATAGCTTCCCAGCAAAGAGAAGTGATATTTAAAATATTTTTATTCTACTTTTCCTCAAAAGGAATTCAAGTTAGCCAACTATTAAAATAATGAAATAAGAAAAAGACCATAAAAACTACAAAAATTAAAAGCAACAAACGTTAAGCACATCAATCAAAAGTTGCTCAATAAAACAATTAAAACTTTCTCAAACAGCATTAACCAGAAGCCTTTCTAACAAGGACAGCCATTAACATGCAGTGAAAAGTTATTAGAAAGATAGCTAGGCAGGCTTTCCTCAAGGAGGAAGTCCAAAACGTGAGCCTAGCTACTGAAAAGGTCCTTTTCTTGATCCTCAACTAGATGTATTTTAGGAGTCACTGACGCTTCTGTTGAAGATCTTTTTAGCTTTGTTAACTTTGAACCCTGAAATCTGTAATCCCCTCTAAACCGCAACCCATAAACTGAGGAACTGATACTCAAACCAGGAACACCCCCCAAAAACACACACACTGTCTGATTCAATCCAAACTGGTGCCAAAGTTTTGCAACTGTTTTCAGTGAAACCCCCAAAATTTGAAGGGCCCCCCAAAATGGGTTACTGTTTTAGTGTGGGGCCATACTAGAGTTACTCTTCTTCACCTTTTGTTTTTCAATGCATGTATGAGACTAGTGCACCCAAAGAGCCAGGATTGCCTTCTGAGCAGTCGAACATCGGATTTCAAGATAACTTATCATGGCACATATCTGTCTCTTTGGAAAGCAGAACTTGCAAGTTAATGGTTTCAAATACAGAGTTGTTTTTTTAAAAGTTCTTTTTATTGATACCCGTTTCAATGTAAAGGGTCTATTGCCAGCTTCTTTAGGAGCACCCAGGAAAGTAGGCGGAGCAAGGGTTAAAGACTACGCATTGTGAAGGCCATGGGCCTCTCAGCAATTTGTATGGAAACTCTTGTGTGTATTAAACATATTCTGATCCAGAATCTACATTTTATGTCTCCCTTTGCCTTATGGTTCTGCTACTGGAATAGTAAAAAAAAAAAACAGAAATGTTTTATTTGTTATAAAAATCTCAATAAAAAAGTAAGACAGTAACCAACTTTTGAGGGTACTGCAAAATGTGGGGGTTTCATTACAAAAAGGCTGCAAAACAATTGCAAAACTTTGTGGTTTGTAGCTGATCTTACTAACCTTGCAGGCTTGTACAAAATAAGGCTACTTCCCAATCCACCATGGCCTCTTGCTATGTGATGATCTGAGACTTCTGACTTTCCAGAGTATAGCAGAAAGCAGATATGCAGACTCCCTCATAGCTGAGACCATGTTAGACGGGGTCTAAAAACCCAGCATTAATCCTTAGCTGTTTTTGGACTACAATTCCCATCATCCCTGACCACTGGTCTTGCTAGTGAGGGATGATGTAAGTTGTAGTCCAAAAGCAGTTGGAAACCCAAGTTTGGGAAACCCCCGACCTAGTCTGTTCATGAAGCAGAAAGAGGTGAGATGGTAAAGTTCTGAAGCTTTAGGATGAATAGTATCATTTCAGAAACATTCTAGAATTATCCCTTACATTTTTAAAAAAACAAACAAACAAACAAACAAACATGTTCTGCTATCAGAAAATAAGCACAGCAGGAAGAGAGCTCTCCCTGATGTGCTGGTGTTTTTTTGTTTTTCAGGAAGCTTGGTACATAAATGGCATCCCCTACTTGCACACTAACTTGATACACTAACTACACTAACTTGATACACACTAACTTCATTCTACCCTCACATTTTGCCACATGTGTAAATGAGATCTTCCACTGTACAAAATACTTATCATGCTCAATAGGGTGGAACCATGCCTGCACATTTTCAATTATATTGTTTTAAGGACAATAATTACAAGACTTCACCCTTTTAAAAAGAATGCTGAAATTCAGGGTGGTTAGGGAATGGAATAGTCCTGAGGGGGTCAGGGCACCGGCACCAGCACACGCGTGCGCGTGCGCACACACACACACACACAGTCCACCCATTGCTGTTTCGCCTGCTTAGGTTTAAAATGTATTCAGACTTTTGTATAGGAAACTAATCTGCGAGCTGAATTTGAGTACTTTGGCCTGAATTCTTTTAATGGCTTTTTCTACTGGTTTCACATGTAGAATTTATTATCCCTGATGTGACCTTTACTGAATTCCTTCTCAACAGGGGCTCAATTAAAATAACTGCTGATGAAATCCAATGAATACACTAGAAAGGTGAAAAACTGGTCGAACTAAAAGTAAGAGTCCCATAGTGCTTTTATACATAAAGTATTCTTTTTAGGTAAGTTAAGGCTCATTACTTCCCACATGTCTGAGAGCTTTCTTCATTGTTCCGCAGCTGTGCCTTGCGAAAATCTGATCTTACCCACTGAACTGAAGCATGGTTTAGCAAAATCTCTCTTTGAATTTTCAGTGCATCTGATAAAATCCAATTCAGTGGGTAAGATCAGATTTTGGCAAGAATAATGAGAAAAGCTCTCGGACCTGGGGGAATTAATACACAATGCAATCAAAATATAGATCAAGCAAAAGTGTGGATCAACCCTAAATTTATAGAGTACCATTACAAATGAGAACATGGGTGTTGCCTAAACAAACACTAAAGCTAAGCAATGCATATTATTTTAGGAATGAGACAAATTTCAGAATTCTAGGACTAATGGCTAGTTGGTGTACATTTTGTGCTTTAAATCATGCTACCTAATAAACCACAGTATGATTGCCACTTACATTTTCAGAGTGTTTGTCATGTTTCCCTAGCATGGTTAAAATCAAGCTGAACCATGTAGGTGCTGCTTCACATGAGTGGCTAACAGTGTAACTTTTCAGAGGCAACTACATCAGAATAATTAAATGAAACTGCAGGTGGGATCTACACCATTCAAAAAAATGCCAAACCATGCTGAAGTGCTATGGAAAAGAGCCTGAGTGAGCCTGGGGCTTAGGCTCTCCAAATTCCCTTCTGCCAGTGCAGTGGTGAGATTAGTTAAAAGCAAATGCTTCCAATCAGTTTGTTTTTACTTCCAAGCCAGGACTAACTGTGGCCAGCTTTAATCTGTGGTTTACAATCTTGGCTTGTTCAGATAAACCATAGTTAAAACCAGTCGCAGTTTGTCCAGGTTAGGACAGTTAGTTGAATATGGAAGTAAATGTTTCTGTTTTCCCCCTTACAGCCATACTGAAGGGAGCCAGGGGAGCGCCCACGAACCCAGGCCTCATTTGCACAACACTAAAGTTAGTTTTATATCTACAGCAGCCTATGATGAAGTACTTTGGCATTCTCTTTCAGGAAACAGCCATTACATTCATACTCTACCCTGCAACTATTTACCGGTACTATAGCCCACACAAACTTGCTTTTCCAAGATTCAGAGACTTCTCATTCTGATCACCCAAATTCAAAAACAAGCATTTAAAGCTATCTGGAACATATGATCAGTAGGAATCCAAGTCCTAAGTTCTACATCAGTCTTTTATTTAAGCACTCACCTGACAGCCACAAGCAACAAGGCTTTGCACACAGGCAAGTCAACTGGTTGGCAGACAGTGGTGCTAGCTTGAATAAAATATGGGGGGAGAGGTAAGCCTCACCCCACATAATTGATCATATGACAAAGTGCCCCAACACTATTTGAATACAATGCCCATAAACATGGGGGGGAGCATCCTCCTCAAATATTTTATGGGGTGGCAAAGCCCCCTCAGCCCCTAGGAGTTGGCTCCTATGTTGGCAGACAAGGTGCTGAGTGCTCCGTCCCTTCTCTGTGCCCAGCATAGGAGCCTAGCAGGCTGCCAGAGAATAGAAGTCACTTCCTTCATACTCTACACAGAAATACTGTAGGCTACTGTAGAAGGGACAGAGGACCCTGTCCATCCTCTGCCAGCTCCCACCAGGCTAGGGTTTTTTGTGCTTGTGTGCAGACTATTGACTTTTGTGGATTTATCTACAATGTTGTCTTGCTGAATCAGTCCAATTTTCTGTCTCCAACAGTAGCCACCAGATGGCCTCAAGAAGCTTAAAATATATGGGAGGATGGATTTAAGCCACCACCAACATCAGAACAGAGGAGCTATATTTAACTGAACATGAAATGCAATTGATAAAATGTTTGTGGTTTTATATCAAATATGGATTGTACAGATTAGAAAATCTGCATTTAAAGCAAAGCAGATGTTTCTGACAGTGGGAACAAATATCTAAACAATGCAGTCCTTTGTTACCAGTTTTACGGTACATGTCAGTACTGCAGCAGAACACCGTGTGTGGATGTTGACCCTAGCTGAAGGTAGCACCAATACAATATATGGGTCTGTTCCAATATTACGTCCGATACTGTATTGTAAAACTCAAGGAGAAAACAATGTATGATCTCCTGTAATTACATCTCCAGTAATTTCTTCTCCCATTCTCTATTCTCACTCAACTCGTACCTTAGTCTCAGCCCCCCCCCCGCCCCATTCCTTTCATTCCTCTTCCCAGGTCCTTTTACTTTGTTTTTATATGTATTTATGGTTATATGTTAACATTTTGTAAACTCCTCCTCTGTCCTTTTTCCCTCAGGAAGATTTCCTTTCCTCTCCTCATTTCCCAAACTGTCTTCCAGTCTGCTGGTCCAACCCAAAGGCTATGGCATAATTAAGTGGCAAGGCAGGCATGAGAGAATGTACTGCGCATGGCAATGAGGCCTTCCTGAAGGTGGCCCAAGGCACACTGGTGGGTTCTAATCCACTATTTGAGAAACACGGTGTTATTCAAATGTCATTGTATGATATTCAGTCATGGCAAAGCAGCAACCATGCGTCTCTGGTAATATATGAATCAGGTTTTCATATCTGAGCTTCAAGCGTGCTGAAGCACATCACTTTCATCACTTAGATTTCACTAGACGTTATGGCAAAAAACCTGAGATATTCTTTAGCAACTCACTATTCTCCACAAAGCATGTAGGCAGGATGTCAGATAGTCACAGTTGTTTGTGCAGCAGGATGCATGCTTAAATTAGCTTCTATCATATTTTGAACGTGGTTTTAAATTTATAAATAGATTACTTAAAATTTCAAAGCACACTATCACAACTGGAGAACATGCATCACTTCCAAAACTGGACTTTTATAGGTTGACTCAGGAGAAGGATAGCAAGTTGAAGGAGAAGTAGTAAAGTTATTTACCTTTTCTAATTTTTTGGCCTCAATGTGTCGCAGCACCTGTTCCCTCCAGTCATGGGGAACTTTACTTTTTCCTGGAGGATCTAGCAGAGAGTGTTCAGAGTTTACTCTTGGGTTTGTTCTTTTAGAAGGACTAGTCCTTGAGTAATTGAAGTCACTAACTGACATAGTTCTCTCTGGTATTTCGTTTGCTGAAGGGCGAGCACTCTGAGGCCGAGGTACGTTGGGCCCATCCACGCTGTAGGTTCTTGCAGAAAGAGGTCTTTGCGGTCCTGACATTATTGGTGGAACTCTTCCCATTGAGTGCAAATCCCTGTACGTTAAATAATCTCCTTCAGGAATCTGGGGGCGCCGAGGAGGCCCAGAATCACCAATGTTCATGGAAGCAGTGGAAGAGACGCTGCTCTGCCGCTGGAGAGTATTTCGACTTGCTCCAGAAACAAGTCTGTCACTTGGTGGAACGGCCCACATTTCCATATGCCGCCCACCCATCCTTTGATGCGTATTATATGCAGCAGTAGCTCTAACATTGTTATGGTTAGAAAAATTCATGTTGGCAGAATGTTTCACAGAATTACAGCCATCTGTGGTATCTGACCTTGGCAAGCGTTGAGGAGGCAAGCAGCTTTGTTCAACTAGGGAGTTTTGTTTTGGGGGCCACAAGGATTCTTTGGCTGCCATGCTGCTACTGTACTGGATATTATATTGAGGGGTACTGAATTGTTGTGAAGTATTTGTCCCTTGCCCTCTTATGACATTAGTACCTTCAGGATTATGATTCGAATCAAATTTGAACACAGTTTTTGTACACATTAAATCAGACGATGACGAACACGCAGGAAATACTTGTAATGGCTGGTCATAGAGGAGAGTAGCTGATTTACTCCGGACTATGTTTTTTCCATCTGGACCTGTAACTGCTGGTTTTACTACAGGATTTGGCTGCTGGGATCCATTGTCATTGATGATATCATAAATTTTCAGAGCACCTGTGTCCATGTTAGTTATGCTATGAGATTTCACAACTGGTCCACTCCGCTGGGGGGACAAGTCTTCAGTGCTCTTTGAAAGACACATTTCTAAAGAAGAATCAGTATCAATTGTAGCACTTCTCTTTAGCTCTGGTTTTCCTGCATAATGAAGCCCTTCCTCAGAATGTCCATTGACATTATTTATAGGACCCAGGTTAGAATATTTATTTCCATTTTCCAAATGCTCAATTTCTTCTTTTATATTATTGTTTAAAAAGCCCTTAACTGATGATATTTCCTGTGATTTTATTCGTTCTACTACATTTGATTGGATTCCTTCCTCATCAGTCAACTTGCAGATATTCATGTTAATTTGGTGAAATTTGTGAGACTCATCAGTAGCATTGTTTAGCTCAACGCCTCTTTCTATCAGAGCTAATCTCTCTTCAATGTTTAATCTGAATCCAGTGAAATTTGTAACTTGATCTTCAGCATCTAGTTTTTCATCTGCTATGACATTTAATTCACCTCCGTTTTGTAAAAGACTATTGGAATTTTCATCTTCTCGCCTGAAAGCAAAAAATTAATAGTTTAACAAACTGATAGATATGACAACAGCATTGTTATTATACTGGTATATCAATTACTTGTTGTGCACTAATGAAATACTTTTATAAGACGCAATGTACTAAGCATCTCCTTGCCAATATAAAATTATAACATATTAGGCATTGGATACCACTGAAGTCATTAATAAAACATAAACACAATCTTTAGTGATAAGCAAAATGTTTGGTAACAATACAAAAAACTAAGTTATTGTTCACTGAAATTATCTCTGTGACAGTAGAGCATCTGACTATGTATTTAACATTTTTAGAGGCTAAGATACAAAAACAAGATGTCAAGTGTGAAAGGAGAAATGCTAAAGTGTGTCCAAACACATTTGTTACATGGCCAGATAGACAGTGCATAAGGCACCCTACCAAGAACTATTCTGGTGCTGCTGGGCAAGTAGTATCTCATGTCAACTATGCTGATGCGATGGGGAAAACACAAGAGAACTTAATGTTGAAGAGGCAGGTGATATAGTTCATGGAGGGTAGTGGCAATTTCTTCCAGCTTCTGCCAATTCCCTACTGCACATTTCCTTACTCAGCTTGCTTTGATTTTTACATATTGGGCTTCTCTAGTGTGCAAGTCCCATGTCACTACGACAAACCAAAACTCACCAAAAGGACAGCAAACCAAAACAAGCAGACTTAGAAATACAATATGGGTGGTCATCTATAACTTGTATAGGAAAACAACAAATCCACCATTTAATTTCTAAAATGATTTTAAACAATTTATGAAGTTATTAAAAAAACTAGCACAGAAACATGAAAATGACTTTTCAAACCTGATTTTGGAAGTGACAGCCATGTTAGTTTCCTTGTCTGGAGAGCACAGAGATGCTTCACGACTACTGTCGGTATTTAAAGAAACTGAGTCGGACATTCGAGAAGGAGAGGAACAATTACTGTTATTCTGATTACTGTTGTGTGTGGGGTCATCCGACAATGAATCTACATCTTTACTGTCATCTAAAAAGAGTTCAAGATAGCTTAGTATAGGTATATAATTAGCTCATGGTCCTTTCAGTTTCATTTAATTTTCACAGGAAGCCTACTGAATATATACAATCATAAAATTGTAGAGTTGGAAGGGACCCCAATCTAACTGTTTAGGGAGGCTTTTAATGTTTAATAGATTACTGTGTTTTATTTTTCTGTTGGAAGCCGCCCAGAGTGGCTGGGTAAACCCAGCCAGATGGGCGGGGTATAAATAATAAATTATTATTATTATTACCGGTATTATTATTATTATTATTATTATTATTATTATTATTATTATTATTATTATTACTAGCAAACTGTTGTGAAACAGAATTTCAGAACAATTTCATTTTAACTTAGTATAGGCTAAAAGCAACAACATTTTACCCACTACTGAAATTTGTTAACGCTGCCCGACCCAACTCCTCAAACATAGTCAAATTATGTTATATGCACCATTACATTCCTGGTTCCATAATGAACATATATTTCACAGCTTCTGCGTGATATGCTCCAGATGCTCAAGTTACATGCATTAGGGATAGAAGCAATTTAAAAAATTCTATGAAATTACTGTCAGCTCTTCATTAAACAATCCCCCCTCCCCCATTACATATTTTTTTCACAAACGTACTAGACATTATCATGAGCAAGATACATATTTCTATGCCTGTTATTCAAGCACAGCAACACTGGTTATATTTAAGCAGAGGAAATATAGTCAAGTAAGATGTGTACTATGATAATAATTACTTATGTAATCATGCTTCAAGCAATAAGGCATGTGAAAATATGCTCCATTAACTTAAGCACACATGTGCTAGGTTAAAGGATGAACTTTCTAAAAGATGCTTCCAGATACTTTCATACAGCTTTAATTTAACTTAATTTTATAAACTTCAACAACTGAAAGATTGTTTAAACTCACCTTTCTTGCTATTGCCAAGTGTTACCACCTTTGGTTGGTTAATAGAGGTTTCTATGAGAGGGGGTCTCATTTCTGCTATTTTCATTTCTTCGTCAGAGGACAGCTCTTCTGACTCCTGCAAAAGGAGAGGTGTGTGGTATAAATTTTCAGATGCTTGCCAAAATAAATACAGTAACTCTTTAGACAAACCTAAGCATTTTTGCATGCATTGTTCATTTACGCTGGTATCTCCATTTATTTTTATTTTTTATTGTGACTGTAACTCTTCATATTGCATTGAGATTGCTCCTGAGAGGAGCAGCTCTTTGTGCAGCTGCAGTCAGAGGCTGGGCTTCAGAAAACAGCAATACACCCACCACTCACTCTGGAGCAAGACCCGGGCACCAAGAAGAAAGCGCAAATGAAACAATTAAACAACAACAACAACAACAACAACAACAACAACAACAACAACAACAACAACAGTTATATGCTTCATTTGAAATACTGATAATATGTAAGCTTTGAAAGACCTGGGTGGAAAATTGGGTGGGGAGATGGGCATTTCCATGGCCTTGAAACAGGAAAACTAACATTTGAAGTAAAGTCCCCAGACATATTTGGCAGGCTTAATCCAATCTGGAGGGGAAATTTGCTGTGGTTGTTTCTGGGATGGAGATGGGGGGAGTTATAGCTTTAAATAAAAAATCACAAGAGTGAATGGAGAAGGTCATTGTTTTCCAGAACAAACCCATATCTTAGATCTCAAAATGAATCTGACAGCCTTTGAAGCACTTCTGGCCAAGGTGGGCTGTTTTCCAAAGCATCAAACTGGGATTTGAACTGAATTTTGTGCTCAGGACCTACAACTAGCCTATAAACATATATATTTATAATCCACCCACTTACGAGTGGTTGACAAGCTGTATAACAAATATAAAATCTCACAAAATTACTAAATCAAACACATGTAGCAAAGTAAAATCATAGCTATCAGATGTAGCAGCAACTCATATAATAAAGCAGAGCAAAACAGCAGTGTTTTGTTTACTGATTATATTTATATCCTGCCTTGCAGCATGCAAGGTCTTCTCCTTCTCCCACACCCTTTATCCTTAGAACAATCCTGTGAAATACGTTAGCCTGAGAGTGGCTGGCCCAGTAAACCTCACAAATGGGTGTTTCCCCCAATCCTAGTCTGACATTCCACCACACCACCACATTTTCTGGGATCTCAAAAAAGTAATTCCAGTGCATATATTCAAATAAAAAAATGTGAAAAATATGTACACTTCATTTGAACAAAAATAATGAAAAGGCAATTTCAGAATTACTTAATATAATTAGTAATTCATTTATCTATTTTGTTCTGATTAAATCCTGCCTATTCAAAAATAATGTTCTGCTGGCAACTCTAACAGGATTTTTGCAAAACACTTCTGTACACATCTACTCGGAAGTAATCCCAGGTCACCGTGTACTACTGTAACTTAAGTGCTCTTGTGAGTTTGATTCATTTTTGAGGGGTAAATGAAAAATATTTTGCAATTTATATTCTCCTCATCATGTTTTGCTCAGCTTTGGGTGTTGCTTAGTTGGCAGAGAACATGCAAGGGAAACAAACTACCTCAAGAGTATCCTCATGATTAGTGATTGGTTTTGTGTTCTCAGAGGTTTCAACTTGAGTATTCATACGCAGGTTTCCGGTGCTATTCTCAACTTCTGCTACATTAGGTTTTTGCACACAGTTTCCTATCACATTCTGCACTTTGTTTTCCATTTTGCTCTTTGCTGGAGTAATTTCTGCAGTCTATGATAGATTTAAATACATTAACAAACATTCTATTCTGGAAATCAAAGCTCGTATACTTATTACTTTCATTTATTTAAAAAATATATACTACTTTTCCATAAAGAAACACCAAAGCAGTTCACACAATAACAGAACAGAACATCCAATAACAATATTCATCAAGAAAATCAGTAATATGGTCATAATAATTAGGCAGTTTAGTGCAGTAAATTACTGGTATTTATACTTATATATTGCTTCACACATCCAGAAGCAATTCACAATAATAAAATACAAAATATGTAAGAAATTCTATAACAAAATGCAAATCTAAGTGTTTGTCCAAAGAAAGAACCATCTAAAACAGAAGAAAAAGTCCACCCCATCCACAAAGGATGAATACCAACAGCCACCCAAACCCAGCCATTAGTGCTGTCCAAACTAAGGGTCAGAAAAAGCTTGAGTGAACTGTCCCAAACAGTGTATGGAAGAGAGGAAGTTTTATTCAAGGATTGTAAAGATTCAGATCAAGCAACAAGCAAAGATCACCAAAGGTGACTAAGAGTTCAAGAATGCTATCAGGGTCTAAGACTGGCTGAATGCTGCAACAAATGGGCATAACCCCCCCCACCAGCTTTTAAGGCTGATACATAGCATGCTCACTTGTGAGACTGGTGCACTAATAAATAATAATAATAATAATAATAATAATAATAATAATAATAATTTATTTATACCCTGCCACTCTGGGTGGCTTCCAACAAAATATTAAAACACAGTACTGTAGTCCATCAAACATTAAAACTTCCCTAAACAAGGCTGCCTTCAGATGTCTTCTAAAAGTCTGGTAGTTGTTGTTCTCTTTGACATCTGGTAGGAGGGTGTTCCACAGGGCGGGTGCCACTACCAAGAAGGCCCTCTGCCTGGTTCCCTGTAACTTGGCTTCTCGCAGTGAAGGAACCACCAGAAGGCCCTCGGCGCTGGACCTCAGTGTCCGGGTAGAACGATGGGGGTGGAGATGCTCCTTCAGGTATACTGGACTGAGGCCGTTTAGGAGTTTTGTGCTTCTCCTAATGGGGGTGTGGGTCTGCTGCGAACAGCAGAGGTGGCACCAAGTTCTCAGCCACAGAACAGAGCTACCCAGCCCAGCTGCCCAGCCTCTCCTTCTGGCTCGTCTATGCTCTTCCCCATTGCTAGGGAAGCTCTTTCTTCCATTGATGGAGAGGGCAGCAGAGAGAGCAAGTGGGACTGCCTCCCCTTCTCTGGCCTTTAAAGACAAAGGATCATGTGTGCAGGGGTCCTGCCCCTCCCTGCTTGCAGTGTCCCCAGTACTCTCCTCGTCCTCCAACTAATCTGAGTACAACTCCCAGTCTGTACCATTTGGGATCACTGAGTTCACGACAGGAATCAACACATTTCTACAAGTGACAAACTACTATTTTGCCACTTTTATCTCATAATAATCTTGATATAAATCAAATGGAATTTTGACCTCACTCCATCTGTCAATCCTTTGATTTTCTCTGCAAAGACCAATAAGGGGGAAGAAAGGAAGGCGCTGAAAGCAGAGATGCCTACTTACCAGAATCAGAGAGCATAGTAATTACTTAAGCTGTTTTCTAAATAGTGTCCAATACACTCAAATCAATTACTCTCAGTCCATCTTAACATTTGCAGTCTATCAGAGCTGGACAATTACTTTGTGGAATGCCAAAGGTAAGTGTCAGGGGTGGAGTGACTACTCTTGAGTAACGACCTTCCACATGCTTGTCTTTCAGACGTTTTTATTGGTGCACATTATTTACAGTGTAACGGATTGCTGATTTCATGTCTACCTGCTCGAGTCAGATTCCTGCACTACACCCCTCTGTGTTCGTGACCAGCATAAAAGCCTTGGAACTGAGAAGCGCCTCCCTTTCCTCCTCCTCCTCAATTCTGGCGTCGGGGGGACGGGTCTTCTGTCTGACCTATTCCTGTCCACTTTTTCCGCCTCCATCTCTTCCTGCCTATGGAGCAGGGGCTCTTTGATGTTGCCAGAGCCCTGGCATTCCCTCTCCGTTTCCTGACTCCCCCCTTCAGACCCCTCGCTCTCATGACTGCTGGGAGACGGGCTGCTTCTGATGAGGGGGGAGGGTTCTCTATAATCCCTCCCCCTTACAGTAAGGTTTTTTTGTTTTTGTTTTTGTAAATGTTTATGATTATATCTAAACATTTCCACAGTTCAAATTTTAGTATTTCATTAAAATGATCAAAATATGACAAAAATAGAATTTTGAAACTAACCTTTACACCTGTATCTTTCACTGAAACTGGCTGACTTTCTGGCTTTGTTTCTTTACTAGCATCATCTGAGTTTTCTTCATCTTTCAGTCTGTGCACTATTGTTTGAACAGTTTTGACCATATTCTTCAGCTCATCAGGGTAAGGTGTTGGATACCTCTTCAAATTACCCTCCTAAGCAAGAAAAATTAGTTTTTAGAAGTCACATCACAGTTGCAAAGTAACTCTGCAAATTCTGACATCAGCTGTGGAAGAGAAGAAACAACCCACTATAATCATAGGGCTGCTGCTAACATTGAAGTGAATGGGGAATGCACTTGTACAGTCCTCCTTACATTTCTCACATTTCTACTCAACTCTTTCTCTAGGGAACTCATTATTTTCACAGGATCAGTCTCAGCTAGGCATTGCTCCAGTACAGTGGTGCCTCGCTAGACGAATTGAATTCGTTCCACGGGTAAATTCGTATAACGAAAAATTTGTCTAGCGAATCCCATAGGAATGCACTGGGAAAAAATTTTGCCCATAGGAACGCATTAATTGAATTTCAATGCATTCCTATGGGAAACCACGATTCGCTAGACGAATTTTTCGTAAAACTAATTCGTCTAGCGAGGCAACCTCCGCTCGAAAAATCTTTTCGTTAAGCGAAAAATTCGTCTTACAGGGCATTCGTCTAGCGAGGCACCACTGTACCAGAAAAGAAACCTTGAACATGCATGAAGCTACAGATCACACATCTTGCACCTATAGACCATTGCATTTATTTGCATTATTTATGCTTTAACCCCATCTTTAAAACTAATTGTTATTTTAAATTACATTTCTACTCCTCTTTTCTCCTCTAATAAACATGCTTAAGTGGCTAACAAAATCTTGCAAACACCAGAAAGAAAAAGACTAATAATTCACTTCATTAAAACGTCAAAACAAACAAAACAAAAAGCAGCACGACTGAACATGACATGCACGAGGTTCCCAGAGAGTTTGTTATCCAGGCACTAACCAGGGCCAGACCCACTTCAAATGGGTGGCTAGCTGCATCAGGTGCCTTCGCAGCATAACCTCAAAGAGATTCACGTTAAAGACTGTCTACATTCATTCTAAATGAAAGCTATGATCCTCTAGAGCAGGCATCCCCAAACTTCGGCTCGCCAGATGTTTTGGACTACAATTCCCATCATCCCTGACCACTGGTCCTCTTAGCTAGGGATCATGGGAGTTGTAGGCCAAAACATCTGGAGGGCCGCAGTTTGGGAATGCCTGCGCTAGAAACTCACTGAAGCCTGAAGGTTGTGCAAAAGAAATTGTGAGAGAGTTGCTAGGAGGTTACCCACCTCAGCAGTAGATCCTATTAAAGGCAGAAAGTGTGAAACATATGAAGGAAATCATGACAGAATAAAGCAATTGCATACCCTGGGTGGTGCCTCTCTTTCATCTTTATCTTCATCACATTCAAAAGCAACCTGAGCACGCTGTTTCCTCTGCTCCTCCCACAGTGAAGGGTTGAAACTTTCGTTATCAGATATAAACATAACTAAAGAATAGAAAAAGAAAATTGATTCCTAAGCAAATGAGCTCCAAGGAGTATGGGAATTTAGGACCGTGATACTGGTGAGGGCCCAATAATTTAAAGGTTAGAAATAGTAAAATCGGTAATCCAATCTAAATAGATACTCCCTCTATCATCAAACTTTTAAAAAAATAAATAGGAAAAAATCAAATCAAATTCCTACCCTCTTCAGATCTTGGTTGCTGTGGAAACATGTAATTAGTAAGTACTGTTTTCTGTGTTTCTGGGTCAACTTCTTTTTGAAGTGGAATGAGTGGTTTAGACTGAGAATACAAACAAAACAAGAATACCATTAAGAACATATACACATTCTATACACGTGCATGCAGTGAAATCCTAGTTTCATTTTCATCAAGAATATATATTTGATGTGAAATATTAAAACATAGCCAATATATTATGCTGAGTAATTTTATTAACCAAGTCTCAAGATAAAGAGGAGTAGATGTTTTAAAAGAGTTTTGTACACACCCTATTCAGGATGTATAACCGTTTTGCAGAATGTCAATGACACTTCAAGAAAATAATAGGATCCTTTGGCTCATCAGAACATTATGTCCAATGTGATCACTTTGTGAGAAATACCAAATTCAGAAGCCAAAATTATATTTGAGTCCAAAAGGGATTTATGTATGTCACTAAAAGGCTAGTTTTAAAATATTGTTAGGATTGCAAGAAATCAAAAAAACTTCTAATCATGCTAAAAATAAGCAATGCTTACCTGATTATCTGATAGCCACATGGCAGTCAGTTGCTGCAGCTTTGTAAAGGTATAGGGTAAATACTTCAGTCTGTGAAGAAAACATGTGATACAAAGATTATGCAAAAAAACAGATTATTTATCTAAGAACAGACCAGAATGAGGTTACCATAGATAATGAATCACCAACCCAGTGCCCATGAGTGACGTGGTTCCTGGAAGTAAGGTACTAGCCCTTCAGAAAGAAAGTTATGGGGCAAAAGGTGTAGGTACCTTCTAAGTGATTTCTGTAAAATGAGAGCAGTGTGGCTACCGTGTGTGTGTGTGTGTGTGTGTGTGTGTGTGTGTGTGTGTGTATGTATATGTATATGTATATGTATATGTATGTCTTGAGAAATGCTCCCGGTTGTTTATTAGACAGCAATAGCATCAGCATCAGTCAGAGTGTGCACACACCTTTTGTCTCCATACTTTTATCTCCAAACACTTAGCTGTCTTCCTATGGTAAACATAAGGTTGTCAGGGATGGCTGCCTCTCTAATTTTGTTTTATGCCACGCCCCCAGGGCAGCCGTTTTGTGTTATACCATACCCCGTCCAATGCAGCCATTTTGTGAATGGTGCCCCCCAACCTCTTCAATCAAAAAGGGCTGGTGACCCCTGGCAACTTCATGGTGAGTACCGGCACCTCACCTATTTTTCTAGGCAAAAAGCACCAGGAAGATGTGTGTGCATATGCCTGCAAAAGCTTCCAGCTTATGCATTGCTGGAATGTAGCCTGCTGTGCAAAGGCAAGAGTCACACCCATCGCTTCACCAAATTTCTTTCTCAGGCATGAAGCCTCTGGAAGACTGCCCATGAGGGAATACGACTGTCAAGATGACAAAGGTTTCCCCACCCCTGAATATGAAAAACGTTATATGATGTTTTTACTTTTGGTTTTAAAACAGACGGACTTATTTGCAGCATTAGATTTCTTTAGTCATATAAGCTTTTCATTCAACATTATCCAGATCTAAACAAATAGTAACATTTTATCCAGTGTGATTCTCTCTCTCTCTCTCTCTCTCTCTCTCTCTCTCTCTCTCTCTCTCTCTCTCTCTCACACACACACACACACACACACACACACACGCCCCACAAGCAACAACCTCATACCCACAGCAACCCAATAATTAACCTCTACTATCTAACCAGGGACGCAGGTGACGCTGTGGGTTAAACCACAGAGCCTAGGGCTTGCTGATCAGAAGGCCGGCAGTTCAAATCCCTGCGACGGGGTGAGCTCCCGTTGCTCGGTCCCATCTCCTGCCAACCTAGCAGTTTGAAAGCATGTCAAAGTGCAAGTGGATAAATAGGTACCGCTCCAAGCAGCAAGGTAAACGGCGTTTCTGTGCACTGCTCTGGTTCACCAGAAGCGGCTTTGTCATGCTGGCCACATGACCTGGAAGCTGTACACTGGCTCCCTCAGCCAATAATGCGAGATGACCACCGCAACCTCAGAGTCAGTCACGACTGTACCTAACGGTCAGGGGTCCCTTTACCTATCTAACCAGTAGCTTTCTCTAATCAGATAACAATCCCAGCATAACTAATAGGGCAGCCTTTCCAAACCTGGTGACCTCTAGCACTACAAATCCCACAATCCCTGCCCATAGGCCATACTGGATGGGGCTAATGGGAGTTGTAGTCCAACGACATCTGGAAGGTACTAGTTGAGGAAGGCTGCTCTGCCACAACAGTGTTATGAAATATAAAAACTCAGGCTAGAATCACTAACTAGACTTATCCAGGGGGAGGGTGTTCCAAACTCCTGAGCTTTCCCCCTTCTTGCCAACACAACTGTGGCCTCAGTCAACTTCAGGCAGTAAGGATTAGTCTCCTCTTGGCTCCATCCTGCACAATCAATTGCAGTTTATGGGCTGGCAATGGACCGTATTATGCTTATATTCTTATCCTCTCTCTTGCTAGCACCTCAATTCCCAGACCTGTCCAAGCTTCTCAGCCAGAACAACTGAATCTTTGTATACACACTTTTCCACAAAGGAAGCAACCACCAAATTAAGAGTCACGAGGGCAACAAATGCATTTTGATACAATTATGGTAATTTGATACCACAATTCATTACATTCATATTTCATCCCTCTCCAAGGATCTCAAATTGGTAAATGCACTTCCATCCCATTGTTTTATCTTCACAACAAGCCCAGGGGGGAAAGGAAGGCACTCAGGCTAAGAAACAGTGACTGACCTATGGTCATTGAGTGGAGCTTCATAATTCATAATTCACACAAAAGAATGCAAGTAACAAACCTATTGTCACTTAGATTGATGACTTTTAATTTCTGCATATCACTCATTTCCTCTGGGAGGAACTCCAGCTTATTAGAATGTAAGAACAGAACAGTTACATGTTTCCAGTTTCCAATCTGAAAAATAAATAAGTAAGTTTGATTACTCAGCCATCCGGAGTATTAGCTGCTGAATGTTTTTAGTCATGCATTTATCTATTATTTTTAATAGGAAAAGAAACACTTGCTTGAATATATTTTCAAAGAGAAAAAATTCCACTAACTAGGACCCACATTATTTTGGATATAAAGGGATAAGAAAGGTCAGGGTGGATTAGAGGAAATTAAGATAGTTTTCATTATGATGTTATATGTACTATTTTTTTCACCTAAAGAAGAGGTTCCCAACATTTCTGGGCCCATTTCAAATTATGTTACATGCACCACCACAAACCTGTTCTTCCAGTTTGTTTCTTGAGCAGGGGGAACGAACTCAGACCCCTAGACCCCAGAGAGCAGGAGAGAGGAAAAACAACCAAACACACAAGACATTCCCCACCACTGAGGAGAAAACGATGGAAAAAACCAACCTCCCAAGGAGAACACCTAAAGCAAAAACAGATCCACATCCCACTCCAAGGGGGAGGGACAAACAAAGAAGTGTACCAAACCACAGAAAGTAGGAAAGTTCGTGTGCACGCACACACGCACACACAGAGTTCATCTTCTTTTATTCTCTTCTCATGTCCATCCTTCCTCTCCCATCCCTTTTTCCTTTCTCTTTCAATACACCTTCCCTCCCAGACACTCTTATTTCCTCTGCAATACTGATCTCAGTCTAGAAAACTATAGAGTTGAAAGAGGAAGTGGGAAGGGGCAAAACAACTCCTGCCTCCTCTCTCAACTTCTTGTAATTTCCAGGTAGAGATTTCTCCCTTCTCCCTTATAAAGGGGTGGGGGGTGGGGGATTAACTCCTGGCCAGAGAGGCAGAAGTGAGGGGAGCACAGAGGCTTTCACCAGCATCAGTGCTCTTGCGGGCACTGCATTGGAGACCACAGACCTATAGAATGCAGGCCAGTTTGACTATTCTTGTGACATCTTGCAACCATCCTCAAAGGCTGGAATTTGCTTGACTCTTTTAGGCTGCTATGAGCCCCTGGATTTGATTTTCAGAGTGGTAGCCATGTTAGTCTATTGCTGCAGGAAGCTTGTGTCATTTATTGGTGCATAAGCAACAGGACGTAAGAGGAAGGAACAAAGTACACACTATATCTCCTACACTGGAATGCTGCCATGCAAATTACTCATCGCCAACGCCTTTCAATGGCATGCAAATGCATAGCAAACACAGCAATCATATTCATTCTTGGTATAGCTGAACGGAGGAATAAGTATCAGTTGTACAATTGAGGTACAGTACAGGTTTCTACTAGTGCAGATCTAACTTATGACTCCTGTACATAATGTATTTCAGAAAACTGCATGACTGTTTGGTCTAGTAACTTTATTCTCTTTAGTCCAATGCACATTGCCTAATGTCAATTTTCTGTGCAAGAACTTTTAGTTAGAAAATAACATGACAACTTGTGCCTACTGACAACTGTTTCTACATCCATTTGCATATTCAAGTTAAGGCAGGCTTCACTTGATGTCAGCAAGGGACATTCAGCTACCCTCAACCTCAAAACTATTTATTTTTCATCTTTCTTTCAAGGAGCTATTTCTTTCTTTCTCTTTTTTTCTTTTTAATAATTAAAAGTTTATTGACATAAACACATACAGAATACAATAAAATGATGGATACAGTGAATAAAAATAGAAAAAACAGATACAGAGGAGATACAGATACATTTATTGAATGCACAGATCAATCACATAAAAGTTTATGCAAGCATATTTTTTAAAAAAAGAGGCAGGAAAATCCACCTGAAGCATGTGTAAAGGGGTAAGACTGATGGTGTCATCTGTTTTGCTAACATGCATACACCATTATGTCAGTTATGAAGCTGGAATCACTCCACAGCTGAGCAAATACTGAGATCTTGCGTTCTCTGGTCAAAGCTTTTTCTCATCTCTGAACAGAATGTGTTTTAATAGCAAAATTGGCAGTTGAGTGGCCTCTTCCTTTTAAGTCTACATCTTATTAATATCTTTAACTGCATGATTATGACTAACACTTCGGAAATTTATTCCGCCAACCAAACCTTCATCGTAAGATTTCAGCAGCTAGTTTTAATCAACCTGAAATGTACAGAAATAAAAGCATGCTAGAAATTCATGCAGATATAATCCTGCTTACAAATCTAAGCAGATATAATATATTAAAAACTAGATTTTCATTAGTAAGAACTTACCTCTGGAGGCAACTGTGTTAAAAAGTTATGATCTGCAGCAAAGGTCCTTGTATTAGAGAGCTGACCAATAGATGAAGGCAAAGCTTCAATCTCATTGAAGCTACAGTCCAGTTCTTCAACTGATGTTAAACTGAAATCCAATTAAATTTATTTAAAGTCTTTTACTTGACAGTGCCATTTTAAAATGAACAAAATACAAATTAATATCCAGTTGTAATATAAATGCTAATAAATGTAATAAGACCTAAATATAGGGCTGAAGTTCACCCCTTTTAAAAATATAGCCCAAAGTTCATTATTCCAAGCTACCTGTAGCATTTCCAAAATAATCTGCTGGAGTATGAACCAACAACTGATAAAACCATGCAATGTCTACCTGGTACTGTATTTGCTGTTCAGTAGATAAGAGGATTGTAACCAAACAAGAAGTCATTAAGGAACAAAACCATAGAATATAAGCCCTTATTTATTCAGAAATACCTACCCTCCTATAGAGTCTGGCAGATACATTAGCTGATTTTCATCAATTTTAAGAATTGTTAATTTCTTCAGGGACCCTGTTGTAAAACATATATCATAGTAAGACAGTGTTCATAGAAAACACATTCCTGTTTTGTACGAGGGGACACATGGACAAAGGTCTGAAAATGATGTTTCACTCTACCTGTCCCACCCCAGTCCATGTCGCGAAAGAACAAACAAAAGAAATATACTGTATTTTTCCTATAAGATGCCCCCTATTTTTGGGGACTCCCATTTAAGAAAATGGGGAGAGATGGCCCCCATGTATAAGATGCCCCCAGATTCTGGACATTATTTTTTAGGGGAAAAACCTAGTATTATACACGGGAAAATATGGTATTTCTCCCATGACTGGGAGTGTCCGTGGCTAATGTCTAATGCATGCTGCACTACATACTTATGGAACAGGGTCCACAAAAAGGCTGACAGGTGGCTCCCCTGATTTCCTTCTGCAATGTGAAGACCAAGGCCTTTCAAAGAAAAGCAATTACCAATTTCTAGGGAAATCTTCCACTTCTCTAATCTTAAATTGGGGCACTTTAGCACAGCAGCAATTAAGCCTGTGTGGCAAGATCATTTTAGTCCTGAAGATCAATATTGCACAGCAAAAATACTACCTAACGGGGTTGTATCCAGAGGTTGCATGAATGTAAGGCAACTATTGCAACTGAACTTTCTTTTAACTTCCCCGCTTTCTACACCCCCTAAAAAGCCTCTCCAGAGGTGGTGGAAGGCTCCTGAATAGTTTGGGCTGCGTAGTAGAGGACTGCAGGGAGGAATCACCTGAATTTAAGTGGAAGACCCTTACTTGACTGGACCTAGATATACGAACACAATTTGTGCAAGATGAAAAAGCTGTTTTCATTTTTACTTTTGGCCTACATACAGCATGTCACAAATGTTATTTTGGCTTCTGAAATATATTAATAGTTAACTTTGGTCAATACAAACCAATAGACTCTGGTAGTTGCTGAAGTGAATTACTAGATAACAGCAGGTCTTGTAAACTTTCACATCCTGAAACACCCTCTTCAAGAGTTTCAATGTTGTTTTTGGAAACATCCAAGTAGGTCAAGTGCTTCAAACTGCCCATAAACTGAAAATATAAAAGTATGGGCAATGTAAAAAGATTCTGTGTTAAAATATATTCTATTCTGCAGATAATAAAAAATAGCTATTTGCTAAGATCTATCAGGCCTGTAACATCAGCATTCTAGTAACCAGCTAGCGTGCACATTTTGATAGCTACTTGTACAAAATCCAAATCTTAAGTATAGCGTCCAGCTGTAGATATTTCCTTCTAAGAGGCTGCTGTAAAGTTCCACTGATGCAGACGGGCCTATTCTAATACAAAGTGAAGGTTATGCCTCTAAAGAGGATTGTCAAGATGTCATATTCAGTTTCACAATTTTTATTTGACCATACATATTTTGGGTGGAACACATACAATATTCACCTGCATGCTTCAGAATGTTAAACAACTGAAGAAGCAGGTTCACATTTCTACCAACTGTTTTATGAACATTTACATTCTTGAGTATAAAAAAGTGACCAAAAATACTTCAGAATATTCCAAGTAATCAAGAGTGAAGGCATACTGATACATGAAGCTACACATTCTAATGGATGTCATTTAATCACACTATTGTCACAAGTTACACGAAATACGTAAAATACAAGGCATATTGGGTATGGATGATGACACGAATATGCTTCCCGTCCTCTGGTATAATTTCAAACAAAGGTGGTCAGGAAAAGCAACAACCTTGAATGTATGAGGCTTATGGAGAGGCTTGAAATAATGGAATATAGGTATAGCTTTTAATCTGCTCTGCACTCCATGGCCCAAGATGAAATGTTTATGAGACCTTTAAGTATACACATGCAAGCACAGACATTTAAAGGAATAAATATACATACCCCTGGAATAAGAGTTAGTCTGTTACCATCCATCCAGAATTCTTTTAACCCACTTAATTGTTCAAGTACTTCAGGCTGTTAAAAACAAGATAAAAAAATCAGACTGTATTATAGATATACATTTATTACTGACAATGTACTGAGTGAATCTAACTGTGTCCATATGCCAGTGATAGGATCAATGTTAGGAACAGAATCTGGTTGGTTGGAAGTTGATTTGTGGGAGAATGTAGGGCGGAGGGGGCAGCTGGAGATGGGAGGGGAGGATAGGGAAATTGATTTGATCAAAATTGGATGCTGTCCTTTGTATTTCTCCAGAATGGTTTATTTTCTGTTAAATAGCATTCTATTACACACTGATGCCTACTTAGGTTTTTCCTACAAGCTTTAAATATATACTGTATTTTGTCAGATGTTATAGTCATAGCATTTGAGTGAAAAGACAGCTATATAGTCTTTCAGAATGAATTTCACTGCATAGGCACATGCAGAATCAACTAGACAAAAATGTTTTCATAGTTGCATAAATTATAACCACCTATAACATATAACCTTAGAAGCCAATATGTAATCAAATGAGAATATTGCTTGCTTGTAGTTTAAATACATATGAAAATACTTTTGTCTGTCATAGATATACCACACTAACAGGAAATGAAAGCTACACAAATCAGTTAACATTAAAAATAGTTTCCTTAAAAAAATTAAGATACAGGCAACAGTTTCTCTGTAAGACAGCATTAAGCTGATTTTTCTATTTGACATTGATTAAAAATAGATTTACAGATAAGAGGTTTTAGGAAAGCTGTGTTACTTAGCTAGAACTCACCACTTCTGTGAATTCATTACTTCCCAAGTCCAGTCTCTCCAGCTGAGTCAGTCTGTTCATGGTTCTGTAAAGAGAAAGGATTAATAAGGAATTAGGTTTAAGAAAAATACCAGTTACATCCAATCTTCTTGTGTTTTTACTAATGCATCTTTTTAATCAGCGTCAGATAGCCAGGCAGTTCTATAAAAGCACTCATACTTGATAGGGTCAGATTTTTATAAAATGTCATATAATCCTGCAGCTTAAAGCAAAGCAAAAGCTGTAGTTCAATGTTATCCAGTTTAATTAAAAACACATTTCTCTCTTAGCTCATTGAGAAAACAATGACTTCTTCCCAATTCTATCAAATCATGCAACATCATCACTATGTGGCAATGAATGCCAAAGATAAATTATGCTGTTGTATGCACTTGTCTTTAAAGCTGCTGTGTATTAATAAAGATCCCACTGTTTACCCATCTCCATTGTGAAGGAAAAACATGTGATCCTAACTTCTTTCCTCTTAGAGAGATTCCAGTCCATTAACGCTGCAATCCTATGCATATCTGAGAGTAAGTCCCACTAAAATGACTTACTTTTGAGCTCACATGCGTAAAGTTGCACTAAGAAAAGTCACCGTCTTGTTCTTTGACTTCAAGTATCCAGTGAGGGGGGTACGCCCATGGGACAGTGTGAAATGCTTTCTAAAAATCCTAATATACTAGTGGCCTATTGAATAGATCACACGCCTGTGCTCTAACAAATTAAGCACATTGCTATTAGAAAGTGACAGTGAACTACTTGTGCCACACACATGCATCCCACAAAAAAGTCATCCACAAGAGTAAGAAAAATGGCAGACCTACATTTTTGGGGCCCTGAAGCTTCAACTGTTATGGGGCCCTCTTCACAACCAGCAACAATCTGTGCTACTAACTCTCAAACATTGGGATTGGTGAAATATATACAGCAGAAAATTAATCAATCGGAGTTGTGCAACTCAAATTGAGTCAACTAGACCCAATTTTTTAAAAGCAGGGTTGATTAGCTTCTGGGGCCACCCCAGGATTAGGACCCTGAAACTTAACCTTCATTAATTTCATAGTAGATCCACCCCTGCCTTCAGGAGGTGGTGGAGTCTCCTTCCTTTGAAGTTTTTAAGCAGAGGTTGGATGGCCATCTATTGTGTACTTTAGGTGAGATTCCTGCATTGCAGGGGGTTGGACTAGATGACCCTCGGGCTCCCTCCCAATTCTATACTTCTATTACTCTAAGTAGGAATGCTATAACCCCATGTTAAAAAACTATCCAAACACAAATGTTAACTTATTAAAGAACAAAGGAATTAAACGTTAGTTTGCTTTTTCTAATGTCATCACATTTGTTCCTCAAAACGTATTTATCTTGTGTGCATTCCCTCTTTAGCTGTTTTATTTACATAGACTACATTTTATTTTAAAAGGTATCCTTAGGTTATGTTTTTTTTTCAATTGCCGCATAAATATAGCCAAGTGAAACTAATAGAACAAGAGAGCATCAAGAGGATAAGAGTTCAATGGAGCAATGCTTTCTAGCCTTTCTAGCTCTCTACTGCAGTGTGAGCATTAAGACTCATATTTCATTTACTGGTTCATTTGTCTGGCACTAGAATCTCCCTTCTTTTGTTTTCACAGCTCATTTCACAGAACCCTTCCATATGTACTATATATCCTTTGATAAAGTTCACCATACATATCAGCTAAGGATGGGCAGACAATTTCCCATTCGGGACCAGCACTACTTTCCAACTTCTCCCCTCTTTGTTGCCAACCCCAAAAGAAGAGGCAGCCCCCAAAATGGGGGGAAGAGGCAGGCAGGCGAAGAGGAGGCTGCTCACACTGCATCACCCACCTCTCAGCACAAAGGCCTCTCTCCCCAGTCAGTGCCCAACACTATTGTTAAGGCATAAATGAGGGAGAAAGGAATGCTAGCAGGGCATCTTGGCCGGCCACCTCCTACTGTGCCCATTGGCAATCATCAGCAAAAATAACTACTGAGAAAGGATAAAGGGAATTGTCAATTTTCTGAGGTGGTTTGGTTAAGCACAGCAGTGCTCAATGTCTTCCTTAGGAGGAAGCCTGTGACAAGAATTTTAAAAGAGAGTGAAAGCGCTGTACCATTATGAAAGCAAAACAAAGACGCATTTAAGTTGCTGTATCATTATTATTACAGGGGGGGGGAATAATCTGCGTAAATATTTTTAGAATCATACTGTTTCACTTCAAAAATAGCTGTTTTTCTTTCAACTCTAAATCCGTCATTCAATTTCATGTGATGTAGATATGCATACACATGGCATGATTTTAGATCCAAAATCTAACCGATTAATGGCTTCCTCATGTATTACATTTACCTACATAGAGATCCTCAGGCAATTCAGCCCAGGAACTGCCTTACTGGCAGTAAAAACCATTCACAATGAACATCAAAAATTACAGCTGTACACGCTTTATTGATCTCCCTACAGGAAATTGTAACATATTTAGCAACCCACAGGAAGTACACACAGAAGTTGTATACATATGCAATTGCCATCGTATAGATAATTATTTGGACTGGAGTCCGAATAAGTTTGTAAAAATAAAAAGGACAGAGACGGTAAGTAATAGGTAGGTAAAGGAAAGCTAAAGGACCCCTGGACAGTTAAGTCCAGTCAAAGGCGACTATGAGGTGTGGCGCTCATCTTGCTTTTCAGGCCAAGAGAGCTCACGTTTGTCCGCAGACAGCTTTCCAAGTCATGTGGCCAGCATGACTAAATTGCTATTGGCGCTTGCACTGGTGTGCTTTCAAACTGCTAGGTTGGCAAAAGCTGAGACAGAGCAATGGGAGCTCACCCTGTCATGGGGATTTGAACCGCCGACCTTCTGATCGGCAAGCCCAAGAGGCTCAGTGGTTTAAACCCCAGCATCCCTGTACAGTAAATAATATAGCCATCAGGTCAAGTTTTTCACCTAGCATAGGAATCACGGGGGAGTGGGGGCAGGAGAATGTTCGGAATCCTTGAAATGTGAAGAACAACAAACATAATGTAATAGTTCCTATAAAAGCAGACTCAACATTGCTTGCCAATTATTATAATCTCAATACATCTTCAAACATATTATTCACACCAAAATAAACATACGTATCACTATAGATAGATAGATAATTTATTACATCCGGGACCAGCATATAAAACACACTTGGGGGTACAATCCCAAAAGGAACACAAACATTTAAGACATTGAACAACAGTAAATTTAAGATTTATAAATGAGATAAGCGTATAGACACTAAAAACTTTGAGATAAGATACCGCATAGACATGACCCAGAATCACCCAAGGGACCGAGTTTGGGGATTTTCTTGACGAACTAGTTTGGATCGGAGGATGATCTGCGCCTACAGATCTGTACACAGAATCTGGCGACCATCCGGATCATCTTTTGATCTTTCCCTAACAGTAGAAGATCGAATTTTTGCTTTTCCGGGAGGTCAGCGAGCCTCACCAGCAGGGGATCAATGGTCTCACTACGTGCCTCTTCATAAAAGGGACATCTAAAAAATAAGTGCTCTGGGCTTCCTATCTCCCGCAATGAACAGGCGCAAATTCTTACATATCGCTATATACTTACTTTGGCAACATTTTTAACTGGTTTTCTCTGAGCTCCAAAATCTGGAGTTTAGTTAATCTGTAAAATAAACACTCAAGGTTACCATTTAAAAGTCAAAGTATGCATATCTGAAATAAAATAAAGCTTGTTTATACAGCCAGTACAATAATTCAGATATTGGGCAAATTTAATTTGCAAATAAAAACTGGATTCAAATACAGGCTGCACACATCTAGTATCTAGATATTTTGCTTGCTTTGGAGGATTGTGATTCTTAGATCTAACGTGGACAAAAGAAGGCATCATTCAAATGCAAGTAATATCAAGGCTATACAAAATAACAACTTGTTCTGGAATACTTTTGACAACCATCTCTAGCAGAGACAAGAAGGAGATTGCAATTATCCCAAGCAATTTTTGGTACTGTTTAATTATACTGTAAGCAACTTTCTTCCACAAAACAACATAAATCTGCAACCACTCCTTATTAACTTCTGGTAAAATTTCCAAACATTATTCTTTTCTGTCCTACAAGTGAATTTTGATCTTAATTTTATCTTAAACTTTGTTCAAGTTACATGTCTCTTAACAATCTCTGGATTTATTTATTTATTTTGTTTTCTAAAACTTATGGCTCTCCTTCTATAAATGTGATGACCTAGACTGAACCCTATGCTGCAGCTGAGTCAATTGGTGTCAAATAGGGCTTGGTTTTGTATATAATGTCCATACAGCAAATCAATGTATTTGTCTTTTTCACAACAATGTTTAGATGGCAATTCAACTCTATATACGAGCCATTTTTATCACTGTACAGTGGTACCTCGGGTTACAGAAATAGTACCTCGGGTTAAGAACTTTGCTTCAGGATGAGAACAGAAATCGTGTTCTGGCGGCGCGGCGGCAGCGGGAGACCCCATTAGCTAAAGTGGTACCTCAGGTTAAGAACGGACCTCCAGAACGAATTTCTTAACCCGAGGTACCACTGTATTGTTGTTTTTACCTTGCAAAATGCATTATTTTATAGTGTACTAGTCTTGCACGTATTAGAAAACGATGTGGATGTTCCTCCTGACTTAGCCATCTACATCAGGCTTCCCCAACCTCGATCCTCAGATGTTTTTGGCCTACAACTCCAATGATCCCTAGCTAGCAGGATCAGTGGTCAGGGATGATGGGAACTGTAGTCTCAAAACATCTGGAGGGCCAAGGCTGGGGAAGCCTGATCTACATGAACTCCATGAAAGCTAGCATAATGCTGTGATTGAAATGCTGTAACTAGACAACCTATTCTATCATTTTAAATGAAAGGAGAATTGAAAGCTGCAAGGATTCCCAGTTCCCAGCAGCAAGAACAGGTGGCTAAGAGCACAGAAAGAGAGTTCATCCCAATACCACTCCGATGCCACTTTGCAGTCAGTGTTTCATGAACACTGCACAGAAGTGGTCTTGTAGAGTGCAATCTTGCCGTTTTCTTTTTTTTTTCAAACCTCTTGACTAGAGTCCCTCACCCTACATTTTTATTAAAACAAAAATGACAGCAGAGCTACATAATATTTTAATCAGGGATAGCCCCCATGGAGCCCCCTCCAGCTGTTGCTGGACTACAATTCCCATCAGCCCAAGCCAGTATCGCCAGTGGTTGAAGAACATGGGAGCTGATGAATTCTTTCAATTTCCACTTAGTCTTCTACTAAGACTAATTCCATCTTTCAGTGGGGCTTTAAACCAATTATTCTAGCTCATCATATCCATTCTGAAAGTATTACTACATAACTGTGTTTGAAAGATAGGGTTTGGAATTTACATCTTGCCTCTTAACCAACAATGTGCCTTCTTCTGATCAATGCAACACACTACATTCCACACAATTAAAAACAAAGTGTTGATTTTCAAAAACCCATTTTCAAACTTACCTGCCAAAATTGGCTGGTAAGAACTCAAGAAAAGCATCATTCAGATATAGCTGTGTTAGATTTAACAACTGTGAAAATCCATCTGGAAGCCTAGACAAATTTAAACACATAAAAATTAGCAAACACAAGATCATATGCCTCATTTCAAAACACACTTTGTGTTCACTACTCACTGCTCAACTGACATGCTACAATTTAAACAAAATAACTTACTTTGAAATGGGGTTTACGCTGGCCTCAACAATTGCCAAAACTTTACAGTTTTTGATATTTTCTGGAAACTCCTGTATGCCTGTAGAAGTAGACAGCACAAATGCACATCAGAAAAAACCTGCAGTAACCAAAATAATTGCAACTTAATTTTCTGAGATCATGCTACTACTTTGCACAGACTACATGACTTCTTTTCACAGCCAATACTTTCAGAACTTCTGGTCAATGCGCTCTAATTCTTTTGTGTAATTAGAGTAATGCGCTCTAATTCTATTGTGAAAAGTGCAGCAGCTTGCATGGACCTCATGTATTTCAGTGAATTTTCAAGAGCATCTTAATCAAGGTCTTCAATAGCTTTAGTTAGGGATGCCTGCATGCTGCTGTTAAAAAGGTAAGAAAGGTAACAGAATGTGGTTTTAGTGGTTTTGGTTTTCATTTTTAAAAATCAACCTTCTGACAATTGTAAATGAGACTTGAAAGTGAGCAGTAATGTCTGGTAAAATCTCAGAAGACAGAGTTGCTACTGAATAAAATTTCTGGTGGTGAATAGCAAAGCTTCAACACTTTTTAGAGCACACTGCGCTTCCTCATGACTAACAGAAGCAAAATTATACCAAAAATGACATCAAAACTAAATTAAATCATGCAAATTTTATTGGTTTCTACAACTTGTGCAGGTTGTAGAATTAATATTTTCTTGTTACTTAGATGCTATACTATCCTAAGGTTGACCTCAGTGGGATATGGCTGATCCCTAGACATACCAGTTGCAGTTGCATTATACATTGAATTCAGTTGTCTGGCATTTCGCTTATGAATTATTAATTGTACATCTGTAGGGATGGCTTTTTGTTTTTAAGAGTTTGTATTTTATCTTGTTATCTTGTTGTACACTGCTTTTATGGCCTCAGGCTGTGAAGTAGTTTAAACATTTGTAGAATACGTACATACATAAAGCAGAAAGGAAAGTGAGTTTAATGAGTGCAGGAACACAGTGTCAGACATAATCTCTGAGGCATCATTAGTCTGCTTATGTATTATTGGAGCCAATGATAATTAATACAGAAACCAATCCTTCTTGTGATGTTTTAAAATAAACATTTAGCATGTTAATCAGAGATAATGAAATGAAGCAGTTATTCAAAGAAAAATTATTTAGGAGGTAGACATACTACTTTGGCCCTTAAAAATCTAATGAGAACTGACTAAAGGGCAACAAAAGTACAAATCTGAATGCCACCGTGCTCAGCTTGAGAGAAGCTACAGTAATACCTCGGGTTACGAACGCGATCCGTTCCGGAACGCAGTTCGTAACCCGAATAGTTCGTAAACCGAACGCAATGGGCGCCGCCATTTTGCGCATGCGCAAAGCGCGTTTTTCGCGATTTTCGTGCTTTGCGCATGCGCAGATCGCGCGATCGCGCGCGCGCCGCTTCTGCGCACGCGCACGCGGCGAAAACACTTCCGGGTTTGCGCAGTTCATAACCCGAACTGTTCGCAAACCGAGGTGGTCGTAACCCGAGGTACGACTGTATTGTTTTTTCATCACATCACAAAACATTCATTTAAACAAAGTACATAATGGATAAAGGTAAAGGGACCCCTGACCATTAGGTCCAGTCGTGACCGACTCTGGGGTTGCGGCGCTCATCTCGCATTATTGGCCGAGGGAGCCGGCGTATAGCTTCCGGATCATGTGGCCAGCATGACAAAGCCGCTTCTGGCGAACCAGAGCAGCACACGGAAATGCCGTTTACCTTCCCGCTGTAGTGGTACCTATTTATCTACTTGCACTTTGACATGCTTTCGAACTGCTTGGTTGGCAGGAGCTGGGACCAAGCAACGGGAGCTCACCCCGTCGCAGGGATTCGATACCTGCACACTAAAAATGGAAATATGTTCAAGAAATTATATTTCTTAAAATTCCCAAATTAATAAAGCTCCAACAAAAATTTCTAGTTTTCATGTATTGCTTAGTATGAAGCTTTTTTAAAAGCCTATTCACGAATACAGCCATCTTGCAATGTTTGGACATCTTTGACTCACAACCAAAGCACCTTCTGAATCTAAAGTTCTTAGCATATTATTTATGATGTTTCCATACTACTTCCACATATCTATGTTATTAAATTACATCACTGCCATTCCTGATGCCAGACAACCTATCTAATACGTGTCCAGCATTTCATTTATGAATGCCCACAGGAGAGGAAGGGAAGTAATCGGAAACATTTTCCTGCCCCATACGATTCAATGAGCCAAAGTGGACTTGACATGGGAGATCCACAATTGGATTTCTTCAAGTATTTTTGCCTAAAAGCAGCCAGAAGGTGGTAGAACTGTGCCGGATGGAACCTTTGCCATATGAACCTCTTTTATTTAAAGGTTTTCACTGCTGTCTCCACCAGTGTTGTATTTAATTGACTATATTGTAGGCATGTTTGTGTACATAATGTATATATTGCAACACAATTAAAAGAAGCAAGGCACTCTTAAAGACATGAGAAATAAGCCAAAGTCTTGCATGTGGCATGGGAATTTCCCATTGTGTTCTATGGATAATGGTCTGCACATTCCCAGCAATTCTGTACTGCATGTTACCAAAACCTCCATGCACACATTCATGTTATAAATAACTTTATGTTGTAGCACAGCACACATAATAATAAACTTAACCATGGCTGATTTTTTTTGCTACGAATCCAAAATCTACAGTATGGTTCTATTTTTACCAGAACCAGCCAAAATGTCTAAGAGTCATAAACAAGCTTTTGAGTTCCCCATAACTTTTTATCAGCCTACTCATAAAACTCTGTGTATGAGAGAGAGAGACATGATGCATTCCTGAAAGTCTGCAGTGGATAAGGTGGGATAGCAGGAGGAGTTTTGCAGGCATAAAAAGAACTGCCTCACTCAATGCTGGGTAGGTTTTCTAACTGCCCCCATAGCTACAGGGACAAAAAGGCAAATACCCCATTTTGGAAATACAAATTCTACAGGTTACTTGGATCGTCAGACTCCAGCACAGAGTCCTTGTATGACAGAGAACAGAGAAACAAAGTAGTCTTCATATTATCAAAGCTGGATATTAATTGTAGGTGGTGTACTAGGCATGGGATCTTTTGAAAGGCACTTATATGGAATATTTTATTGCTTCAATCTCATTTTAACATTTAGGATAGCATGAGGTTGGGTCTAAATGCTCTTGCTGTAGATTGCCGGGGTACTATCCCAAGGCCACTTTATAGCTTAACTCCAAATTGTACACCCATGACCTACTGTACTATACTAAGCAAACTTTCATCTACCGGTATGTTACAGAGGAAAAGTGTCACTGATGCCCATGATACATATGAGATGGGAAGAAGTGAAGGTTGTACAGCTGTGAGATAATCTGTGCAATTTCCTCTAAGTCTTCTACATGACATGGCTGCAAGCTGTTTCCAGTTTCTCTCCATTCATTTGGCTAGTAAAGCTATCTAAGTGAAAATTCAAAGGTGGCAGCAGGCCAGAGCTACAATCCTGGTGGTCTGTCTTTCTCATTCAATGCTCTGCGGAGAAGCAGTAGGGTGTAGAACTGTACTCTCCGATAACACTCAATAAATTTCTTATATATTTAGGAAAGTTAGATAGGGCAAAAATGATAGCACATACCAAAATAATTAAGGCAGTATAACAATAATTCCTACCCAATTCCCAAGGCAGTCTGAAGACCCTAACCCCATAAAGGAGGGAATACAATGTGTAAAGTTGCAGACATTACACACTGCAAATTTCAAGTCTCAAAACAGTATTAAAACACATTAAATGATGCCAAATCTCAGCTGGTAGCTTTCTATTACAAACAAGAACGCACAGAAATCATCTTGGCTGTGAGGCCTAGAAGACCTGCTCCCTGCCTTGCTGGCCTTTTCCCACCTGGCCTAGGAGGATGGGCCCTTATTGTCTCCAGCTGCAAAAGCAGAGGCTGCTGAATAGACTCTTGGGCTGGGGTATTGTTTAGGGGGGTTGTCGGTTTTTTGTTGCTGTTTATATCACACACAGAGAGAGATTTTATTATGATTTATGTGGAAATTGTTTCAATTTGGTTGTGTACTTTTTAATGTTTTATATTTATTGTTTATAAGTGACTTTGCTTTGTTTGTAATCGTGTAAATCTTTTCATGTTGTAAGTTGCCTTGAGCATGGCTTTAACTATGGAAAAGCAGCATACAAAAAATGATAATGATAACAGCATAAATATTTGGTTAAACTTATTTGGTAATGGGACATATTTTGGAATGAGGTTTGCCAGATACCTAAAGTTTTCAGGCATTAAATTGAAACACTCAATATCAAATATAAAGGGGAAGATAAGAGAATCCATATGAGTCTCTGTAAGCTCTCAATAGGTTTTATAAACCTGCACACTTAACACTTTAAATTTAGACCATATATTCATTTGTAGAATAATGGGAATTGCAATGGCAACCAAGAAGATACCAAGAAAATTAGGTGCTTCCTGCATCCTATTCGCGTTTACATGTTCATTTAATCTGCTGGCTTGAAGATCTGGGGTTTTAATATTCAGAGCTCTTGGTCTTTTATGTGATTTCTGCGCTGGGTTGAATAATGTGTTGGCCAGCTTATTTAGTAATTGCTCTTGGGTTTTTTTTCAAATTTGAAATTTAATGTTTTAAACTGTGCTTACTGAAGTTGTGTTTTATATCTATGGCAAGCAGTTTTGAGAGGAAGAGAAAGGAGAATCAGCTGAACCAACCTAAACAAGAAAGTGCCCAGTCAGCTATCCTATATCCCTTCCAGAAAATAATTTCTCCTGTCCAGGTGAGTGTGCAAATGTGGAGTATGTTTTCTCCTTATCACTAATGGGCAGAGGAGCAAAAACACTGTGAGCCAGAATAGTAGCATTCTTAGCACTCTCCAGCCTTTACTGCAAATGGGAGGAAGCTTATCCCAATCTTCAATATTATTACTGTATTGAGCTGCAAGCATCCAATCTACATAAGGTCAATCATTAAGATTGTAACAGGTGCACTGATCCTCAGAGGAGCAATATAGAAGGAAACAGACAAGTAGAATGTGGGCAATGTAAACCAGGTATGCACATTTTTTAAAAAAACCCCTGACATCCAAAGTTAGTTTCAAATCTGTGCTGTATCTTCCCTGCGGCACTCTCAGGTACATAGTTGTCTGATACAACCTTAATACCATCTGCATGGATAATTTCTCCCATTCACTTTCTGAGGGGTGCGGAGGGGAGACTGTTTTAACTACCTCTGAGCTTGAAACACAAGCAGCTTGCTAAACTTACATTTCAAAAAGGCCCCTCACTCTGACATGTAAAAAATTATAAGCTGAATATATACAAATACATTTAGATGGGTGAAATCCACTTCTTATATCCTCAAAACTGATACTGTGACCATTTGCTTTTCCTTTATTAGTCTACAGCTTTCAAAGTGTGTGCTACCGGTATTGGCAATGTCATGACTTAACCATCTTTTCCATAGGTCATCTTTTCTTAAAGATACCTTCTGCTTGTAGTCACCCAGCTTAAACAGCTGCTGCTCAGACATGCCATGTACAGCCTCAGGCCAATGTTCCAGTAATACAGCATTCACACACAAGGCTTTATGTCTCATCCACTCTCATTCCAAGCCCCGAATAGTTTTAATGTCCCTGAGAACTGAAGTTGTGTGTTGAGCTGTGAAGGGACAGTAGATTTTCTTTTTCTAATCATCTCTCTCATCCCAAGCACATAGAAGTGAGGGGGCAATGGACTGTCTCCTCCTTGAAATGCCTAGGAGCCATGCAAAAAACAGCTTGCCAGTGTCTCTTAAGCCAGGTTGGCAACCCATTTATAAATGGCAAGAATGAACTTTCCTCAAGGCAATTTAACACAATAAGAGATTACCCCGAGGTTCTCAGCTGCACAAAGTTAACAGAACAGTCTGTCTTACAAACTTATGAAACTTAATTAAGAAAATAGTAGGCATGTGGCCAGATTCCAATAGAAGCATTGCCTTCTCCGAGAAAACATTAAGGGAACAGCGTTTAAAAGATTGTCTCCTAGCTTAAGTTTATGCAAAATATTTTATTTGTGACAGCAGGGAGGCAAAATCTTGATAAGAGATACATTTAAAAGCAGAAAAAGAAACACCCTGCACTCATAGCAGCTTACACTGAACACAGTGAAAGGGACTGATAGTTGTTCACATGTTTGGTTTTAACTACAGGAAAAGGAATATAAGTGAATTGTCACCATACTAGCTGGACAATATGATTTGCCGTTGAATGAAAACCAAGTTTACAAACCATTGTTCGGTCATACTTTTTAGGCAAGTGTAAACCATACTTCAGAAAACCATTCTATTCCAGCAGGCATTTTAAGTTGTATTACATCTATGGAATCTATTCTTTTACCTGTTGTTTTTGTTTTAAACCCCTTATTATTTGATTAATTATTTGATTGCTATGTAAACCATTTTGTGACCATCTATAGTGTAATTTGGTTTATAATATTCTAAATGAAAATAAATAATTAACTACAGTATTTTGGTTTTCTGCTGTACCAAAATGAGGTGGGGGGGAGAAAACCGTGCTCAATCCTGAGACTCTTCTCGGCTAATTAAATCTGAACAGCTAAAATATAAACTCACATTGCTACTGAATTACCAAAACTGTTTGATATTTGCAACATTGGCCAAGTTAATCAAAAGCTTGCACTAGTTCACCTCAAATACACCAGTTACCAATAGCACTCATAATACTGTCAATATGCATTACACAACCGTAGCAATGCTTTTTTAAAAAATGTATTTTTGTTTCTGGATTTGGCTTTTAACTATTTTTCTCCACCAGCCTCAGGCATATGGCAAAAGCTCTTAAGGAGCAACTGAGTTCTATGCCAGGTTTCCCTAAGCCAATATGCAGCTTGGAAGAGTGGAAATGAGCTCTCTGCCAGACTGCCCTGAGCCATCACTCAGCTTGGGTGTCTGACAGAGAGCAATCAAATGTAAAATTGCATTCTCCACTATCGTTTCCTCCTATTTGCCTATTATAGTCCAATGCAGTTTAGGGATGTATCGGAAGAAGAAGAAGAAGAAGAAGAGGAAGAGGAAGAGGAAGAGGAAGAGGAAGAAGAAGAAGAAGAGGAAGAAGAAGAAGAAGAAGAAGAAGAAGAAGAAGAAGAAGAAGAAGAAGAAGAAGAAGAAGAAGAAGAAGAAGAAGACACTTGCCTCACCAATGCTATTCTATTAACATTTGAAATAGTACACAATAATGTGCAGTGGTACCTTGACTTACGAACGACTTGACAACCGAATTTTTCGACTTGCAAATGGGGCTAATGGTCGCGCGCTTACGAATGTCTCGACATCCGAAAGGAAACTGCGGCAGTTTTAGATAGGGATTTTTCGACTTACGAATTTTTAGATAGGGTTGCTTTGACTTACAAATTTTTCCGTTTCCAATGCATTCCTATGGGAAATTGCGTTTCCAATGGCGTTTTCCGCCATTGGAATTTTTCGACCTACGAAGGTGCGGATTAAATTAGTAAGTCGAGGCACCACTGTAATACTTCCCTAGGTATATAGAAGGTTCCGAACGAATTGCTGATAAATCAAGGAGAATCTGAACTTCTACAAACCAGAAGCAAACAAACCCAGACTGCATTACATTAATTGGACAGGTATACATGCTAATGTTACTGTCATTGACCAAAGCTATACAACATCTGAAGCAATAGGATCTGGACAGGCTGATTAATAGATCAGAGAGACCAGTATTTTTGCTGAAAAAAATACCACTTCCATTGAATTATTTCACTAACAGAAAATAAAGTGTTGCCTGAACACTCTCTCTAGTTTAAGCATTTTAACATTTAAGCACACATTTTCAAGCTTTTCCTTTGATTTTCAGCAGTGGTAACTTGGTCTAAAAATGACTGCATTGGGGTCTTATTTTGATTCTGGCACTCCATTCAGGTCAATTCTCTGCCTATTTCCCAGTGTGATCCTTCTGATTTGCCATGTATGGTCTCTTGATAATTCTACATATATTCCAAGCTGAGAGACCAAGGCACATTTCAACAGTTGCCTCACAGCTATGAAATTCCTTTCACCTCAGACTTGTCAGAGGCTAAGCTTAAGTATGTGCATTCTAGGAATATTGCAAATTTTAAAATGTGTTGACTTCTGGAACCTATGGGGGGAGATTTATAATCACCTTAGTCTATTATTTATTTTAACTTATTATATACAACCATTCAGGGTTTTTTTTAAAAAAAAAAACCTTCATGGTGGCTCACAACAGTTGTAAACAATACTGAATAAGTGAATAAAAACAAGACACAAAAGTAATCAATTTCAAAAATCCAGTAACTGATAACAAAGCACATTGAAAACAATAGATAAAAACTAAGTAACATGCTAGAAGCCATTGTTAGAAAGTTTTGGGGAATGAACAAGTGACAGAAATCAATGTTCTACAAGCTAGAAAGTAAGTTTTAATGCTCTTAGTTCAAATCAATAGCCTAAGGAGATGTGAAGAAAAGGTTACATAGGAGTTGCAAGCATCCAGCAAAAAACCAGGTCAACTATGAGCATTTTGATTTTGCCCTGCACTGACAGGAAGCAAAAGTGGTATTTGGTTTATCTACACAACTATGCCTCTGTATAGCATGGCATTTGAAGTAGGGCTGAAAATACAGACAACAGAAAGGGAAAACCCTACATAACAATACCACAAGATTGTTAATTAAGAGGAATGGGAAGTAATTCAACTCCTGTGTCCCATCAGCACAAGGATTTTCGCTTGTGCAGCAGATCTTTCTCTGCTCTCTTCTCACTGTGCAGGTCCTGAACCCTTGCCACATCTACCCCAGAGCTTTGTGGGAATGCTTAGAACAGACAGGAGTGGGGTGATGGGAGGAGAATGAGAGACTCATGTTCATTTAGAACGATGTTGGAGACAACCATTATTATTATTATTATTTTACAGAAACTCAACTATTACAGGTCAATCAGAAAACGGGAATTTATACACTGATACAGCCTTGCTCTTCAGTGCTTGTAGCAACAACAAAAAACTCACCATTCTTGCTGACATCCAGTTCCCTGAGGTTAATGAGATTTGCTATGGATGCAGGCAATGTTGTTAGATCATTGTCCGGCAAACTCAACTTGTGCAGAGACTGACAGTTAAAAAGTTGCTATTGAGACAAAGACCAAAAGAGAGAGCATATTATTGTAATATGCTAGGTTTAAACTTTTAAAAGCCCAGCTACTGAGTCAAAGAAATGATAAAGTGATCAAGATAATCTGCAAGAAACCTCATTTTACATTTCAGGATTTTGAAGCTATTAATCACAAACAAATAACCAAAACTAATCTTGTACATTAAGAGTTTTAAAGGACACTACAAATATTCTTATAAAATTGTTGGCAAAATACTTACTTCATAATTATTATTTATTAAATATTAATCTGTCTAAACTGATAATCTGTATTTTAAAGCAAAAAATAAATTGTAAACAAATTAATAACACAGGACGAACACTCCTTTCTGGTGAACACATGTGTAAAACATACTGTACTACAGTTTACCAAAAAAAACAACACCAAAAAACCCACAGCTCTTCATAGTTAATATTCAAAACTGATTCCACTCCAGGAGAAATACAGGTAAATGTATTTAGGGAAACATGGCTAGAAGGCATGAGAGGCAAAAAAGCGGTGGAGTCTTGTAAACATGGACTAGCTGTTGTAGATCCTAGATTCCCTTGAAAACTTCATGCAATTCAAAGCCCACAAGCCCTGACTTTAAGACATGTTTCATGGTAACCAACCTAGAAGATGTCAAATCACAAGCAGAGAGAAGATAATCTCGTGAGATGAAAGTGAGATTGGAAACAAGGACTGTGTACATCAGATCACTTTACAGACAAACCCTTGAAAGCCAGGGATTATCTCCAAACTGATTATGGAACAGAGACCAGTTTGCATAGCTGCCAAGTTATCCCTTTTTTTAAGGGAAATTCCCTTATGCTGAATAGGCTTCCTCGCGAGAAAAGGGAAAACTTGGCAGCTATGCCAGTTTGCCCAAGGGCACATAATGAATTAATAGCCGAGGCAACTTCAAACATGGGACTAGCAGGTTTGTAGCTAAATCCCTTGTGCTCTTTAGTATCCTACTGATTCAAAACAAACAATCCATCACTGAGGACCACAGTATATATATTGCGGATAAGTCTATATATTGTGATAATTCTGGCCACTGGAGGAAAATGATAGATCTGAGAGCCAGATAGTGGCGAGAGTTGGATTAGAATGGGGAGACCAAGGTTCAAATCTACACTTGGCCATGAAGTTCACTTGGGCTGCTCACCATCATTCAACCTAACCCATCTCACACAATGATCGTGAGGAACTATGTAATAAATAACAGTAAAGTAGTAAGTTACTAACATACACTTTTTAAGCATTCAGATAAAATAAATAGTTATTAATCTGATATGAGTTGTACATATTAATGAAATATAATTTTAGCTGGAGGTAGTAACAAAACATTGGTATCTTGTTTAAAGACTCAGATTTTAAATTCGCATCCCCACCCTAAAATCACATGCTAGTATATTTGTAATGGTTGCAGCCAAGGGGGTTTGAGGAAGCACTTTGGCTTCAAAGGGCTTCCTCTGGTGCTTTAAATCTAAACCACTTCTTCTGCAGAGGAGAAAATGTTTCATTTTTAAACAGCATTTCTCCATCAACAAAGAGTTAAAGGAGGTACCTATCTGAAAGTGTGCTCCCAGAGCCAATCAGCTGATTGCCACCCATAAAAATTCAAAGGAGGTTGCTGAACAGCTGATATAGCAACCTCCTTTAAAAAAGCACTACTGTCAGTGTCATAACGATGTCAGGTGATTGACAGGTGGGTGGTCTCACCCATCTGACAAAGTTACCTCATGGTAACAAAGCAACTTTGCTGTTTTGAGGAGTGGTGGTGAAATTTGCCACCCTCATGGCTTACACTTTCCTTCAGTAGTGGCTCTGCAACTTTAAAAAAAAAAACTTTATTGTCCCATTGCCACAGGTGTACAGGGCCCCTCTTGATGGTCTGACACCACTAGTTTTCTTCCCAAATACCTTGGACATTATGGGTTGTATTCCACTTTTATTCAGAGTAGACCCAATGAAATTAATGAACCCAAGTTCGCCATGTTAATTTCAATGTGGCGTTGTAGTCTAAATCACAGGGCCTTGGGCTTGCCGATCGGAAGGTTGGCAGTTCGAATCCTCGTGATGGGGTGAGCTCTCATTGTTCAGTCCCAGCTCCTGCCAACCTAGCAGTTCGAAAGCACATCAAAGTGCAAGTAGATAAATAGGGACCGCACCGGCGGGAAGGGAAACAGAGTTTCCGTGTGCTGCTCTGGTTCACCAGAAGCGGCTTAGTCATGCTGGCCACATGACCCGGAAGCTGTCTGCAGACAAACGCTGGCCCCCTCGGCGTATAGAGCGAGATGAGCGCCACAACCCCCAAGTTGTCAGTGACTGGACCTAACGGTCAGGGGTACCTTTACCTTTACCTTTTACTTTGCGTAAAAGTTATCAGTGAAATACAACCCAGTATCATTCCAGAGCATCATTGTGGAGGAGATATAGTGACAACTACTACCATCTCCCCAAAATGGTAGCTACCATTAGGGCTCATCATTCCCACAAACAAACACATGTTCAGGAATGACACTCCATTTGAGGTGTTTTGAGAAAAAGTAAATGGTGTCCAGACTACTGAGACAGGAGTTCTGCTTTGCCAATCTATAGCACAATAAGTACTATACAAAACACAAACACAAACAAGTTACTGCTACCACTTCTAAAGGTAAGCTCATCCTCCTCCCCATACAGTAATCAGAAAAAGGGACCCCAAGTTCACTGGCTGCAAATGAGGCTGTAAAATTCAGATGCCATTTAATATTAACCATGATTCACTCTGGTGCAGACCTGCACAGGACCAGATAAGTATGTTCAGCAATACTGGCTATCGGTGTTATAAAGCAACTAGAAGATTATCAGTCCATCCCCTGTCCTTGTGCACAAATGTGCATGTGAGCACTCTTCACTCACACAATTAGAAGATAACATACCTTTGGAAGTTCTTCAATTTGATTAGCATCTAAATAGAGTTCTTCCAATGTCTTTTCGAAAGTAAAAATCTCCTTCGGCACCTGCTCCAAGCTGCAGTGAGAGTAATCGAGCGCAGTCACAGTTTCTTCTTCTCCACGTAAACAGCGGCATGGCACCAACCGCACAAACAAGTTCCGCTTTGTTGTCATTTTCAGGCACTATTGTAAAAAGAGGAAACAAAAAGTAGTATATAAATAAGCAATACTGTGTAAGTATTAGTACTGTGAAAGCTGACAGTTACACTAAGCTGGTTTTGGGTTGTTTTAAAGGTCATACCCATTCAGATTAAACTATCTCTCAGCAGAAATAGTAACCTCTTCATGCTACTCTACTCTTTCATTAGAGTAGAATCCAGCCATGCAGTCAACTATAACTTTACTCAACTTGCAAAGCATCAGGGTGCTAAGGGAGTAAATACTCAAATGTACATATCATGGTTTATATACATAAGCCTCATGACCAACCATTCCATAAGGGCACCATCCTACCCACCCACCCACCCCGCTTTCTCTGTGTGCTATAAGCATAGCTGCCAAGTTTTCCCTTTTCTCACGAGGAAGCCTATTCAGCATAAGGGAATTTCCCTTAAAAAAGGGATAACTTGGCAGCTATGGCTATAAGACAGTACTTCCTGAGTTACTGGTAACTAACCATGGCTGCTTTGCTTGTCTTCTAGTTCTGCTGCTGCTGCACTACTCAGAGCTAAGCCATATCCAAACTCAGACTCATAGTCTGTCTGCCTCAGACAAACAAGCAGTAAACCAAAAACAAACATATTTTGCCTGAAGCAAGACAAACCACAAGCCCAGGTTCAGATGTAATGCATCTAAACTAAACCATGGCTTAGCTCCAGTTAGCATGGCAGCAGGGGAGATGCAATGCAGCCGTGTTTCCTCCTGGCAAGTTCCCATGAGCTCACACTTAGGATTCCATGTAAACAGGGTCGTATTGTTTGAAGTTTAATGACTGGATTGATAGAACAACAAGAGGTAAAGGGCACAGCTAAGGGATTACCTTTTTGAACATTTCTCTTCTTCCAGGCCTTTGTCTGGTTAAGCAATCTATGGCCTTTTAAACTTGGGGTGTGCGTGTGTTTGTTTGTTATTATGGTATGCATTTTTGTATTTTTATATTGCAAACCATCCTGTGATCTTCAGATGAAGGATGGTATAGAAATTTAATTAATAATAATAATAAATTGAAAATAAAGTATTGCTAATATCTGAATTACAAAACTAAATAGCTAAATTGTTTCTGAAAACTAAATTGTTTCTTCTTCATTTCCTGATTACTTTTATAAGCATATATACAGTTAAAGGGATCGCTAATATTTTATTCGGTATCCAAAGCAAAAAAATAGTTTAAAAAAAAGTTTAAAAACCAATGTTATTGAAACATTACTTTTTAAATCTAATTCAATGGGAAAGACAGTTAAACTTACCACTGGGTAATGTTTTTCTCCCTGCTACTTCTTCCCTGAGCTTTCGTAGCAAACATTCTGGGAAAGAAAAAGAAATGGCAATCTTAGGCAAAACTATGAATCTGTAAAAGCAGGATCCCTGCTTCCCTTTCTTTTCTATTACATTTATATATACTGAATGGGGGGGATCAACTTTACAATTCCATGATTCTATGAGCCTCCTAACATTCTGGAGATTCTACCCTATATTTCTAAAAACCAGTATCATTTGGAAAACTCACCAAACATCCTGGGTACAGATTTTAAATTTAAAGGCAGAGAATAGGTAAAATGACAGAGTCAAATTTGCCATCCACTTTATTTCTGCAATGGTTTCTCCAAATGATTCAGAGGCATTCATTTAAATATGAAAATAAAATCAAAAGGAAGTTCATAGACAATGAAATGTTACATTTCGACTATGTATGTGTTAATATAGTTAAACCTGTACCAAATTTTAAAAATGAGAATCACACTCAGTAGAAAAACAGTACCCACCATGAACAAAAAACTGAGTGGCACCCATTAAACTGAAAACAATGTCCCAAATTATTATTACAATTAAAGGGATCCATTTATTTATCTCAAGACTGATAACCACACTAGTAATCAATAGTTTTAGCTATCTACATTTATAGAACACAATTTCTCTGTATGAAGCAGATGGTAGTTAGTTACCACCCCTTATTTATTTATTCATTTATTCATTTATTCATTTTAAGATCCAGGAAGACAGAATTGTACAAGTTAGCCAATACTGCCTCTATCCTATACTTAATGTTTTCAGAATACCTTACAAAACATGTGAAACAGTGTTGATGTATAAACGATCTGTACAAGGAACATATAAAACCCTTATCATGCATGAAAGTATATTCATACCGGGTAGTATGAATGAAAACACTGATTTCCTGTTTACATAAATACAACTAGAGCATGTAAGCTAGTGCGTTTTTTTAAAGAAAACCATGATTTTGCTTAGGTTTTTCTTCCTCTTATGAGAGTTTCACACATGGAAGCAGCACAGGAGACCAGGAAGCTTTACATTTCAGCAGTACTCCGATTTTAACAGATAAATAGGGTCCTCACTCAACGAGGGCACATGTTGCAGTGAGACCTGGAGACCGACACCCTGTGTTGTGGGTGGGTAAGATTGGTCAGCCACAACATCTGATTGGTAGGTCCCTCGATGTTGGGTTCAATCTGGCCAATGGGGCACAGTCCAAACGGATCGAGGGACCTATATGTGCCCATGCACATGACCCAGAGCTTCTTCTTTTGATGCGTGCATTCAGAACACCTGCCCACCTCTCCCTACTTTTAGGGCTTCTTGTGCTTGACCTTGCTATGCCATTGTGTGTCGTCTGTCATTGGGACAGGGGCACAGCAGGAATTTTCCCCACTTGGCTGATTGGCTGCTTCCATTTGGGTTTCGCCTGCCACGTAGCAAATCGTCACAACTTGTAAGGTTGCGGATAGACACTGGTTCAGGCGATAGGGATGGGAGACCGCTCTTGCCATCCCTATGTGAAAGGTATTCCGTTAAAAGAATCCAGGGACTCAAATGGTTTGGTCAACCCCTGTGAGTGGGTTGTGCCCATGCCTGAGTCCAGGGGGACATCTGGGTGGTGAACATAGCCTGTTCCCGGCTTTCCACCCATCCAGGTGTTCACCCTTTGCTGACCTATGCTGGTGCCCTGGATCAGCGCTACCTGCAAGGGTGCAGGGAGCTAGTCGAACCAGAACCTATGCAACCACTCACTTTCTGTAATCAATAAAGTTGTGGCCTAAATTCTGCCAAACACCAAACCAAAATTGAGTCAAGTCTGAATTTATTTAGGGGGGAGGTCTCTGGGTCTGAACACGCAAATCTATGATTTTAACATAGACCCTTGTCAAAATTCTCTTTCAAATGAGCAACACTGGTTCTTATACAAATCTTCACTGTATTGTGAACTATGTAACACATGCATATTGTGAGCACAATTTTTTGCCATGCAGGGGGCAAAAGAGATCTTGTGTACAGACAGAGGGATCCTGATGGGGCATATCACAAACCTTTTCTCTCCATATGTTGGCATCACACCAAATGGAGATTGATTATATGAGGCACAAACAGACTTCCTGTTTCCTCCAACAGTCTGGAGGGCAGGGCTTTTGTTATGCCTTATGGTCATGGTAAAGGGCAGGTGTGGGGAGTTTGGGGACCACTGCCCTATTGCGATCCCTCTGCATATAGAGAAGGGATGTGTTAGTATAGGAATGCTGGATCAGGGTGGTTATTACATAGCCCAGGACTTCTTTCGTAACCTGCATTAGAATTCAGCTTTTTAATTTTTTAAATATTTTTAAATAGGCTTTTCGTTGTGGCTTTAAATAGATATTTTAGGCTAATAACAATACACCCCAAAGACTAAGAAAACAGAAAAGAAGTTTGATAAATATTTAAATGGTTTATCATGTGCCTCAGTTTAGTCAATGAAGAAGTTACATGTAGCAAATTAATCTTGTATACAACCAAGACTAGACCTTAGAATGTTTCTGTCACCAAAATTGTAGTTTTTGAAAAAACCACAATTGCTTAATTGTTTGATAGGTATCATTTATACAAAGCGTGTGTATGTGTGCCCACACACGTTTTCTGTACAGCCAGCAACAAGTGTCATTACAATTTATTATTTTTATGGTCTAATCACTAAAAATACACTGGAGTCAAGTGGGGAAAAGAAAAAAACATTCAAGCTCAGCAGTAAGATTAATGGACTAATTCCATTATAGATAGAGGATTTGCTGTAAAACCATTAAGAGATCAAAAATGAGACAGCTTGATAATGTCACAGATAAAATAATTCAGCCTAGTTTAATCTGATCTCACAAACAGGGACTATGTGATGCCTTTTCTTAGTTTCTGATAGGATGATATTAAGAAAGCTGTAGAGTATTTTACATAAGGGACAGTGACCTAATTCTCACTAGAGGTGGTAAACCTGCATCTGGGCTGTCAGAATGCAGATGGTGATTCACAGGACTGACTGCTCTCCAACGGGAAAAAGTGACTTCTACACAAAAAGAAACTAGAATGCCACAATGAATGCTATGCTAGAAGTCTTCTCCCTGATAGGCTTCTCTCTGTTGTCTGAAGGGATATGCACCCCAGACACAGATGTACTACCTCAATGAGCACTATTATTGTTATTTTTTTAATTAAATTTGTATACCGTCCTTCACCCACAGATTTCAGGGCAGTCCACAACCATCAGGGATTGTCAGAGGCAAAAGTATTTTATCTGAACAAGTCTAGAATAAAATTCTAGTATACCATGATCAGTAATATTTGCTATGACATCCCATAAGGAAGAAGTTATAAAACTAGATCATTAGGCACATTGTGGACTAATTTTAAAACAGAAGCTCTTACAACAGCACAATGTTTAAATCAGACATCCAGCAGACTAAAAGCACATTCAGATTGGAATCTCTGTTGCATCATTCCAACCATAAACCCTATAAAACAGCAAACATGTTCTCTCATTTAGGGTTCAATATAATAGCTCAGAAGAGAAGAATCCTTGGAAAAGACCTTGATGTTGGGAAAGATTGAGGGCACTAGGAGAAGGGGACGACAAAGGACGAGGTGGTTGGACAGTGTTCTCGAAGCTACGAACATGAGTTTGACCAAACTGCGGGAGGCAGTGCAAGACAGGAGTGCCTGGCATGCTATGGTCCATGGGGTCACGAAGAGTCGGACACGACTAAACGACTAAACAACAACATAATAGCTCAAGCAAAGAACACTTTCCAAGTGTTTTGTAGTCCTAACATTCAGGAAACGAAGGCTATGACTGCAAAGGAAGGAGGAGCACGGTCTCTCTTTTAAAGAAGATGCAAAATGGTTATCCACACTGCTTTTGAAACCGTACACAGCAACACCAGAAATTATTTATTTATTTAACCCAAGTGCAGCCCCAATCCAAACGGTTGTCCATTATGGTTTACACAAGCATACTCATGTTAAAGGGGTCGAATTAATTATCCATTTCCAAGTCAGTTTTTTAAGGAAGAAAGTAGCTAAGTTATTTAGAATCCATGTGTGTGTGTGTGAGGGAGGGAGAAGTAGGACACATCATCACCTACCCTAAGCCAAATGATCATGCAATTATTTCTATGCAGAATCTCCTCCAACCCTGAATACATGAACTAAAAATTTCCCTAGAGGAGTATCAGGGACTTATCTCTATGTGGAGGGAAGGAATCATGTCAGCTTCTGGACCGCTTACAATCTCATCATGGGCATGTAAGTGTGTGTTAATATCTGAACAGCCGTTCAAGGTCTGTATATGACATCAGCCTCATTAGAGCAAGTTTAGTTTGAGCAAGCATAGATTAACAATGATAAAATTCCACTTCCAACTTTTCACCCCAAAACAACAAAACATTATGCCAAGAATACATGCAGGCAGTGCTCAACAGTAAGTTATTAACTGACAATTTTAATGTTTGAATCATGGATCCTTATAATGAGGTTGTATTTCTACAGCAAACAATAGTAAGTCCTATTAGTTGCCTTTTTTAAAAGTAACATTCTTTTTTAAAAATAAAAAAGCGGGTTTTCCTCCCCCCCAAGTGACTAGTTACAATTACAGAAACATGAAGTACCATTTTCAAGCCCTACTAAAATCTACCATGGAAAAGAGTTTGCTCTAGTGCTTACAAGTAGAAAACTAGCTAAAATCGGGGGGGGGGGGAGAGAGAGAGAGACTTATTGCAAAGGATCAGATCTTTACTCAGTGGTTCAGTTCAGATATCACTATATCCTCAAACCATGGTTTCGGGCATCAGGACATGCTATGGGGGAGAGAGGCTCTCTTCTCCAATTCCGCATCCTTGGTCCTGACTCCCCAGGACATAGTGTTTGCTGTGTATATATGCAGTCACATCCTAAATGGGCAAAACTGTGCTTACATTAACCTTCAAACCATGATTTGAAGTGGGCTTCCAAATTAACAGTTTATAGAGATCAGCACCTTCCCAATGAAGATGTGATGGCCAGCTGTGTGAAAGGAACCCAGGAAGTGGGAGAAGGAATCAATGGCTCATTCTTAGCCCCTCCAAAATCAATTCTTTGGAGAATCATTTGAATTTAACCAACGTCTTCTAAATGAAATAAGCAGTAAGCATACTAATGCTTTAGTAAAATCTTTAAGCGTAACTCTTAAATCACTTCATACACAAACATGGAGGGGTAGAGATTAAAACTGGAGCAAACAGCTATTGCTTTGATTTCTACTATTGACATATTTGAACACAGGCAGCCTTCTTTTCTGAGTAATAATAATCTGTACATGAAGCTCTGTGGAAATGCACACACCCACACCCCGCACAACACAAGCTAGCAAACAGGTGACAGATCATCTCCAATTCAACACTTCACAATGGTTCCCAAACTGACAGCTTTATTTTATGTGCTTCCTCGATTTACTTGGCTGCTAACAGCCCAATTAAGCTTGACAGATTACGTATTATGTAACCAGTTTAAACTGAAAACATGCTTTGAATCTTATTTAAGAACACTCCTCACTACAAAATGCTCACTGGACACACACTTGGATCCCAATTGTCAGCTATGTTGGAACACAAGATTAAAAGCTATGGGATAAGTTTACAAATCTAATATTATCAACCTATAATCTTGTAATGATTTAGGATGCAACCCTATGCACATATCAGGGGGGAAATTCCACTGAAGTCAATGTGTCTGACTTTTGAAGATTCTCATGGCACTTAAATTCAAAGCTTGCAAGCAGCAAAATGTGTAGAAATCCAGACGCTTAGCATCTCCCACCACCCCATGCACAATAAAGTTATTTAGATACTATATTCTCCAGTGACATCATGAGGTTCCCCCTCCCTTTTGGACTGCTACCATTGTTTTCTACTTGCTTCCACTCAATGTCTAACTAATTGTATTCTAAGTTCAATTCTTGTCAACATTTCCTGAATTTTCGTAAGTACTACTATTTAAAATTGTTTTATTGCTCAATTTGTTTTACAAATAAGATCCTTAAATAAAAAAGCATGCGAGCAGGAGAAGGATCAGGGCTCCCTCAGCTGGGGAGGGAGAGCACTTTAACAGAGCCCCCACCCTGCCACTGCAAGCCGATGACAGGTCTGGGGCTCTGTAAAACTGCTTGGCTGAGGCGAGGGCAATGGCACACTCCTCAGACAAGCAGTTTAAAGAAGCAAGGGCGGAACAAGCTGTATTGGAGCCTCGCTAATGTAGCTTGTTTCTCCCTCTGTGGCAGTATGAGGGCAGACTGCAATGGCAGTTTCACTCAGTGGTATATCACTGGTAAAACCGCCACTGCTCCTGAGTACCTCTGCCTGCAGCTTGTTTCTCCCTTGGTGCGCTGGGCGCTGGTAGCAGAGGGACTCAGGAGGCAACAGTTTCACCCACGATATACCGCTGAGTGAAGCCATCATCGCTGCCTGCCCCTCATACCAGTTCTGTGCGATATATTGATATATTGCCCAGGCCTACATTGAAGTAGAAAGACAAGTACAGTGGTACCTCTACTTGCGTTCACCTCCAGTTACGTATCCTTTGGGATACGTACATGGCAAACCCGGAAGTATTTTTCCAGATTTTGCCCCGCGCGTATGTGCAGAAGCAGCACCTCCGGTTGCAAATTCCTCATGATGCAACCGGAGCTCCGGAACGGATCCTGTTCGCAACCGGAGGTACCACTGTACATACACAGAACAATTGTAATTAGCAATCCTTTCTTTCCACTTTTAAAGGGGTTCATCTAGAAAGGTCAGATTTAGAATACAGTACCACAGTTTCTGGGCAGGCACAGCTTAGAGGTCAAGCATGCAGAAGGGGGGGAGGGGCATCCAAGAAAAAAAGACCGTGGCAATCCCACCTGCCATTGGAACCAATGTGTTTTGACTATACGTGATATTGGCTTTATGTGTTTTCTCCCAGAATGTAAACCCCACGTATGTTGATAGTCATCTGTATCAGTAAATACTTAAGGGTGTTCCCAGGCAGGTCAGTGACATCGAAAATATTACTATGTGGGTATCCAATGCTCACAAGCTAAAAAAGAAGTCAGCAGTGAAGTCATGCTAGCATCCTGATTAAGCTGCATAGAAAACATTAACTACTAGGACCATCACAGATGGCACAATCTGGAAGTGTGTCTGTTTAAAAAGAAAATGGATTGCTATAAGGCAGGCATAGGCAAACTCAGCCCTCCAGATGTTTGGGGACTACAACTCCCATCATGCCTAGCTAACAGGACCAGTGGTCAGGGATGATGGGAAATGCAGTCTCAAAACATCTGGAGGGCCAAGTTTGCCTATGCCTGCTGTAAAGGGAAGACATTTTTTCCCCCAATTCTGATTTAGGACTACAGTCACAGGATAAGCATTATCATATAATGATACGGATATAATGTACAGGATTTAATCACTTTTTAGATTGAACCAGTAAATAAATAAAATACAGAGAGAATGTTGGCACTGTGTTGTTCTTGCTTATTGTACCAAAACTCTCATGAAAACACAACTTCAACACACCAGGTGAAGGCTTCAATGATATACAAAGAAATATATGCAGGGATTAATAGGATTGTATTCTATCTACTTACAGAGAGATGATAAAGCTATCAGTATTCTTTAAATCACAAGATAGCATAAGCTGCTTAAACTGGATTCATACATTTCAGACAGCATGGGTCGTATTTAAGCAGCCATCCAGTAATTCCCAGCCTGAAAACAGAAACGGCCAATACTCATTGCATTACCTCTCTGCACTTGGTTCTGTAGGGAAATAATAAATGCTAGGTGCAACTATTTAGATTGCCTATTTCTATTTAAAAGGCCAGCTACATATTTTAAAAGGCACTGCACACACCAACTATATAGAACATTTACTATGATACCATTAAAAGCCAGTCCAGATAGAAATGTATTAAGGGGGATTATTATGAGCAGAAAGGAACTGGTTGATTTCAGTCCAAAAGCTTTGGTAGAGCCAGGAACGGATCCCTTCTGCTCTCCCAAGTCTGGAGTGGACTACAGAATCCAAAACCCACTGCAATCATGCCTCAAAGAACATCCTCCGTTTCCAATGCAATTTTCAGTAGGGAAAGAAGAGATGTCTCCCCACACCAGAGAGAAAATGGCCTAGTTCACTTTAGTAGTACCCCAAGATTTACAGGTGAAACTCGCAAAATTAGAATATCGTCAAAAAGTGCATTTATTTCAGTAATGCAACTTATTTTTTCTTTTAATTTTTACAAATGCTTTCTTTTGGAAATTCCACAGTAATAAAACAAATAGTTACAATAATACAAAAATAAACATCGCTATTACATTTCATTAATTACATTCCATTTATAATTGACCCGCCTAACGACAAATAATTACAATTACAACAAAGAAAGGCTTGACATACAGTGGTGCCTCGCTAGATGAATGCCCTGTAAGACAAATTTTTCGCTTAATGAATAGGTTTTGCGATCGGAGGTTGCCTCGCAAGACGACAAGGTTTTCTATGTCCGCCGCTTCGTCTTGCGAAGCGTGGCCATAAAAACCTCCGATCACAAAACCTAGCAAAAGGGGCATTTATCTAGCGAAAGGGGAACCAGCTGTAGCAAGGAAAGAAGGCAAAGGAAGATCAGCTGAGAGGCGCTGACAACTGTCAGCACCTCTCAGCTGATCTTCCTTTGCCTTCTTACCGCGATGCAGCTGGTTCCCCTTTGTGTTCCGCTGGTCTCTGCCGGTTGCCGCGAGCAGTGAGGGGCAACCAGCAGAGACCAGCGGAACACTAGCGCAGGAAGAAGGCAAAGGTCTTCCCCCGACGCATGTCTGATCCAGGCAGGAGGTGGCGGCGAGGAGAAGAGCTTCTCCCACCGCCGCCTCTCGCCATGCACAGCCGGCATGGGGCGCAGCTTCGGAGACCTTCGGGGAAGGCAGGCTAATTGTTAGGTGGATTTGTATTCTGAAAGGTTTTCCTCCCAACTGCAATTCCCAGCAAGTGGCAATTCAGAGACTTGCCTCCAACAGTAGAGGTAGACTGCTTTTTTGAGGATGTCTGCTAAACCAAACACCATTACAGTACCATGGGCTTCTCAGTGTGGTCAAAAATTCTGAGACCCATATTCTACAGCACAGCAAATCCGATAAGCTTTTTGGGGGGGGGAGTGTAAAACCAACAAAAAAGGACAGCTAGTTAAGCACCTTTAACTTCCTTCCACATTTGATGAAACAGTACTGGCTGATTAAAAAATTATTCATACTATATTATTGCAATGATTCTCAGGGCAATAATACTGAAGAACTGACTCTCTGTTACTTCAAACACCTACGTATTTTTAAAATCAAAGAGTAAATGGGAAGCACAGTCATGTGTGTGAGTGAGGGGGGGGGGGGACTTGGATGCATCCAAGTCATGAGTGAATACTGTATCTTTCTCTGTGAGAATTCTGTATGTACAATTTGTGGGGAAGTGCCTCTGGCAAAAACCATTCATTGGCTTCAGGGGGATCGAGAATTGTATTTTGTGAGGATTTCCCAACTAATCTCTGCATTACTGTAGCTGCCCAGGTCCTTTAAAGTTGAGTAAAGCAAGCAAGATATCCCTGCCTAAGGGCAGGGATGCATCACAGTATTATGGTGGCATGCGGGGATTTAAAGGGATACTAGTTCTCAGTGACAACAACTAAGAAATGTGAAAAGATAATCCTGAACTTTTACTCACACAAGCAGCAAGCTGCTTTCCCTGTACTGTACTATCTTTATTTTTAATTATCTAAACCAGTGGTTCCTTTTGACTAAGTACTGTGGGGCCTCTGTTTTTCAGAAGCCAAACCATAGACCCCCTACTTTTTAAAATTTTGATATCTCTTTGGGTAGTTTTTGTTATGTACATGGTACTGCATACCCCCTGGGTGGGTTACGCACACCCTGGGGTCCATTGATCGCCAATTGTGAACCAGTGATCTAAACCATTATGTGCTGAAAAATGATAAATGCCCTGCCAAATCTAATAATGAATAAATTTATCAATAGAAACATATTTATCAACTACAACTCCACTAGGCAAAAAAGTGTTATAACAAGCTAATATTTCTGACTGCCTCTAACCCCACTCCATCAGAAATCTTCAGAAATTATAGGCAGTCAGGATATCAGAAGCTTCCGTTAAGACTTTGGGAGAGTTTGCAAGATAAAGCCAAAATAGGAAAGAGCTTTTTGGCTGGGAATGCAATTTCTTCACCAGTCCAAGTTGACAAACAAACCAGGAAGGCTTCATGTAAGTATAGCTTCCCATTTCATCCAAACTGGGAAACTACATTAAGTCTACTTCAGAACAAAGAATGATATAAACCCCTGGTCTGAAGTTGGTTTAATATTCTGGCTTGGTCTGAAGTTGTTTATGAGCAAGGTTCGAAATTAGCAGGGCACCAGGCACATTTCGTGCCTAAAGATTATCTATTTGCGAGCACCTCAAAAGTCTGGGTGCTATTTTTTTGCGCCTGGTTGACACTAAAGGATTGCTGAAATGTATATGCCTCAAAGTATATGTTAAGGATAGACAATATTTTAAAGAGTTTAAAAATAAAGAGTAGAATGTTTTGAAAACTGTAGTATGGTACATATGGTACCAGTATTTTTATTGTAAAACCCCAAATTAAACATGTATTTAATTTAATGTATTTAATTTAATTTATTTCTGTTAAAAATATGATATTAACAATGTGTCACTTACGTGAATTGCGTATTAGTTCCTGCTTATCTAAATAATAAATAAAAAGTGTTGCTGACACACACACCCCAAAATGGCGACTAGACATTCTAACACTGTTTATAATGTACTAGGCTATGAATTTGTCCTATTATTAAGACCTGCCAGAGAGGCTGATTTGAGGGTATACCACTGCCAAGAGAAGGCTACCCCACCACCATGTTGCTCCCAGACTGTAGAATGTACTCCATTTAGAACCACAATTGGCCTCCTCATTCTGTTTTTACAAAAGAAGTCAAGACGCATATTTTTAATTTCATATCATTGCTAATGTTGTATGTTGTTTTTATTTCTGTTTTACTGTACACTACCGTACCATAGGGTTGTTGTTGTTGTTGCCACCAAAAAGGCAGAATAAAATTCTAAAAAGAAACAAAAGAGTGCAAACCGATAATCATGCAGGCAAAAAAAAAATTGCAATTTGCTGCCACTATGTACTTTTCAGTGGATAATATATTGTACTGCTTCCTAAATTGCTGTGAGTAACCTCTGCTCATCCTAAAAGCAGCATCTAATTTATGTAAGAAAAAAAGTCTGCATAACTCTTGCACAAATGTTACAGAAGCAGTGAAAATTCATGCATTACTGTGCTTTGGGGAGCCACAGTAATACTACAGTGGTACCTCTACTTACGAATTTAATGCGTCCCGAACACACATTTGTAAGTCGAAAAAATTTGTAAGTCGAATCCCATAGGATGCATTGGGAGAAAAAATTCGTAAGTCGAAGCAACCCTATCTAAAAATTTGTAAGTAGAAAAAATCCTATCTAAACCGCATCCAAGATGGCGGACGGAGCTCCATTTGTAAGTAGAAAAATTCGTAAGTAGAGTTATTTGTAAGTAGAGGTACCACTGTACTGTGTCCTAGATGCTATTTAACATCTACTTGAAGTAGTTGGGAGTGATCCTTAGATTTAGGGTGAGGTGTCACCAGTGAGCCAATAATATCCAGCTCTACTTCTCTGTAACATCTAACATCTAAATCGTGCAAGCACTGGACTAATGCCTAGACTCAGTGGGTGCTGACTGAGGGCCAATAAAGTGACTCTGAATTGAATATTGGCAAAATGGAGACACTGTAGTACAGGCATCCCCAAACTGCGGCCCTCCAGATGTTTTGGCCTACAACTCCCATGATCCCTAGCTAACAGGACCAGTGGTCAGGGATGATGGGAACTGTAGTCCAAAACATCTGGAGGGCCGAAGTTTGGGGATGCCTGCTGTAGTGGGTAGTTTCTGTATTGGGATAGCCTGACTATTGTCTTTCATGTGCTGCACTCTATGGGGGCTTTGCATAAAGCTAACACAGAAGCTGTTGCTAGTAAAAGAAAATGTGGCAGTTCCACAGCTACAGAAAGAACTGCACCGGCTGCAATTATCTACAGGGGTAAGTTCAAGGTGCTGTTTTGGCAGTACAAATCCTCATACAGATTGGAACCAGAATATCAAAAAGATCATCTCACCCCTACAAACCCAGCCAATCATTGCAATCTGCAGGAGAGGGAATCATGCACATAGCATCCTATCATAAGGTCCACTCTGCAAGATGCCAGAATTGTACCCTAGGAGTGGTGCACCTATACTTGGGACTCCCTCCCTATGATATATCAGACAGACACCTTCTCTAAGGTCTTTTCAGCATGTGCTAAAGAAGTGCTCTTTTAAACAAACCTTTTAAATGAAGATGCTTATCCCAGTTGTTATTTGTATTGGAACTGAACTTATTTTATGTATATCTTATAACTCTGAAATGTTTATATATGAGGGTTATCTTTAAAAAGTGCAATTATTCTACTTCACTATTCTTCCCACCTCAATACCAGCACCAGTAGCTCAAATATGAAATAACTGGTTCTGAAATATGAAGTAATGGATCCTGTTTCTCTGGACTATTGTGAATGCTATTTAATTTTATTTGAATGGAAACATTACACCAAGACTAAATCTGTTGGCTGTGAAAGAATTTCAGGCCATCAATGCTGATGAGAGGCAAGTGTCAAAAGGGTCTACTCACTTTCACCCTCTTTCTCCTCACCCTCTCAGTCACCTTCCAAACTAAGTTTTACTTAACATGTTTTGTTCCTCACGTTGGTTTGCAATGCATACTCCTAATTTTATGTTCAATACAAAACTAACTCTTTGAGGTAGGCTAGACAGGTGTTGTTCTACGTGTTCTAGTCAAGTTCTAGGCATTCTTCAGGCACAATCTATTGGGAGTGTTTTTGTTTCAGAAAGAGCAGAAGTCAGCAAAATTACTGCTTTCTCCTTGTACAAATCCAATTCATTCTACAGTAATGGAATTATCACTTGAAAAGTTCCTAGTGAACAGTGTCCTGTGCTGACAGAACCTTTATATATTCTTACAACCAATACCATAAAGTATACCTCCATGATAATATGACAGCAACAATCACAGATAACAATGGCTCTCAAAGTGAACCATTCACAGTGGGATCAGGTGTTAAACTGGGTTGTGTTATTGCTCCAACTCTATTAATTATTTTCATTGCCATGATTCCCCACCGGAGTAGAGATCATATATCGAACAGATGGAAAGCTCTTCAATCTGAACAGGCTGAAAGCAAAGAGTAAGATTACCGTTAACTCCATCATAGAGCTTCAGTATGCTGATGACAACGTAGTGTGCGCACGCTCAGAGGATGACCTTCAAGCCATCCTAAATATCTTTGCAGAAGCTTACGAAAAGCTTGGCCTACCACTCAATATCCAAAAACCAAAGTGCTGCACCAACAAGTACAAAATAACCCTCTGCAGCACCACAAGTCAAAATCAATGGTGTAACGTTGGAAAATGTCGATCACTTTTCCTACCTAGGCAGTTATCTTTCCACAAGGGCCAACATTGATGCCAAAATCCAGCATCGCCTGAGCTCTGCAAGTGCGGCTTTCTCCCCATTGAAGTGCAGAGTGTTTGAGGACCAGGACATTCCCAGGGAAACCAAAATGCTTGTTTACAAAGCTATTACTACTAACCTTACTATATGCTTGTGAAACATGGACCACTTATAAGCGCCATCTCCAACTCCTCAAAAGATTCCATCAACAGTGTCTCCGAAAATTTTTACACATCACTTGGGAAGACAGGCGAACTAATATCAGTGTACTGGAAGAAGCAAAGATCACCAGTGTTGAAGCAATGATTCTTCAACATCAACTTTGTTGGACTAGTCCTGTTGTGTGGATGCCTGATGACCATCTTCCGAAGCAACTACTCTATTCCAAACTTAAAAATGGAAAGTGTAATGCTGGTGGTTAACAAAAGAGGTTTAAAGACTGTCTCAAGGCAAATCTTTAAAAATGTAGTATAAACACTGACAACTGGGAAACACTGGCCTGCTAGCGCTCCAGTTGGAGAACAGCCTTTACCAAAGGTGTCATGGGCTTTGAAGACACTCGATCTCAGGACGCAAGAGAGAAACGTGCTAAGAGGAAGGCATGCTTGGCAAATCCACACCGTGATCAACTCCCGCCCGGAAACCAATGTCCCCACTGCAGAAGGACGTGTGGATCGAGAATTGGCCTCTACAGTCACTTATGGACTCATTGTTAAAACTGTGTTTATGGATGACAATCTTACTCAGCTACGAGTGATCACCAAAGAAGAAGAAGAAGAAGACCATAAAGTTTTTATGGACTATTTGCAATAATGAACTATGTGACAATAGACACTGGGAAGAGACAAGGGGGTAGAATAGAATTGGCATCCTATGTTATAAACTTAGTTGTGTTTTTTTATTTTGGGATTATGCTGTCCTTCCTATGAGTTGCGGTACAGCTTAGCCTCTGCTGATAGGGACTCCATGAAGAAAGCAATACGCCTGCATGCCTAACACCCTCCACTCCACCCTCAGTGGACATCCTAGGCCACTAGGAAAGCCGCATCAAGCCAATTATTTGCAGCATGAGGACCAGTCCCAATCCTGCAGCAATCAAGGGCAGCATCAAACCTTATTCTTGACAGCATTGGCTCCAGTTCTTGCACTATGAGAAGAAACCAAGTCTCAGTCCAATACAAGTTTGCTCCAATCCCACTTTGTCCTGCACGAATCACTTGGAGATCACTTACCGTGTTTCCCCTTTTTTAAGACACCGTCTTATAACTTTTTTTCCTTAAAAAAACCACACGGTGGCTTATTTTCGGTGGGATGTCTTATTTTTATTGCGTCAGTATGGTACGGTACATCAATTTGCGCGCTGAACAGGCGGTGGAGAAGTCAGCTGAGAGGCGCGTTTTTTCCCTGCGTCTGTTGCCGGTTTGCTGGCTCCCTGAGCACGCAGGAGGGGCTGAGGAGGTGACAGGAACAGGGCCATCTTAAGTCTACCCAGCACTGTGGGAGGCAACTGAGCAGGAGAGAGGGTGGCACTGTAAGAAGGACTCAAGAACGTGGCCTCATACCAGATAATAACTCTGATCCATCTTGCTGAGGATTGACTGCACTTGGTGATGGAGGCTTGCTAGGGTTTCATGCAGGACCTTCGCAGAGCTACCTGAAGATGTGGGATCCTTCTGCATGCAGGACAGATGTTCTGCCAGTGAGCCACCACCCTTTACCAAAGGGACTTCTGATACTTCAAGGAGATGGTTGTGTGTTGCGCTCTGGATGACAGATGCATAGATCTGGAACTGGGCTGAGGTTGACTCACTGGAGCTGCTCTCCTGGTTCCAGGGTTTAAGGGCCAGAAGTATAAAGCAGCATCCTATGTTTCTGAGGAGAGAGGGAGGGAGGGAAGGAAGAAAGGAAGGAAAGAAGGAAAGAGGGAGTGGGAGGGAGAGAGGAAGGAAAGAGGGGAGAGAAAGAAGAGTAGGAAAGAAGGAAGGGAATAAAGAAGGAAAGAAAAAGAAAGAGGGAGAGAAGACAGAAAGGTAGAAAGAAGGAAGGAAGGAGAGGGAAAGAAAGAATAAGAACGAGGGAGAGGAAGAAAGATGGGAAGGAAGGAAGGAAGGAAGGAAAGGAAGGATGTGGAAAAGAGAGGAGAGGAAAATATAATTTGGTAGGCGGGGAAAGTGGGGAACAAACTAACGAAGGCTGAAAAAGATGTGTCCGAAGGGGAAAGGGGGATGAGGAAAACAAGTGAACCGTAAAGAGGAGGAGAGGCAAAGAGGGGAAAGTGAAAAGGAACAAAAGGAGAAATCTGGAGAGTTGGGCAGGAGGGCAGGGGAGCCCACGCAGGGCTTCCACGCCTCGTCAGTGCACGAGGCTTGAGACAAATTACAAAGGCAAACAGGGGCTTTCGGGGACGGTGGCAGCGGAGCCGGCAGCTTTCGCGCACTCGAGGCGAGCCGCGCTGACGGGAGAAAGGTGTCTCTCTTCCCCCACCTCCGGCACAGCGGCGAAGTTTGCTTTGTCTCCCTACTTCACGCCCTGAGGGGCCAACTTCCCCAGGAGCAGTCACCCGCCCCAGGATCGGTGCCTGGAGGATCGCTGCCTCTGCAGGACTCTCGCGCGGAGGTTTCCTTCCGCAAGCTCCAGGCACCGATCCGCTAACGGCGCCTGCAAAAGGGGCCTGCCCACATCAGGACGGAAGAAAGGGAAAGGCATCCCAGAAAGAGAAAGCCACGCCATGTCCCTTTCGACCGGTTAACGTCCCTCTCTCCCTTCGTGGAGGCTGTCAGAGTAAGCACGGCTTCTCTCTCCCCGCCTGGGCTGCGTCTCATTCGCAACAGTGTGCAGAGAGAAAGGCACCTCTCTGCTCTGTCCTGCCCCATTGTGAACCCAGCGGGCAGCGGCACGATCCCGGCTACATCCCCACAGCGGCCCTCCCTGCCTTCAAGACTGCTTTGCCAGAGGCACAGCGATCTGCACCCCAGGAGAGCACGGCATCGGGCAGCTGGCCTGGCTAAGGGGGGGGCGCCGCCGCTCGACGGAGGCAGCTCCGCCGACATGTGGGCGGCTCAGTGTGCATGCCTCCTCGATGCGCCCCTGCTGGGCGGGCGCCGGGCTGCACCGTGCCATTCAGCCCAATGGGAAGGACGCCCCTGGGCAGGAGCAATGGCGGCTTACTTTCGGGGTACGTGTCACGGTGGCCGGAGTGGACTACTTCAGAGTAACGACGCCACGCAGCTCTGCATTTTATTCTTTTATTGGTGCTGCGTATTTACAGTGCTCAAGTCATTGCTATTTACACGGAGTGATGTGGTCAGTCGGTTTCAGAACCTCCTAATGGCTTTTGGCGCGTCTTTCTCCAGCACAAAAGCTTTGGCAGACCCATCCTCTTGCCCCTCCTCTTCCTGCGTAATTCTGGAGTTGGGGGGATGGGTCTTCCCCCCTTGCTTGCCCCTTCCTGTCCCACCTGGGACCCTGGCTCCTCTACCTTGCCTGAGCCTCGGACACGACTTCCTGCTTCCCCACTGGAATCGGAACTCTCCCTGCTTTCCCCTTTGCTCGGGGACGGGCTTGAACTCAGGAGGGGAGGGACTTCGCGATATCCCCTGTCCCTCACATCCACCCCCCTCCCAAGCTCTCCTTCACCCCTCCCCAGGCCCCCCCCATGTGTCGGTGACGACTGGAAGCCTAAGAACTCAGTGCTCTCCGAGCCCGTTGGTGTGAATACCTCCCCCCAGTCCTGCGAGCCCCCCCCTTCCGCCTGGGCGGACGGGAATCCCAAAAAGTCCGTGGCGTCAGAGCTGGTGGGGGTAAAAACGTTCTGCCAATCTGCTCCTTCCTCTGACTGGGTGGATCTCGGTGACACCCATACCTCATCCTCTGGTTCCTCAAACTCCGCTTCCCAGCGCCATGGTGAGCTGCTCTCCCGTGCCTCCTCCTCCTCCCCCTCCCTTTCCATGTGCCAGGGCTTGGGTCTGTGGGGAAAGAGGGCGTGAAATTCTTCCACCAAGAATTCCTCCTGTATCTGAGTGGCTGGGACCCATTCATTCTGGGACGGTGGAGCATCCTCCCATGCCATGAGGTACTCCAGTCCCCCCACCCCCCACCTTGAATCCAGGATGGCCGTGGCCTCATTGAGTTGCTCCCTGCCTTCCCTCTCCCCCCCTCCCTCGGGGGTTTGTTCGCTGTCTCGGAGCCTGCTGCTTTCCCTGTACGGCGACAGCAGCGATCTATGAAACACTGGATGCACCCTCATGTCCTCTGGCAGTGCCAGCCTGTATGCCACCGGGTTGACCTGTTGCGTGACCGTGAAGGGGCCCAGCCTTTTGGGTGCCAGCTTTTTGCACCTCCCTCTGGTGGGAAGGCCCTCCGAGGACAACCACACCTTGTCCCCCACCCTGATGACCTCCCCTAGTCGCCTGTGGCGATCTGCCCCCTTTTTGTACGCTTCCTTGGCCCTCTCCAAGTGTTCTCTGAGCTGCTGGTGCACCGTCTCCAGTTCCTCTGCCCAATCCTCAGCCTGTGGGCCCTCCTCCTCCTCCTCCCCCTCCCTCTCTGGGAAAGATCTGAGGTCGCGCCCGTAATTGGCCTTAAAGGGCGACACCCCTGTGGAGACGTGCACTGCATTGTTGTAGGCAAATTCTGCTAGTGGCAGGCGATCCACCCAGTCCGTTTGCCTCTGGCTGACGTAGCATCTCAGGTACTGCTGCAGAATGGCGTTGACCCTCTCCGCTTGTCCGTTGGTCTGCGGGTGTCTAGCCGTCGACAAGCTGACCTCCACCTGCAGGAGGTTCATGAGCCGCCGCCAGAACCTGGAAACAAATTGGCGGCCACGATCCGAAATAACCCTTAAAGGTAATCCATGCAGTCTGAAAACGTGATCAACAAACAGTTTGGCTGTCTCTTCTGCAGAGACTGCCCTGGCACACGGTATAAAGTGGCACATTTTGGACATGAGGTCCACCACCACCAACACTGCGGTCTTGCCCCGGGAAGAAGGCAGATCTGTGATGAAGTCCATGGACAGCACTTCCCACGGCCTGTGTGGCGTGGCTAAGGGCTCCAGCAACCCTGGTGGCGCTGCTCTGACCACCTTTGCCCGCTGGCAGGTGTCACAGCCCCGTACATAGTCTCGAACATCTTCCCTCACCCCTGGCCACCAGAAGTGTCTCATGACTAGGTGAGTGGTCTTGTCCCTTCCAAAATGCCCCGCCGTTGGGTTGTCGTGCATCTGTTTGAGGACCGTACGTCTGAGCTGGGTGGTGGGCAGGTACAGTGCCCCCTTGTAGAAAAGCAGCCCTCTGCGTTCTGCAAAGTCTTTTGCCTGCTCCCTCCCCCCTCTCAGTTCTCTGAAGATGCGGTTGGCAAAGTCATCCGCTGCCGTCAGTGCTGTGAGTTCTGCCTCGCTCACCACTGCTGCTCCGCAGGACCATGCCGACGGGGGGAAAATGTGCCTTGGGGCTGGTGGCTCCTCCTCCTCCATGTACTCTGGCTTGCGGGAGAGGGCATCCGCCCTGACGTTCTGCTCTCCCGGGATGTAGTGTATGGAGAAGTTGAAGTTCGAGAAGAACTCTGCCCACCGTATCTGCCGCTGGTTGAGCACCCTGGCAGTTCTCCAGAACTCCAGGTTCTTGTGGTCTGTGCACACCTGGATGGGGTGCTTGGCGCCCACCAGGAAGTGTCTCCAATGTTTGAACGCAGCGTGGATCGCAAGAAGTTCTTTGTCAAACACGGTGTAGTTGCGCTCGGGCTGTGTCAACTTCCTGGAGAAGAAGGCACAGGGTCTCCACTCCCTGTTGGCGTCCAGTTGCAACAAAATGGCGCCCACAGCTTTCTCAGAAGCATCTGTCTCAATGCGTAGGGGCGCGTCCTGGACCACGTGGAACAGGTTCTGGTCCGAGGCGAACACCCTCTTGAGGCTTTCGAACGCTGCTTGCGCCTCTGGTGTCCACCTGAACTTCTGCTTGCCTCTCAGGCAGTCAGTGATGGGAGCCGTAACGCGAGAGAAGTTCTTGATGAACTTCCTGTAGAAGTTGGCGAAGCCTAGTAGGCGTTGGGCATCTTTGCGCGTCCTGGGGCTGTGCCAGTCCAGGATGGCCTGCACCTTGTCCTTGTCCATCGCCAGCCCCTTGTCTGACAGCTTGTAGCCCAGGAAGTCCACCTCCTTGGTGTGAAACTTGCACTTCTCCAGCTTCACATACAGGTGGTTCTCCTTCAGGCGCTGCAACACTTCCCTGACATCTTTCACATGCTGCACTGGGTCATTGGAATAGATAAGGATGTCATCCAGAAAGACCAGGCAGTTCTTGAAGAGGAGGGACCCCAGGACGTGGTGCATGAAGGCCTGGAAGCAGGCTGAGCCCCCTTGCAACCCGAAGGGCATCACCAGATATTCAAAAGAGCCCAGAGGCGTGAACATCGTGGTCTTCCATTCATCGCCTTCCCGGATCCTGATCAAGTTGTACGCCCCCCTCAGGTCTAGCTTGGTGAAAATCTTGCCCCTGCGTGCTGCTGTCAGGAGATCATCCACTCTGGGCATGGGGAAAGCCACTGGCTCTGTCACCGAATTCAGCCGTCTAAAATCCACCACCAGGCGGCGCTGTTGCGTGTCTTTCTTGTCCACCCAGAAGACCGGGCTGCCCCCCGCTGCCTTGCTTTCTCTGATGAACCCCCGCTTGAGGTTCTTGTCGATGAAAGCGCGCAGATCCTCCAGTTCCTGGTCTGACATGGCGTACAGCTTGGCTGGGGGTATAGTTGCCCCTGGCACCAGGTTGATCTGGCAGTCAAAAGGCCTGTGTGGGGGTAGGTGGTCGGACTCCGCTTCGCTGAAGACCTCCTGCAGGTCCCAGTACGGCTTGGGTATCGCCTCACCCCCTTTGACGTGCATGGTGGCCACCGTGGCTATCGGAGGCCCCTCCCCTGGTTGGTGCTGCATGCAATGTTCCAGGCAAAAGTCCGATCCAAAAGTGATGCATCTCTGGTGCCAACTGATGGAGGGGTCGTGGCGCGCCAGCCAGCTCATGCCCAAGACGATGGGGGGGTCTGAGATGGTGGTGACGTTGAATGCCAGTGTCTCTGAGTGCCTTCCCACCGTCATTCTCATGGGGGGGGTTTGATGAGTGATGGCCCCCCCCAGCAGCTCTCTGCCGTCAATGGTTGCCACGTGAAGGGGAAAATCCAGCTGCAGAAGCTGGATCTGGTGCTCTTCTGCAAAGTTTCTCGAGAAGAAGTTCGCTGAGGCACCACTGTCAATTAAGGCAAGGACTGTCAGGGGATAGCCATTTGGGAGCGTTAGCGTGACTTCTAGAACCACTCCTGCTCTGGGAGGGGTGGGCTGGCTCTGCTCCTCTCTGTGCGGGTGGGTGGGCTGGGGCTGTTGTCTGCTGACTGTGCCTGGCTGCTGCCCCTTGTCTCCTGCAGCCAGGCTTTCCCGTTTCCCTGCTGTGGTGCTGCGTCAGTGGGGGAGGGCACCACCGTTCCCGCCCTTCCTTGCCACTCCCTGCGATGTGGGCAGTCTCTGACGAGATGCTGGGGTGAGTTGCAGAGAAAGCAATTCCCGCCCTTTCCCTCCTTGCGTCTTGGCGCCGCTGGGGTTTGAAAAGCCCGCGCGCGCGCGCTATCAATCTGCATGGGTTCCTGGTCCTGGCTGGCCCCAGGCGTGGCTTGAAAGGGTTGTTGGGGGAGTGGTTTCTCCTGCGACCGTGGGAACCAAGCCCGCTTTGCGCGCGTTGCTTGTTTGTCGCTCCACCGGGATTCCTGTCTCACCCCCACCGCCAGAGCCGCTTTGCTCAGCTGATCCATATCACTGGGCTTTGGACCTCTCGAGAGCTCATCCTTCACCTCCTCATGCAACCCCAAGTAGAACGCCGCTTGCATTGGGGGGGACCCCAGTTCCCACCCCAATCTGTGCACCAGCATGGTGAATTTCGCCCAATACGCGCGAACTGTCATATTTCCTTGGCGTAAATTATGAAGTTCCTCCTTAGTCTGGTCCATATGACTATCGGACGAATACATCGTTTTCAAACCTTCTAGAAATAGTTTGACATTCTTCATGCAAGGATTCCTTGTTGCAATTAACGGTCTTAGCCACTCCCTGGCTGCCCCGGTAAGGTGCTCCACAATAAACGCTACTCTGTGCTCATCATCAGGGAACTCATCGTGGTGCAGCTCAAGAGCATACACAATCTCAGTCTCAAAGCCTTGAAATTCCTTCGGGTCTCCATTGAACTTGCTAACTAGGGTCCCAGCTCTCCTTCCTGGCAGCACTTGGACTTGGGGTGCCCCTCCCGCCTTGTTTTTCTCTGCATCCAGCTTGTTTTGGAGGTCTACCGCCACCGCCCTTAATCGCTGCTCTTTTTCCTGAAGCTCTCTCACCTGTTCCGCAAGTTGTAGCCGGTCGTCCTGGACCTTCTTAGTCTCCTCTTTAGCTGCCTTCAATTCTCCCTGCGCCTGCAGCGACAGCTGCTGCAGTTCTAGCTGGGCTTGCTCCGCGATCTGCCGCCACTTCTCCGCCTCTGACACGCTCATCCCGGCAACTCCAAAGTAGCCCAAAAATGATTAGGAGGTTGCTGTCACGGTGGCCGGAGTGGACTACTTCAGAGTAACGACGCCACGCAGCTCTGCATTTTATTCTTTTATTGGTGCTGCGTATTTACAGTGCTCAAGTCATTGCTATTTACACGGAGTGATGTGGTCAGTCGGTTTCAGAACCTCCTAATGGCTTTTGGCGCGTCTTTCTCCAGCACAAAAGCTTTGGCAGACCCATCCTCTTGCCCCTCCTCTTCCTGCGTAATTCTGGAGTTGGGGGGATGGGTCTTCCCCCCTTGCTTGCCCCTTCCTGTCCCACCTGGGACCCTGGCTCCTCTACCTTGCCTGAGCCTCGGACACGACTTCCTGCTTCCCCACTGGAATCGGAACTCTCCCTGCTTTCCCCTTTGCTCGGGGACGGGCTTGAACTCAGGAGGGTAGGGACTTCGCGATATCCCCTGTCCCTCACAGTACGTCTTACTTCTATTACTTATAGGAAAACCCTGCCATGGCTTACTTTTTGACTACGAATTAAAAAAGGGGAAACACGGTACAAGTGATACTGACAAGTGCTTCCTTAATATGTATGTAAACAAAAGAAATAAGGGAGTTCTTTGCAGCTACTGTTAAGCATTGACTGCTTAAGTGTTGATTTTATGCTTTAAGGGATATGGTCTCCTTCACAAGAGACCAATACTAGGGCTCTTGTGGCGGTTAGGCATTGGGTGACCTTCTGATGGGGGAGGGGAGGCCTGGCCATCGCCTGCCCCTCCATGCTTAGGTGTATTCCGTTAAAGGAATGTGGGGGTGTGGATCTCGTCTGTGTGGGGCTAGGGCCATGCCATGACCCTTCCGGGAACCCAGGGGGGAGCTCGAGTTGGTATGCATCAACGGGGCTCCTCCTAGCAGTGGTTTACCCTACCAGACTTCCTGCACAGCGGGCAGATATAGCCTGGTCTACTCAATGCCTTGCCAATACCGCTCACATTCTGTACTCAATAAAGTTGTGGCCTAAATTTGCCCAATAACATTAACCTTATATCACGTGTCCTAGTGTTTTTATTCCTCCCTGAGGCGGTGGTTGCGGGGTCTCAACACGCAAATGGTCTCCTTCACAAGAGACCAATACTACAAACAAAATGGTGTGTGTGAATGTGTGAGAGGAGGGGGACGGAGAGAAAGTGGGTTTTTTGTTTTGTTTTTGCTAACTTCAGACAGCAGGTAGTACTCCAAATATTTTGATGTTTTCAGTCCTTCCTTACCAACAGAAACTCAAGAGTGGGTCCATACTTTGCACCACAATTGAAATAGCTTAAGATCACAACTTACTCAAAGCCAGACCTTTAGCTTTGTGGGACAACTGAGAATTTAGATCAGAGTCTCCCATATCAAGCCCAAAATGCTGCAGCACTAGAAATATTTAGATTAAACAACCAAGATGCAGCTTACTATTAGGACTGCAACATTTATTGATTCATCCAATTGACAGATTAAAGTGTCGGGTATCAAATAAATATAGAGCCATGAACAACTGGGGACTGACTCCAAGCCAATTGTTTGCCTCCAACTCTCCTCTGACCCTGCAGTTTTGGAGCCACTTGTGGCTTTTTCTTCTTTTCTTTTGCACTGCTTGTTGTCTTATCCAGGTGCTCCACCCAATCAGTCAGGGGCTTTGAAGAGGAAACCAAGCAGCATTTCTAGCTCACTCTTTTTCCTATCACCTTGCACTGATGCTGTGCTGATAAGCTTCCTCTAGTTCTGTACATGACTGTGAGTTTCAAGGCTCTTGCAACTCTTTCCTGTTCATTCTTGATGTGAATTTGTAAATTTATGTGATGAAAAGTTTAGTGAACAGGCATCCGAGGGCCTTAACTTTTAATATTATAATAATAATAATAATAATAATAATAATAATTTTATTTATACCCCGTCCTTCCCAGTCAAGTCCGGGCTCAGGGCGGCTAACAACAAAAATATCAAAACAAGAATAAAAGAAACAATTCAATTAAAATATAGATTAAATACAATGTTAAAATTCAATTTTAAGTGGAACCTCATTTAAATATCTGTAGGATAAAACCTTAGTGGAGGGTAACACCAGGGTCAGAACTATAGGGGGTCAGAATATAGAAGGAAAAGCAAAGTGCTAATTTGCAAGAAATGTTAAGAGCAAAAAAGAACCTTCTAGCCAACTTATTTTGAAACTAGCAGCTAGACCTCTATTCTAATGACCCATGTTTAAAATAAAAGTGGGATCTGAATTTCTTAACTTCTGAAATCTGGAATTGGGAGAGGGGTTACCAATCAAGGACTTAAGTCTTTGCAACTGATTTTAAAAGTATTCACACAGTAAAGGGACCCCTGACTATCAGGTCCAGTCGTGGCCGACTCTGGGGTTGCGGCGCTCATCTCGCTCTATAGGCCGAGGGAGCCAGTGTTTGTCCGCAGACAGCTTCCGGGTCATGTGGCCAGCATGACAAAGCTGCTTCTGGCGAACCAGAGCAGCACACAGAAATGCCGTTTACCTTCCCACCAGAGCAGTCCCTATTTATCTACTTGCACTTTGATGTGCTTTCGAACTGCTAGGTGGGCAGGAGCTGGGACCGAGCAAAGGGAGCTCACCCCATTGCAGGGATTTGAACCGCCGACCTTCTGATCAGCAAGCCCTAGATTCTGTGGTTTAACCCACAGCGCCACCTGGGTCCCCAGGTTCACCCAGTACTTTTATTTATTTCAAATGTGTACAGTGCCTTTCTACATTACTGTACACAGCAAAATGTATCCCTATAATCATTTTACATATACAGTGGTACCTCTGGTTAAGAACTTAATTCGTTCCGGAGGTCCGTTCTTAAACTGAAACAGTTCTTAACCTGAGGTACCACTTTAGCTAATGGGGCCTCCCGCTGCCGCCGCTGCATTATTTCTGTTCTTATCCTGAGGTAAAGTTCTTAACTCGAGGTATTACTTCCGGGTTAGCGAAGTCTGTAACCCGAAGTGTTTGTAACCTGAGGTGTTTGTAACCCGAGGTACCACTGTACTGTAGTATTACAAGATATCAGCAAAATGACAACAAAAACCACTCCCACTTATTTCAAGAAATCATTAAATAATTATCAACAACCAAGTCAGCAATAGCAAAAATACCATACAGAAAATGCCACAAACAATGCAAAAAGAACAACTGAGCACTTGGGCCACATCTTTCCTTTCCTCACCTACAGGATCTGTCTAACAACAAAAAGGCAGCCATGCCACTTAAGCCTCTTACATCTGAAAGAAACAACACCATACATTGCACTGATTCAATGCACAGTCCTAGGTGAGAAGTCTACTGTAATTTTGATTTACTGAGTGAAAACTTGAAAGCTGTCTTTAACAGCTGCACTTTATTGCTTTTTAAAAACATACAGATTGTAGACAGCATTTAACCTTTTTACAAGCCTTATGAGAATAAATTCAGCCATTCCTTCCATTTCAGGGCTTTACAAATGACATTGTGCTCTGCAAATCACTTTGGGCTGTAGTCAATTCTAGTCAGAGTAGGCCCTCTAAAAATAATGGAGAAGACTAATTTGGGTCCATTAATTTCAATGGATCTGAGTAAAACTTAGTTTAATACAGCCCCTTTGATGTAGCATGCAAAATTGACAGATGAAATAATTTCACTAAACAGCAAAATAGAAGAAAAATTTCAATATAAAAAGCAGTGAGTAATAATACACATCTCCACACACTTCAGCCATATTTAACATTGGCTGCAACAGCCTAGATACTTTAATATTATTGTGGGTGGCCAAAGAGTGTACTTCCTTGAGAAAACATGTTAAAAACTTTCTGTAGAATGTGATTGCATACTCTGGATGCTTCACACTCTTCTTTGAAAACAACCCAGCTTCATAAACTGTAGATTGGAGTTAACTTGATTCCACTAATCATCACTAAGTAATCAGTATGTCTACATTTCAGTCTATATGACAAACTGCAGTTATTCTAAAATGAAAGTGAAATTTTCTCAGCTCCTCCTCACAGCTGCAAGGCTCATTCTTCAAATGCTAAACTAGTATTATGTTCAAACCAACCCACTGTTTTATCAGCATACACCTAATATGTTTAAGTGCAAACCTAAAAGGTTATGAATTAAACTAGCAAGTTTTGGGAAAGTTATTTACCATACAACAGGCATGTCCAACAGGTAGATCGTGATCTACCGGTAGATCACTGGATGTCTACGGTAGATCACTGGTAGATCATTGGCTCCCCCCCCCCCAAGAAGCTGAACAACTGTGGCTCCCCTAAAAAAAGCTCAACATTTTACCTCCTCCCTGAAAAAAGCTCAACAATTTTGACCTGAACCTCAAAAAAGGGGGTAGATCACTGCCAGTTTTTAACTTTGTGAGTAGATCGCAGTCTCTTGGGAGTTGGCCACCCCTGCCATACAAGAACATTTGTCCAAAAAGAACAGTTTGCTTACAGTCCCTGGTCACAGAATAAGCTCTAGTTTGCTGCTGCATAAAATGGAAATAAGAACAATGACATAGATATCCTTTCAGCATTACATTATTACAGAAAGAGTACCACAGCTATAAAACAAACACGATCCTGCGAGTAATTAATGCTAATCAATTCCAGCTGACCTATATAGTTTGGAATTTCCAGATTTTGCCCCATATAAATTAGTATCCACTTTTAAGCTTGATATTAAATATAGCACTTATGGCACTAAAAACTATCTGTATCACATTGAGAGACAGATGCAAACACTGAGTCTCAATTTAGAAGCATCTTTTCATATTTCCTGTTAGGTCAAGTTTGGGCCTTACTTAAGAATAGGCTACAGACCTCAACTAGAAGGACCTGGTATAATACTAGGACTATAATAGAGTCATTTTCAGGCACTTTCATGTTATTAATATTAGGAGCAAAGGAGCAACAAAAAGGGTTGCCATATGTCCGGATTTTCCCAGACATATCCAAAATACTGCTCAGCAACTTTCTGTCCAGATTTTCACTGTTTGAAATATGGCAAGCCTAGATTTGACAATAAGTACATCACGCTGGCTTATGTTCAGTTCACTGGATATGGAAAAGAGTTTTGTTGACTAAAGGGGAATTTAACTGCAGCCTTCCAATTTATCTCACAGTTCAACCACTAGCAGCTATGTTATATATTCTGCAGAGTCATGTGCTAGGGACTTCTGTTGATTGTTTCACTTCAGAGTACTTTTGGAGAACCAAATTACTGAATGCTTCCCCATGTAAAAAAGAAGTTCATCTGAAGGTTTTACCCTAGCCTTCTCCTCCAAATACTGGACCTGTTGAGACATTACATGAACAAGCCTAACTGAGTTTCAGGCTCATCTGCTCAAGTTTAGAAGGCTTTGCTTCCATTTTTAGTTGCCATTGAAGCAAACAGGTTTTTTTTAAATGGCTTGTTGTGTCAACATTTAAGCAAAGATGGAAGCAAAAGTTTGTGAACTCTTCCATGCCAGAAGATTAGAAGGGGTGTGTGCAAGCCCAAGGCTCACTGCAGCTTATTCATCTCAAATGATTTAGTGCAAAATCCAAATGTGGTCATTCAGACTTTAGCCTTTTGCATTTTGGGATTTGGGTCCCACTGTTTACAATATGTCTCTGTGTGTCTGCATATACTGTACACATATTTAACCTCTGCCAAATGAGAACAATCACTCATGTATCTGATGAAGTAGGCCCTACTCCAGAAAAGCTTATACTGTATCACAGTAAATATGCTATCTTTAAAGGTGGTACCTCAAGGCCCTCTGTCTTGGTTGCAACAGACCAACACAACTCTCTCATTTGGAATGTTCTCTAAATTTGTAACCCCAAATAGGGAGAAAACTCAAAAGGTCTCTTTTGGGCTAGGCATATCTCCTGTCCACAAAAATTAAAAACATCTGTTCATTTTTATTTTTATTTTGTTAGGCAAGGTAAAGTAGTGACAGTAAACCATTCCATTTTTAATTCTGGCTAGTTTTCTACACCTAGGTCAGTTAGCGTCATGTGACTGGAAGTGTACTTTAGTGAGCAATGCAACATGCTTCACAGCAACTTGCCCTTATAAGAATGAATCACAATTTTAAATAATTTTAGGGAGGCTACATTTCACCTTTGTTCTGCCCAACTTTTAAGCTGCCAAGACATTTTTTCTTATTCCAAATGAGTTACTCCCCTTTGTTTCACATGGACTGAATTCACAGGGGGAAAAGATCGATCTAATTTAGTGTGATGGATATGTTACTATGCATTTCTGTTCACTAGTTAGCTATTTAAATGTGTACGTCAGCATTTAAGATGAAAATCATCAACAGAAACTATTACACTTGCAGCTTTCAGAGAACATGGTGTTTTTAGCTTGTCAGAGTATTTATGTAAGCCTTGCTTCCACATAGACTGGCAAACATGCCTCACTTAATATTAAAACTGGCATGTCTAATGCACAAACCCTGCCATGGGCTTGTTCCTCTATGCTAA